>NW_022196905.1:145694181-145719768 GCF_008632895.1 Mastomys coucha | reverse complement strand
TTTTTTTTCTTCCCCTGTTTTGTAATGTTTATAGCTAAGCATTATGGAAAGGGTACTGAATTTTGTTTGTTTTATTCATGAGTATGACCTTGTCCATGAGGATAAATTCGATCCTACTCTTATCAGTATTGAATCAAGATTTCACAGTTGTTTCTGTTTAGGCCAGTTTGGTTATGAGACTCAGGGTTAGGGGGGAAGCTCTTCACAGGCCTCTAGTGGACATGCAGCAGAATTGTTGAAATCTCACATTCAAACGTGTTGGACCTTGGTGTGGAATTAGGCAGAAATACATTCTCTGTTGTTATTTCGATTAAAGATAAGTAATTGCATTTGCGTTAAAGGCAAAGGAAATAAGAGTGACCGGAATCAAGTCCGTGTTTGCTTTTGGCAGATCACTACCTAGTTAACTTCTGCCAGCTCTATATTTATTTTGGCTTTTATTTGTGTGCCTATGGGTTTTGGGGCCCGAGTGCCACAGAGTGTAGCATGTGAAGGTCAGAGGGTAACTTGCAGGAGTCATTTCTCCCCTCCTCCCTGTCCATGTGGGTTTTGAAAAAAGAAAAAAGGAAAAGGACATGCCTGCTCCTAGGCATGACGGAGGAGAAGGTTTATTGTTGACATGTGGAAGAAGGCAGGGACATCTGGGAGAGGCCAAGGTGGACATGACCCTGAGCCATTGGAGGAGAGGGGGAACCGAAGGGAAGAGAGAGAGGTGCAGCAGCCAGGAGGCCCAAAGGTACAAAAAGAGACTGGGTAACCAAAATGGTTGAATTATATAGGGAAGGGCAGCTGGAGGAAGGCAGCCCAGTGGAATGGGCTAGAGAATTCAGGGTAGGGGTGGGGCATACCAGTCAGGAGGGCCCTGTAACAGGGAGGGATTAGGGGGATGCTGGGAGAACCTGGAAACCTCTGCTTTGATATGTTAAGTTGGCACCTCTGCCATTTGTCTAGGGTTGGAAACCTAACAGGATCCAGGACTGTTTCCAGTCTTGGCAGCCTTGGAGCCTTCTGCCTCACCCCCATGCAATTATAACTTTATCAAGTACTTGCACTTAGAGAATCCATACAGAACAATAAAGAGTCTTATTTCATCAAAGCAACTTAATTATAACTTCACCTTAAAATCTCAAGTCCACTGCATTGTGAATTCATTTTGCCTAAGGTTGATGAAGTCTTTGAAATACCTGCTATTTTAATAGATTCGTGGTCTGAATGCTTCACCTCAACTAAGCTGAAAAATATCACAAACCCTTGTCAAGAAATATGTGAAGAATCATTATGCAGAGAGAGCCCTACCCTTCCCCAACGCCTGAATCCTACCAGCAGCATGCAGTGATTTTCCATGAGGACTCCCCTACTCTTCATGCTTCTGTGCCTCTTTTATGTTTCTTTTGCCTGAGTAACTCCACCCTTCTACCACTTAACCCACCCAGCAAAACCCTTCATATTCTTACACATCCAAATCAAATTGTTTTTGTTTTTGTTTCTTTGTTTGTTTGCAATTCTAACACACACACACACACAGAGAGAGAGAGAGAGAGAGAGAGAGAGAGAGAGTAGTGGATTCTGCACCATTGCTGCATATTCACTGTATGATAAAGTTAGTTTATAAAGAGTCTGTTTCTTTCTGAGGATAGGCCTTGAACTTCATGTGGCCTGTTATGCTATTTTCTGACAAATGATTATGTTCACAATGTCCTCTGTACCCTGGCATTTAATGACGGTTTCTTTGAAGTTGATTGTTATTCCATGGAGTGCTTTTCCTTGGTAAATAGTCAGGGTAAGGTATTGCATCTCATCTTTTCTCATGTGTGTGTGTGTGTGTGTGTGTGTGTGTGTGTGTGTGTCTATGTGTGTGCATGCGCTCAGGTGCCCTTGGAGGCCAGAAGAGGACATGGGGTCTCCTGGAACTGGAGTTAAAAACAGTTGTCTGGTGGGCACTGGAAACTGAACTCAGGTCCTCTGGAAGAGCACCATTTGAATGAGAATGCCAAGTCTTCCTGAAACAGCAGTCAGTGCTCTTAAACCTCTGCACCTTCTCTGTAGCCCACATATCTCGTGTTTAGGCTGGAGTTTACATACAGCATCCTCACTTCCGCTGCTTACCTCCTTCCTCCATGACCATTTCAAACTTAAAATGAGATTAAAAGCTTAAGTTAACTGTTTCATGATGGTTGTGATTGAAAGCTTATCTGGAATTTAAAATTAAGTGTTCTTCCTTAGCATTGGGTAAGAGTAAGATGTCGAGCAACTCTGTTGTTGATAAAGTTGTTTGAATAATGGAATGCTGGCATCCCAGGTATATCAAAAAGCCATCCTCTTTCTTTTATTTATTTCAATTATGTGTTTGTATGTTTACTTGCATGTAAGCCTATGTATCCTATGTGTGTCTAGTGTCTGAGGAGCCCAGAAGAAGGTGTCAGATCTCTTAGAACTGGAGTTAAAGATGGTTGTGAGCTACCATATGGATGCTGGGAACTGAACCCAGGTCCTCTGTAAGAGCAGCCAGTGATCTTAACCATAGGGACATCCTACCAGCCCCTAAATGTCTTTTCTCATAGCCCTGATGGCTGAGCTGGGGAGCTGGTATGGTAAAGTTCTGGTGAGGGTCTCACAACCAGTTAACCCCCTGGCTCATAGGTGGATTAATTTATCCCTTCACTCCCTACTCCTTTCACCACCCAACACTGCTACACTGGGGACCAAGTTTTGAACAAATGAAATTTGGAGAACACATCAAATCATAACAAGGAGCTTGGGTAGCTGTATAACTGAAAAATCAAAGGTCCAGTAAGCTACATATTTATACTTATCTCAGAAAAGTGGGTTTAAAGGAAATGGACAGACAGGATGATGTTTTACAATTTATATACAGTCCGTGGTACTATTATTTTTTGAAGGAGCAGAGTTATAGTCAAGCTGGCTCCACTACAACTTCCCTTGGACCGGGGCAAGATTGGTTTAGGGATAGCCCTGTGACTCTGACTGTTAAAAACAGAAGCAAGTGAGTTCTCATCCAGAGGATCTAAGAGCTTGTGTCTAACTGCTGTGTTCATCCCCACTATTATGGAGGCTAAGATGAAGTCTGCCCCCACAACTATAGTCGGCCTGGAAGAAGTGAAGGCAGTCTGAAGAGATACTTGGATCTCTCATTCTATCTGACTATTGAAACAATGGAATCCAAAAGAAATGGGAATTTCCCCAGGAATCTCCTGATGGGAGAAGAAAAAGGCCCCTGCCAGAGGGGACTTACCTTCCTGAAACAGATGAGACTAGACAAGGATGGGTCAGTGGTGGGTGGGACCACACCTTGATTCGATGTGTTTATCCTTGGCCTCCGTTTAAACTGTAAATGAATTTGGGGGATTCTCTAAATTTCTTTGTCATGTTGAATTTCTTTGTGGCTATAGTGAATCAATCTCTCTCTTTCTCTCTTTCTTTCTCTTCTTCTTCTTCTTCTTCTTCTTCTTCTTCTTCTTCTTCTTCTCCTCTTCCCCCTCCTCCTCCTCCTCCTCTTCCTCCTCCTCCTTCTCCTCCTCCTCCTCCCCCTCCTCCTCCTCCTCCTTCTTCTTCTTCTTCTCTTAGTTGGCTTACTGAGGACAGGTGGCTGAACCTGTCTTGGGGCACAGCTTACAAACCCCAATTAGCCTCCCCCCACCCAAGTTTGATGACACTATGAAGAACTAAGATGGACCATGGTCTACTGCCAGTCTTTGGTGAACATATAGAGAATTGTTCTCTCATTGTGTTAGCTGCTAAGATTTGGGACTTATTTGTTACCGAACCATAACTTAGCCTGTCATAATAGAGAATATAAAAAGATAGAATTGTTTCCAAGATCTAAGTCAGAGAAAAAAAACACAAGGACATCTGCAAAAATGGAAATGAAATCCTAGAAAGCTCAAAGCGTTATCTCCACCCCATGAACAAACAATATCATTCATCTTTGTTTCTATCCATAGTTTCTGGGTTACATTCAGACAACTAGTCAACCAACTTCCTCTGCTTTAGGGCCATATATATTATTGTACATAACCATTAATGTTTCTCCCTTCCAGGAACTTAAATATACTTTGGATTACACACTCATATTTACCCAGAGTGGAAAATATGGTGGGGTCAACCAAGTCTGTGGGGGGCACTTTGGCTCAACTGTCTTTATGAATATTGCTGAGCAAACTTGAAATCTATAAAATTCTTAACTCTAAGAAAATTACTGGTGCACATTTAGTGACCATCTGATATCCCCAGGCACTCCTCTAAGCATTTAGATGTGTGGATTCATTCATTCCAACTTACATGACATAATCGTTACTGCTATCCCACCTTTGTAGGAAATACACAGGGAACATTGCCTGTAGTGGTGAAGGCCAGATATAAGCATAAGCAAGGAGACTGAGAACCACACTGTTAACTTTTCTAGATAGAATTTTGAAAGACGTACCACAGACGAGCTCCCGAAATGTCTGGGCTGTCTTCACCTTTGTTTTATGACAGCAACGTGAAACATCACAGCCAAGGAGGCAGGGTCAGAGCTCAGTGTTACCAGGCACTGTCTGAACTTCTGTCCTCAGATAACTTAATATCTCGCTCCAGACTCTCAGCACTGCCAGTAAGTGCTGGGTAATCGAGGACAAGCTGGGTGACTTCCACCAACCATTTTTTTTTTTAAGCTATCAGATCTGTACTTAATTAATCTACAGCCTGTTTTCAGAAATGAAATTCTCTAATAGTCCCAAGAAGAAAATGGTCTCTCCCCTGTTTCCTATGAAAGTTATTGTATTTACCAATCATTTAATTTATCAGTGTTTCACAGGCCAGTGACCAACATGAAATTAATCCCGTCTTTGGAAGACTCAGCCTGGGAACAAGGAACAAATTATAGGAGATAGACCAGAGGTTATGGTTTTTTAGAGTACCAAAGGCGTTTTCTCTGTGATGTTATCCATTACCAAAGAAGAGCACTGAACATTTTGCTGGTTGCTAAGAATTTCAATGGGCTGAGAATTTTTAGGGCCTTGCTATTTATATGTACAGAGACAGCACAGATGGCTGCCTTCTTCCTTCTTTATCTATAATACAGATCTATGGAGAAACAGAAATCAGGAACACTATAGAAATGAACAGAAATGGGACCTGGAAAGGGCGGCAGAAAATGCCCTGGAAATATTCTGCATCTGTTAGTGCTCCCTGGACACAAACAAGGTGCTCATGTGGAGTTGATGGCCTGAGACTCAGAAGGGTCTGGTCTTTGGTTTCCATCTTGAAACTACTTAAAATTTGTATTAGTTGCAGCAAAATACAGGTATCAGAAAATCATCTCCACCATGTTCTTGTAAAGATTTTTTCTTATTTCATTCATGTGTACATCTGTGCAGAATGTGCATGTGGTGCTCATGAGAGCCAGAAGAGGGAGTCTGATCCCATGAAACCAGAGTTACCATGTGGGTGCTAGGAACTCAGCCCAGGTTCTCATCAAGAGCAGCCAGTGCTTTTAGCCACTGAGCCATTTCTCCAGCTCCAGTTCCAGCGTGTGTATCAATGTCTTTCAGTGCTTGCTTACAAAGAGCAGATATATTGCTTTTGGGGAAAACTACTCTCCTCATGACACATGGGAGACCCAAAAGACAAAACAGAGTCTCCCTCAAAGGTGTGTCCACAATGATGCTACATCCTCCAACTAATAGTCCCATCATCTCCCAAGGATCTTACCAGCAGAGACAAAACCTTTCCTATGCAAATCTTTGGGAATACTGATCCAAACCATGTCTAGTGGAGCTAGGACAGGCTGGGACAAACAGGTCAAGCTATGAGCCCAGGAGTCCTTTGGTGAAAGCAAGAGTCAGGTGGCCAGATCTGCAGGTGCCATGCTCAGTGTCTTTTCTTCAGAACACTCACTCTGTGACTGTATTTCCCACCTGCTCCCCTCTGAGCTGGGCAAGGTGTTTTTAAGTCATTTTAAACAGAACTGCTTCGCAAGAAGCAATAGTCTGTATGTCTCAAGGGAAAAGTCTATAGTCAAAAAACCCAATGTTTCAAAAGAAGCATTTACAGTGGTCTTGTTTCCCTGAACAAAAGGCTCTGCCCTGCTGGGGGTTCCTACTTCTCCAAGTGGATCCCCGGCTCCTGACTCTCTGACAGTGAGGACCACCTTGGAACTCAAACCCTCTGAGGTATCTAGAAACACAACTCATTTTTTTTTTAAAGTTTGTAAGCTCCACGACCTTAGCCATCATGACAGAAGGAAAGAGTACGTGTAAAGTTATGAAAAAGAAAAGCTAAAGCTTGCGGTATGTTCTGAAGTCACTGGAGGGTCATGGGAGCATGCAGATGCTGCTGTCACTCAGCGCTGATGTTCTGCCTTTGAACTACTAGGGCATTACAGGAGAGAAGCTAATCTTTTGTGGCCAGCACAGCTTGCCTGTGTTGATAAGTGTGATTAACAACGCTAAAGTCAAATACATTAGCAAATGCCTTATAGCTGCCAGGAACGTTCATGGCCACCCACGCTTCACAGCTAAATAAGAAACACACGTTTCAGGAGCTTGGGATTCCTAGATCTGCTGTATGTACTTGCCTCCAGCCTTGATTTTCAAGTTGGTTTCAATCAAATCAGGGAGCGCTATTGTTAGAAAGCAGCTACAAATAACCCCCCAAATGAGGAATGTGCTTTTTTGTTATTTGTGAGAGATGATGTTTGCTTGATTTTCAGAATTTTCTATGGAGTCTGCAGGCTTCTCTAAATTTAAAAGTAGAATTTTTAAAAATCGAGAATCTTCTTTACACAATCCAGTGCTTGAGCCTAACCCTCCACCGGAGGTCAAAAGTCAAGGCTCGTTAGGAAACTAGATGAAGCAATACGCGTCAGTAAGTGTTCTGAGCAATGGAAAGGGCCCAGCTTGCCCAGGGAGCATCCTGCGCCACGTGACCAGAGCCTTTGTTCTTTCTTAACTAAAACTTCATCGCTGGGGTCTACTGACATGGTAGGTAAAGCAGGCCCTGTGCTTGAGGTGGTAGCAGAATTTGTCCTTCTCTGCCCAAGATAAAGGATATCCCTACTAAAATCTTCAAGGGACATAAAGTTCAATTCTTACAAGTCCTGGGTCACTAGATAATAATGGAGGAGAGGGCTAGACAGAGTTAGAACTGGGGTGGTCATCCATGAAGGAAAGGGTGCAGGTTTCAGGAGGGGCTGATCCTGTCACATTGCCTCAAACACGGTACATGACACTGGCTTGCCCAGGCAGAGAATTTACACTTTCTGCCTTGCCGTGGACTTTCCCTGTTCTGGATGGCTGAATGCCAGAGCTTCAAATGCATTCCCCACTACAGGGCAGCCGAAAGAAACAAAACGCCAGCTCCACAGAGCACCAGATTTGTATAAGAAAAGCTGACTTGATGGATAGAGTCTGTTTGTTTGTGTTAATCATTATATATACTTTAGGGTCTTTTGAAATGGAAAAACATATATATGTATATATATGTATATATATATACATATATATAATTTCATGTTTGACTCCCTGTATGTATGTATGTATGTATGTATGTATGTATGTATGATGTATATTGTATGCATGCAGTGCCTGAGGAGGCCAGAAGAGGGTGCTGGATCCCCTGAAACTAAAGTTACAAATGTTTTTGAGCCACCGTGTGGGTACTGGGAACCGAACAGTCAGTACCCACAGGAAGAGCAGCCAGGAAGAGCAGCCTGTGCTTTTAACTGCTGAGCCATCTCTGTGAAGTCATTCTTGTGCCACAGAATTTCATTTTCTGACTTTCCACATGTACTTATTAGTTTAGTTGATTCAAGCTAGAGTCGTTTGGGGGAAAGAAACCATAATTGAGAAAATGACCCCACTAGATTTGTCTGTGGTGTGTTTTCATGATCGATGAGTAATGTAGGAGGGCCTAGCCCACTGTGGACAGAGATGCCCCGAGGCAAGAGGTCCTGAGTTGTAAGAGAAAGTATTCTAAACAAGTCATAGGGAGCAAACCTGTGAGCAGAATTCCTCCATAGCCTCTGATTGAGTTCCTGCCTCTCGGTGCTTGCCCTGGCTTCCCTCAGTAATGGACTTACAAGCTGTAAGGTGAAATAAACACTCTCCTCCCTGAATTGCTTTTAGTCATAGCATTTTATCACGGCAACAGAAACCTAACTAAGACACCGTACCACTACCCAAGGCAGTTGACATTTTGCTGACAAGATTATTTTCAACATATCTTCCCCCTTTTTTTCTGGGTACTATAAGCCAGCTTACATTGTGTAGCTTATGGACTTCTACACATATATTACAGTAGAAGACATATGTGTCCAATGGAACATCCTGCAGAGACCCAAAACAGCATTGAGAAAGAAAGAAAGTTAGTAACGGGGAGAGTGGGAAAGCTCGTTTAATGAGTCAGAGAAGGTAAGACACTGATCATGGGATCTAGGGAGCTGGTCTTTCGAGCACTCTATTAGCGTGGCTTTGCTTGGTTCTTAACATTCCATGAAACACACAACATGCTACCAATGTGTGTCTGGTAACATACCTTGTTCTGAGGCCCCAAAAACCACAAGCTGCAACCTGAAGATAGCTTTCAAGATCCTGGAAGTCCCCAGGCGCCACCTGTGCACATTCCCACCAGCCTGCTCTTCCTGCAGGACCTAGGTAAACGAGCATGGTGTGCCAGCCTCTGGTGCACCCCAGCCTTCAGTTGTCATAGCTCTCAGCCTCTGTGACCATGTACAGGACTGACATGTCAGTAGAAGTCTGTGTGTCACCTATAGAGAGTAAGTAAACCGATGGGTGCTCGGGTATGAGTCTGGTATTCAATCACTGTCTGCTCCACTAGGAGATGGGTCTACTAAAGAACAACACAAGCATTAGATTACCAGCTTCAGGTGGGATCCCACTCCAGAGAGGCACAGGCCTGCTTCTGATGGCTTTGGGGAGCAACACTGCCTCCTTGGCCTGGCTCCCCAAGACCCACACTTCAGACCAAGGTAGGTGCTCAGCATCCACAGATCTAAGCTATGAGCTCGCTTATTTATTTATCTGAAAAGCTCTGAGATGTATTGCTCAATAAATAAAGTAAGGCTGAGAACAATACAAAAAAATCATATCCTATTTAGATGGGAAAGAATTCTCTTATAGGCATATAACATGGATATATATATGTGAATGTATATATACATATATATTTGCCATGCATAAAATGTGCCTTTATATGGGATATCCAGACTCAGCTGTATGTTTACGTGTAACAAATTCAGGACACACAAAATTTGTTTGGGGGAGAAAATACAATTGGTAGTTGTAAATAATAAAAATGGTCTGTTAAATTTTCAGTCTATATTCTGAGGTGTTGGGAATTTAAAATGAGGATTATTTTAAAAATTTGAACATTGTATGTATTATTTTCACTATAAGACATTCTAAAAAAATATTTCAAATGTTTTTTTACTAATTTTTTAAATGTACCTGATGATCTTTGAAGATAAAAAATAACTCACTAAACACTCCATCCTGTCTGAGAACTATATCTTTACGTTTAATTATACCCATAGATTTTAACAACAGTGTGTGCTGTATTTCTAGCATTGGTTTATTTCTAATTCACTAATTATTTAGCATCTAAAAATCTAATTGTGATCAAAATTAACATCACTTCTTTGGGCTCTCTGGTCAAGCAAACTGGAAGTTTTCCTGGCTTTCTTCAGTGTTTCTTCATGGGTTTCAAGCCCCTTCTGTCTGTAGTAATGAATGAACTAAAGTGACCAACCTGGTCTCACACAACTGCCCATGAAAAAGTGGGAAAGTTTAGCTACTCCCTTGAAAACCTCACAACCAAATCACACAGATACTCAACAGGACTAAATCTCTCCAGTCGCACAAAGACTTCACTTGTTTGTTTTACACAGGATCTCACTTTATAGCTTAGGCTAAAAGCTCTCTTTGTAGCCTAGGCTGCCCTGAAACTCACTTTGCTGATCTGAAGCCTGTAGCATTCCCACCTCAGTTTCCCATGAACTACCCATCTTGGGTGGACACAGACAGTACTTATGCAACAGGACTGTTATAGCTCGTTATCAGGCCACATGAAGTCCTGGGCTCCATCACCAGCACTGGTAAATTCATAAATAAACACATACCAAATCAGTTCCTATGAACTGTGTGCAGATTTGAAGATGCCCCAGCTGTTTGCTCTCCTTTGAGATGTTTCAACCACAGCTGGAGGCTGACACCAAGGTCCCAGTAGCAGATTCTATTGCCCTGTTGGGCAGGATCAAGCAAGCAGAGTCCCTTGGGCCTCAGGGCTGGGCAGAGACCATTAGATGTGACCACCGCACAGCCAAAGACTTTGCTGGACTTTCTACCTTGCAGTGTGATAGAATTATTTAACCCCAGCCTGAGTTTTCTACTCCGCCTTTGGTATTTAAGTTCCC
Source organism: Mastomys coucha (assembly GCF_008632895.1). Taxonomy (NCBI): domain Eukaryota; kingdom Metazoa; phylum Chordata; class Mammalia; order Rodentia; family Muridae; genus Mastomys; species Mastomys coucha. The sequence continues at coordinate 145,709,336 of NW_022196905.1, read as the reverse complement.
AGATGAAAGGCACACAACCTTTATATTTACAATAAGCCTTAAACAGAACAATAGCCAGGTAGCTGCCTGCCGTCCATGTTGTTAGAATCTATTTCCCTGTGGATAACCCTGAGTTATACTTACTATTTACTATGTTTCATCTGGGCTGCTCTTAACTCCAATCAGCCAGCCATGCTCACCTAACCCATGGTGGTTTCTCCTTCCTCCTCCCAACCCATTAAGGCTTCTCCTAGTCAGTCTCCTCTGACCCCAAGCCCCTTGTATCTTAAACCTCACCTATGTCTCTTCTGCCCAGCTATTGGCCATTGGCATCTTTATTTACCAATCAGAAATAACTTGGGGGCAGGGTTACTCCAGCACCTATGTGCTCTTCTCTGGGGGCAACTAGTCTGGGTACCTGGCCCAAAATTAGCATTAGAATACAAGCAGCATTAGGCCAACCCACTACACTGCAGTGCTTTTAGCTAGTCAATATTTTTAAATGTTCCCGTTCTACTCAGCACATTCTCAGTAGTCAAGCCTTCTGCCCATCAAAAGCCATTTCTGACGCTCTGAATGCTCTGAATCTGGTTATATGTGTGTGCCGGAGGGGGTGAGGTGGGGAGCTATTAACAGAGAGATGGTAATCGCAATGCTGGCAAAGCCCTCCTGTCGAGTACAGATTTCCACCTATAGAATGAATTGCAAACTTGGAACCCTTGGTTAGATGTGCCCTGCACCCTAAGTGAGACTAACATAACTTGAGACTGCAGGCACTCAGACATTTAAAGATGATTACAGGCAAACACTGCAATCATCTGTTCCTACAGAGAATTCTAAGGTTTGTAAAAAAACAAAAACAAAAAAATAACAGCCTGAATCAAACTCAGTCCTTTTGGTCCTGAATGATGTTTTCAAGATGCTGCCAGTGGTGTGGCGAACAGAAGGTATTGGAAGTGTAGACCAAGCTCCATCGCAAACATTTTTCTGTACAGTGGCCTACTTATTATATACAACAGCCCTCCCAGGACCACTGTTATTATCCCACTAACAGAGGTCACAAGTCACTTGTCTAGAGTCACAGGGCTTGCCTTGCTTCCTGTGTCTTCACCCCAGCCCTCCTTCTGGTCTGTCCTTCTCAGCCAAGCGTAAATGATATCTGGGTTCTCCTGCTCCCCACCAGAGCTGCTGTCCCTCCTCAGCCCTCTCTGCTTTCTTTCCATCTCTGCGTTCCCATATCTGGCTTTTGGATAACAGCACTTTAACATCTGTAATTCAGACATCCAAAATCTGAATGCTCTTGGGTGCCACCATGATAGAAAGTTCCATACTATGAAACTGTCTCCAGCACAGAACTATCAAAAGGATTACATTAAAAAATACTACAGGTACATGTATGACGTATATACTACAGGCTACATGTATGACGTATATACGAGACAGAAATGAAATCTGTATTTAGACTTAGGTCCCATCCCCAGGATATCTCATGAGAAACATAAAAAAAAAAAAAAAAATACTTTAACATCTGAAACATCACTGCTGCAAGATACTGGGTACAGCATATGTCCTTGTGAACTGGCTATTGTAGAGAGCTAGAGGCATCCATCCTCGGTGGTGAATAGTATTGTGCTTTGTACATTATAACAGTACAGGGGTATCCATCAGAAAATTCTCTTATTCTAGATTAAAGTAGCCCTTCAGATGAGGAGCAAGACAGACACATTTGAAGTTCTGATAAAAATAGATTCGGAGCTTCCCAAGATCTTTAGACAAGAACATAGACACAAGAGTGAGGTGCTGTACAAGGTAGCCAGCAGGAACCTCCCATCTCCTCTGCTTCCTCTTAGTCTGGAGGACACAGCTGCGCAGCCAGATTTCCAGCACACAGCCCTGGTGTAGGAGGGACCCCTTGACTCAGAAACTTGCTTCTTGCTAGCCACAACAAGCAAGGGCTTGCAACACCATTTAGGGGCATTTGCCCAAAAGGCACATGTGTTTTTATTCAAAGGATGTTTACAAACACCCTGGTTCTTGACTCAGCCCCAGTAGGCTAGATGACTTTCTCCAAGAGGAAGTGGGAAAGGGAGGGACTGGGGTGAGGAGAGAGCGGATCAGATCAGGGATCTAGGGACAGATCTTGTCTTCTTCCTTCCCAGGGAAGAAGCTACTCAGCCTACTAGAAGTAGCTGGTATTCTAGCTTCAAGCCAAAGTCTTCCGAGTAGCCCACATGCCAATGCTTGGAGCCAAAGCCCACCATTGACCAGTTGTATATAATTACCTATAATAGGTTCCCAGACAAATGACACAGTGCCTCTAGGATTCCACTGAAACTCAGGTACCAAAAGTTTATTTCCCAGGGCTAGCAAGATGGCTCAGTTGATAAAGTACTGGACTTAACTTAGTTAGTGAGGACCTAACTTCAAGTCCCAGAACCCATGTCAAAAAATCTGGGCATGGTATCCACTTTTAATCCCAGCATGGAGAAGCAGAGATAGGTAGATCTCTGGGACCTACTGGCCAGCTAGCCTAGTCTACTTGGGAGAGTACAGGCCAATGAAAGACACTTTCTCCAAAAAATAAAAAATAAAAAATAAAAAATAAATAAAAATTAAAAAATAAAAATATATAAATATATTATAAATGAAATATATATACATACACATATACCTACATACACATATACATACATACATACATACATACATACATACATACATACATACACATGGATAGTGCCTAAGAAATACCATCTGTTATTGTCCTGTGGCATACACATGCATACCCCAAGTTCACTGTTCATTGGTCTCTATGCCCAATGCTTGCTATGTATTTTCTTTCTGTAGAATTCACATATTGAGACCTGAACATTATTCCCACAACCCTTTTATCCTCCCCTCTTCTCTATCACCTCCTGTGATAGTTAATTTGCTACCATCCTTCGCCAGATGAAATATTTGCATTGATTTAAAAAATCTCCTATTGAAAGAAGACAGTTTGAAAGTTCAGTTGTAACAACAAAGCACTCTCTCATCATCATTTAATCTTACAGCTGCCTGTGTGATTACTGGCGATTACTTCAAGCCTTTCATGTTTGCAGATACTGAGAAATAAAACTGAGACTCAACAAATTGGTGTGCTCGTCCTGGGGACCATTCGTCTGGCCCTTGGCATTCTTTAGTTGCCTGTAGTTCCTTGTCTGGGTTGAGCCCTCCCTTCCACATTTGCATGTCTATGCTATGTCCTTGTTTAGCTCACATTTAAGGAAGCCTCCTCGATGAGACTTTATAGATGTACCCTCTGATATGACTAGGAGACAATCTCACAGCAGACTCACTGTTCCCTGGCTCTTACAGTCTTTCTGCCCCCTCTAAAATGATTCCTCAGCCTGAAGTGCAGAAGTTATGTTGTAGATGTATTGTTTTGTACTTATCCCATACCAAATGTGGTCAGCCTTGAGAGCATAGATATACGCATGACATTATATCAATGGAGTAGTTGTATTAATGTATTTCAAAACATACACACATACACAAATGTAACGATTAAAAAAAAAAAGGCCATACATTTGAAAGAGGCCGTGGAGGTTTGGGAGGGAGAAAAGGGGAAATGGTTTAATTAGATTATAATCTGAAAACATAAATGATTTTTTTTTTTTGAAAAAAATACTAACTCAAACTCATATCTTCTGACTGGGGACTCCTATAGAATTTAAATGTTTTGTCTTAATTTCACAGCACTCACATGAGCTGTCTGTGTGGCCACCCCTGTTAACTGTACCTGCCAGCAATTCATCTGGCGTGTGTTCTCTTGACCTGACAATTTCACTGATGGTGTAAATATCAACAGCAAACACTCTGCTCAGAGGCGTAAGATCACTGGGTGTGAGCGAGGACTTGAATTTGAGATAGGAAATTATATATGCATCAGTGTTGCAGTGTCTGATCTTAGTCTTTTCCCCTTTTCCATTTTATCTTTAGAATTTTTTTCCACAATGTCACAGGTTATTCTCTCTCTCTCTCTCTCTCTCTCTCTCTCTCTCTCTCTCTCTCTCTCTCTCTCTCTCCTCTCTGTCTCTCTCTCTGTGTGTGTGTGTGTGTGTGTGTGTGTGTGTGTGTGTGTGTGTGCACACGCACGCATCTTTTGAGGCTCACAACACTTAGAAAGTTAAGCCTGGTTTGAAATGCTTCTCCTCATTCCTGCTAAGTTTCAGGCTAACTCACATGCTATTGGTTAGGTAAGGTGTCTGCTTGGTCGGATGGCAGGGGACCCCTGATAAGGAGCACACTCTTGGCTGATGACAGACTGGCAGCATTTCCCGTTGGTATGCGCAGGGCTGCTGAGCCAGTTTTTAAAGAACAGATTTATAAAAAAAGAAGAAAAAATCCAGCTGTGAGTTTTCATTTTTTTTCTCTCTTAGAGCTGGAAGGCGGGGCCAAAGTCAACCTCAAACTAGGCACTCCATTGATCAGGCTAGAGTGATGTGGGCCCGTCTCACAGACAACAGCTAAGCACAGAGGAAATATTAGCTGGCAGAGATAACGAAGAGGAAGCAGTGAGTGGCAGAGGCACCATCTGTCAGCTTCTGAGCAGCAGTTCTCAAGACAGCAAAGAAGGAGATGAAGAAGAGACTGGTTCTGTTCCAAGGGAACAGCGCAGCCTAAGGACGTTTTCAGACAAAGTAAGTTTGCGCTCCCTAGAAGAGGAGGCTGTGGCAGAGGGAAGAGAGCATGGCTTTCTATCTGGGCTGCAAGATTTGTTACGGGTATACGAAGTTTGCTTCTCTGGTAGATCTGACTCTGAGGAGAACGTTCTTTTGACAAGAACTTGATTTGGCACTCACAAGCAGCACCTGTGATCCCATAACTCATTTTAAAGACATTTGAAGGCTACAGAATGATCTATTTTATGTTTTAGATCTCAGATTATAGACATAGACTTTTGTCTTTCCTTCCATCTCTCCTTCCCATCTCTTTTTTCTTCTTTCTTCCTCTTTTGCCTGGTTTATTTTTTTTTAAACCTTCTGGGGCTGTGAACAAGAGTGTTTGTATCTTTTCTCAAATAATTTACTGTGGCAACGACTCACTTTTTTAGATTAATGGGACTGACAGAAAATCCCGTCGGTTTGCTCTGCGTACGGGTAGATATTTAAACTTCCAGGGGACCTTCCGAATCACCCAGTTGGTGCAGCACCGGCTTGTGAAGGCAGCTGTTTCTGGGTCTTTTTGGAGAACACAAACTGACTCGGAAAATAATCCTGCTGTTTATGTGTGGTACATTTTCAGAGTATTCATTTTCAAGCAAAGCTGGGTTGTATGGTCCTGGGCGGCTGTTTGTTACCTCCAAATGGATCACAGTCAGTGTCAGATGCCGCGTGTTTTATTAGGCATGGATTTGTCTAATTCCAGTGGGAAATTAAAATAGTGACTGTAGCCAAAAAAAAAAAAAAAAAAAAAAATGCCGAGGAGGCAAGACAACTCCTTTTTAACCTACACAGGGGGTGGGGGAAGGAGTTGTGTGCCTCTGTGTATGCTGGTTCTCTAGTGTAAACCAGGAGTGGAGGCACTGGCTGTAAACTGGCAGAGGCAGACACCACTCAGGGTTATGGCCCAATATGGATGTCAGAGCTCTGTAGCATGTGTGGGAAAATGGCCACAGTCCAATGTCTGGAATCATTTATCTTCCGCCAGCGCCTAGAAGACAACTGTTTTATGCATTTTACAAAAACCCTCGCTGACTGATTTCATTTATACAAGGGAGCACACCGATGGATGTGGAGACAGCTATTGGGCAGGGGGAGGTGCCGAGCTCTTTCCGATCCCCCAATACCATGCTTTCCTTTGGGTTCTGAGCACCTTCAGTGGCGTGGTACAGTGCTGAAGTCACACGCTTTCAACAGGACCCTTCCCACACACTTGGTAATGAATGCCGCATTAATGTCTGGCCTTGTTAGGGAAACCAGCAACTAAAGGTCTGTCCTCACTATCTCTTCTATAGAGTCCACAGATTCCCCTCTCCCCCCCCAAAAAAAAAAATCAGAGGAAGAAAATGTCAGTAGGCAGGGCTCCATGGAAGCTAGATATAAAATAGGGAGGGGTTAAAGACAGATGTGTGATGCTCTTTGGGAAATACTGGGACATTCTATTATTGATCTCTGTATTTGTGTCTGTAGGAGGGCAGCATTCATGCCAACCAGAGTGTTTTGTACTGTTTTGATATTTTTCTTATTCTTTGAATGTGTGTTGATCCAGGCTCCCCTGTGCTCCCCACCTCCCACCCAGCTTCATAGCCTCTGATAATTTTTTTGTTTTTGTTATTAATAACTCAAGTCCAATTAGTCCTTCCCACATGCACATGGATCTCTGAACATCCACTGGGACAGAGGCAACCTTCCAGGGGCCATTTCCCCAAAGGGGAGTGGGTCCCCTTCACCCAACAGCCTTCAATTACCTGTAGTTCCTCCAATAGGGGTGGGGTTCCTGGGCCCTTTCTGATCTAGCCAGCCAGTATGCTTTGCCTGAGCTGAGCCCCCAGGTGCTAACATGTGTGTCTCATGGAGGAATGCCTGGCTGATTTTCACCCCCATGTCAGATCTCATAGGGATATTTAAATTTGTTATCAAGGTCAAGAGCATTCAGACACTTTAGATTTTAGTCACAATTGTCATGTTGCAGAAAGGACAGTTGACCTCTTGATACATTTCATTGTTTGTAAGCAGAGTAAGTGACTCCAGCCATCTCTCCCAGAGAAACATCAAATGTCAACAGACCATCAGTTTTCAATATGTATTTGTGAAATTGCCTTCATTTCCCTAGACTGGATTAGCATTGAAGTTTTAGAAATCAGGTTAAAATTGGCACAATAAACCTCCTAATACAAAGAAACTAGATGGCAGTGCCAAGTAAGATATCTAATGTCCTTGTCAATTTTACAGGCCCACTTATATTCTATGCAGAATGTATACATATGTATGTTTACCTTCAGGTAAATACATTATCTTTTTAAATGTTTCATTAAAAGTGGCTGTGTATAAAATATGAAGCATTGGAGAAATCAGGCGTTAGTGTACTCTGTTTTAAAGCATTTTCTTTGAAGTGATAAATAGCTCACTAGTGCTAAGGAAATCAAGTGTGAGATGCTCCCTGTGCTTCACTTTTGTATTTAAGTTGTTTTAGCATCTGTCTTGTACTAATAGTCTTTTAAACTGTTCTTTCAGCTTCTGGACTCCAGTATTTTTCCATTATCGTACTTCTTTGCTGTGAAGTTGTGTGTGTGTGTGTGTGTGTGAGAGAGAGAGACAGAGACACAGAGAGAGACAGAGACACAGAGAGAGACAGAGAGAGAGACAGAGAGAGAGACAGAGAGAAAGTGACAGAGAGAGAGAGACAGAGAGTTTCATACATGACTACTGTATTACATCATTTCTACCACTCCCTCTCCAGCTCCTCCCATATCCTCCTCACTAACTTTCAAACTCACAACCTGATCTTTAATTATTGTTGCTCGCATGTGTGCATACACACACACACACAATACAGCCTGATGAGTCCATTTAGTGTCGCTCATATTTACATTTGTTTAAGTCTGACAACTTAGAATTGGATGACCCATCAAGGGGTGTGTCCCTGGGGAAGACTGATCCTCCCCTCTCAGGATCCATCAATTGTCTGTAGCATTTTGTTTAGGTGTAGGGCCTTGTGAGATTTCCCCATCCATGTCGGCACATCACTGGGTTTGTCATCATTCACATCTTGCTCAGGTGACTATATTTTGGAGATTTCATGGGTACAGCAGACATCCTCATCCTCTGGCTCTTACAATCTCTGCCCACTCTTCTGAGATGTTCCCTGAGCCTTAGGTGGTCCCTACAATGATGCGCCATTGTGTTGTCAATGCATCCACTGTGGCTGGGCATCCCCATGGTCATTTGTTCTTTGTGTATTTTACCAGTTATGAATTTCTGTGATGGTTTCCAGCTACTGCAAAAAGAAGCATCTTTGATGAAGGGTGGGAGCTACACTACCTGTGAACTTAAGGAGAAAGAATACAATTGGAGATTATACTGATGTGGTAATAGTGGTAACTTATACTTCCTGGGCAACCAACAGTAGAGAGCTGTGTTTTAATGCTGTCCTCGGATTCCAAAGCTACTTTATTTTTATTTTTTATTTTTTGGGTTTTTTTTTTTCAAGACAGGGTTTGTCTGTATAGCTCTGGCTGTCCTCACTCTGTAGACCAGACTGGCCTCAAACTCAGAAATCCACCTGCCTCTGCCTCCCAAGTGCTGGGATTAAAGGCATGTGCCACCACTGCCCGGCAACTTTAAATATCAGTAGTCTTTGAAGACTTCTCCCCACACAATTCCTCCATAGAACCGCAGCCTTCTTTGTTCCTGATTCCCTTAGTATATGCTTGAATCAAGTCTTTATCTTATTCTTTCTTTATTGATACACTATCTGTTACCTTGAGTTCTTTCTTGACACACCATCTCTTCCTTGATTATCTGGCACTCACTGTAGTTTCTCCTAACTACAATGTTGAAGATCAAATTATGTTTGTTGGATAAATGAAAAGCAAGTGTCCCCTACCAATTCCTTATGGTATTTTACCATTACACACATTTTGGGACAATACAGGTATTCATGTGTCTGGAACTATTTGACCATTGTAATAAAATATAGACTGAAAATCTGATATTTTAACAGAAAGATTTAGATAAAATGTTAACCTGCTGATCTGACCCCACCTCAGTCCTACTAATCATACTTACATTTATTTTCATTTTGTACTTTTTTATGTGTGTGCATACTTGTGCACATGTATCTATATGCCACATGAGTGAAGTGCTTGAAGAAACCAAGAAAGCGTGTAGGATACCCTTGAGTTTGACTTACATGTGGTTATAAGGCTTGTAGGGAAGTGAACTCTGGTTCTCTGCAAACATTATATGTGCGCTTAACTGCTGAACCATCTCTCCAGCCAAGAAATGGGAAGTCTAACTACTCCAAGGTCTCTCTCAAATGAGGTTAAAACAGGAAAACTTGAATGTACTTGCTAAATGACAATGGAGAAGCTATGTAAATTATGGAAGCTTTCTATAATCTTGTGCTTAATCTCTTCTTACAAAGAATAGCTGGCAGAGGTAAAGCCATTTTGTCATAATGTCTCTGCATGTTGAATCAGGATGAACCGCAGGAGTACTGGAAACAACCTTGCACCCGATCAGGGCTATGCTGTTACTGAACACTGAGCATACGCAGCCCATCATCTCCATCTGTGTCAACAAGGGGGGGGGGGGTCAGCTGTCCGTTCTTAGGTGATACTTAGGTCGCATCCCCACTCTCCATGCCTCCACCTGCTGTGCTCTCAGCAATGATGCCAGAGCGAAGGGCTGATGGTTGGTAGAGCTTTGCCTCCTTGTACACCTTTCTAGGCCTAAAGGTTCTGAAAATTATGAACCACCTTTAAACGTAACTCTAGATGCTTCTGATTGGATATATGTTTTATGCCCTACAGAGTAAATGATGTTATTCCTCCATCTTCTGTTTAAATGATAATGTCACTTAACAAATATAAGCACAGTAATAAATTCAAAAATAAATTCCCAAATGGAGAAGTAGACAGAAATGCAGTGTTGGTGTAGACAGTTTGATGGGGTCAGGGTCAGGGCAAAATGGAATTCTGAGAGGTTAAGCCTATTAGAAAACTCAAGTCTTAACAACTGGGAAAATCATTGTCATAAGGAACCCCCATTTGTCCTGATAAGGCCTCAGAAGTTTAAAGAGATGCCTTGAGTATCATGCTTTAGCTCACTCACTCCAGGGATGTCTCTGTCTCACACACACACACACACACATGGCAGGCATAGGGCAGAAGTTGGCCAATGATTTGAGCTGAGGCTGAACTGAGTCCTTTGGGAGTACTAGAAGCTAGATGTCAGTTGATGGACTCAGCATCCCTCAACCAAGGAAGCCTTCAGGATGTTAACAGTGCTGCTAAACCACAGGAGGAAAGGCATGCAGGCTGTGGTGTGCAGATGCCCTCCCAGGACTCCTGTTCATCTTGCACCCATCAGCAAAGGGCAAGAAGCTCCATCAGAATCTTCTCCTTGAGAGTCTAGAGCTCAAAGTCCCTCGGTGACCTCCGCAAACACTGTGCTTGTAAGCTTCTTGGGGCCTAATGACTCTATCTCTACCAGAAGGCAGTGGCTTAGAGCAATCTCTTGAAAACCATTGTTCTTCTGCATGTGCTCATTATCCAGAATCACAGACTGTCTACACAGTCTGTGCTGGGCCCAGCCCTGACTGCACTATACAGGATATACCTAGAGAACCCCAGCAAGCAGCTGAAAGACAATTTCTGAAATTAACCATAAATGACTCCATGAAAGAACTCTGTGTTCTTCCTAGAGGCTCCCTAATGGGTATTCTCTGGGCTTTGCAAGTACTTGAATAAAACCACAAAAAGAGTTAAGCAGTACTACAATAGTCAGAGCTCAGTTTAAGTGAAAACAATTGATTTTTGTTTGTTTGCTGAGGGTAAGTCTCCAGATGAGATGGCCCTTCTATGCCAGGTTTTAGAGCAAAGAACCAAAAGATAACTGTCTTTGACGTTGACTGTTACCACGCCCTGCCTCATAGATTCTGTGAAAGCCAAGAGGGTGTTTTGTTTTGTTTTTTTTTTTCAGTTCCCTCTACATTTGCTTATTTGGTCTGAATGTTACTCTTACACCAAGTCCTCTCTCTTGTTGCAGAGTATACATAGTAACATCTAGCATAGTAGCATGTAGCAAGGAACTGTGGAGAAGAAAATAAACCTATAGCATCCAGCCCCATCCCAAGGTCAGAGAGAGGGTCGCGACTCAAGAGTGATTTCTGTTTGACTCTAAGGCTTAAGGAAATGTACAAATCCAAATCTAATCAGAAGATCTGGAAAGGCTGATGGATGGCATGGCTGTTGGCCCAGATGGGTGACTCTATTTTAGTACAGATATTACCAAACCAAAACACAAAGACTTTAAAGATTTGATGTATTAAAAAATAAATGGTGAAGTGAGATTGAGCTAGTCCAGTGGTTCTCAACCTTCCTAATGCTGTGACCCTTTAATGCAGTTCCTCATGCTATGGTGACACCAACCATAACATTATTACATTGCTGCTTCATAACTGCAATGTTGCTACTTTTGTGAATAGCAATATAAATATCTCATATGCCAGATAGCAGGTATATGACCCCTGTAAAAGGGTCATATACTTATGACCTTCAGATTGAGATGACCCAGGAGTTATGAGCACAGGCTGCTCTTCCAGAAGACTGGGGATCAGTTGCCAGCACTCACATGGCTCAATACCATCTGTAATGCCAGATCTAATGCTTTCTGACCCCCTTGGGTAGTGTCTTAGTCAGGGTTTTGATTCCTGAACAAACATCATGACCAAGAAGCAAGTTGGGGAGGAAAGGGTTTATTTAGCTTACTTCCACATGGCTATTCATCACTAGAGAATTCAGGACTGGAACTCAAGCAGGTCAAGAAGCAGGAGCTGATGCAGAGGCCATGGAGGAATGTTCCTTAGTGGCTTGCTTCTCCTGGTTTGCTCAGTCTGCTCTCTCATAGAACCCAAGACTTCTAGCCCAGGGATGGCACCACCCACAAGGGGCCCTACACCCTTGATCACTAATTGAGAAAATGCCCCACAGCTGGATCTCATGGAGGCACTTCCCCAACTGAAGCTTCCTTCTCTGTGATAACTCCAGCCTGTGTCAAGTTGACACACAAAACTAGCCAGTACAGGTAGTGTGCACACAAGGTCCACATATGTGGAAGCAAAAACATTTGTACACATAAGAAAAAAATAAATAATCCACTAGAGAAATAAATGAGTGGACCCCAGCATGCTACTAGAAATATCACTGTTGGATATTTCTGGATTATCTGTGGGTATATGAGCTGGGACTTGAAGGGGAGACAGACTCGATCGTTGTAAATCTTGGCATTATTTTGCAAATAGTGTGTAGCTAAATGTTTGAGGAGGCTAGCAATCACTACTTTTTAGTTCAGGATATGGATTCTGAAGAAGAGTGGATCAAAGAAGAAACAATGATGCTATGAGTAGGTCAACCCATTCAACAAATCAATGTTAAATCAATGTACCAAGGCCAAATTTAGGCCATTGTAACACAAGAAATGATTCATCTAGTCACATGAAGCTCCCCTCCCGGAGAGGACAGCCTCAGAACCCAGCAGAGGATGCTGATTTTGGTGCTGTGATATGAGTCTTGATGGAGAGTGAATCTTGGCTTAAGGGTGGCTTTTTATCCACTCAACAAGCACACATTAACACTGCATGTGGCACCATCAAGTGTGTGCTGTACTTGCAGAGACATAATGTGCTCACTGATGGGAGAGGCCAGAATGTTTGCAAACATGTAAAGCTTGCTTCTTAGATTGGAGAGAATGAGGCAGCATATTTAACTCTGACAGCACACTCACTTGAGGCAAGCTTTACTGGGCTGACTCTCTCTCTCTCTCTCTCTCTCTCTCTCTCTCTCTCTCTCTCTCGACCTTCCTCAACAACAGACTCAGCAAATAGCTGTATTCTTCAATGATAGGCACTATTTAAATCTGTCTGTATACTGAGCTTGTTGAGGGTACCTCACATGGGATATGTATGCTGTGAATAGATTCTGGGGATACTGACATTAACCTCTCAGCCCTAGGCAGGTTTAGCAGGGCCTGGGTAGCCAACATTTTTATATGGTGACCTCACAGTACAAGTGGAAAACGCATCATATCATGTAAAAAGGGTTGGAAGTGTGCCACAGGAGATGAGCTCACACTATGCATTGCTGTATACACTTGGTTCTTAGTCCGGGGGACCTCACTGCTATAAGTATGCAGTAGTTTCCCTTATCCAACATGTTGTTTCCATGGCTTCTGTTACCTCTCATTAATCACAGTCAGGAAATATCAAATGGAAAATTCTAGAAGTAAACAGTTGTAAGTCCTAAGTTGTCACCAAGCAAAGTAGTATAATGGAATCTCACACGACCGTGCTCCCTGTTGGTACTCAAACCATCCCACTGTCTATGGTATCCACCTGGTATTTTCTACTTACTTCTTAGTAGTCATCTCAATTATGACAACAACTATCAGGGAATCACAGTGCTTGTGTATAAACATCCATGCAGAGCCTTAGAATGTATCCCATGATGATAGGTTGGGGACTTCTACACACCCCTGACAGCACGAGATTGTAAGCATTTCTAACATATCGACCTTTATTCATTGATATATATTCATGTTCACCATCACTAATAGTTAAAGACAGAGAGCCCACATGATGCCCTCAACTGGGTCCATGTAGATTTTCCTAAGTCATGATGAGTGGCCATCTTGAAAGCAAGGGCACATGGGAGACTGCTGTTCCACACAGTAACCCTCTGCCCCCACACAGTTCTTACTCGCCTTCAGAAACCAACAACAGGGCTTTTGTAACATTCTGATAGTAAATATTGGCAAAGTAACTTGGATTATAAGGGCATTTAAGTAAGATACACAAAATAGAAGTACTAAGCTTTCTAATGGGTCACTTTGCACCTTGTTTCATAGATCTTCGTTTCCGCAGTCTGTATCCCAATCATCTGTTCCTTATAGTAGTAGATATACCAAATGGCTCCTATCTACCAACCACACTATACATTACCTCTCAGCTACGTTTCACAAAGGGGAAACTGAAGCTCTGTGAGGCTTACTCACTTTCCAAGATGGCATTTCTTGGGAGCAATTGTGGTTCCTGTTCCAGATGGTTTCTTCTCTCTAAAGAGCTATGTTCTGGGGCTGAAGAGATGGCTCAGTCAGTATAGTACTTGCCACACCAACAACATGAGAATCACACCAAGGATGAATCCCCAAAACCCATGGGAAAACTGGGCATTGTCTCTTGTGAGTATAATCCTGGTGCTCCTGTAGTGAAATAGGTGGGAACAGAATTCACAAAAACTCATGGGCCAGCTACCCTGTGGAGAACAAGGTACCCTTTCTCAAACAAGGTGGGTAGTGCGTGCGCACAGACACACACACACACACACACACACACACACGTGCGCGCATACAGGCACATGCACACTACACTATGACACACACAGGCACACACATACAGTGCCCTGACAAATGATGACTTCTGAGTTCTTAAACACTGTTATGAACCTTCAGTGGAAGCCAATGGCTGGCAGCACTAAAACAGCTGGTTTGTGTCCCTGACACAAATCTGGTTGCTATGGGATCCTTCACATAGGAAAATATTCATCAGCTCCAGGTGCCTGGGACATCAGACAGGCTTAGTAATCATCAGATGACCACAACAACGATTTAGAGAGAAAGCTGTGTTGAGGAGCTGCGAGGGAGAAGGCTGGAGAGGTTCACACGGTGTTGGGGGTGTAGAGATTGCTGGGCTTTTACTATTTGTTTGATTTTTGCTGCTGCTGTTTGCGATGGAGGGTGTCATATGGTTTGGTTTCTGTGATACTGGGAGTTGAACATAGCACCTCATGCTTGTGAGGCAGGAGCTCAACCACCACGCTGCATCCTTAGGTCCGGCTTTGTGTTTTGACTGCCATGAATTTCAAAAGCCGAGTTGCAGAGAGGTGAATCTAAAGATGAAACTAAAGGTTGAGAAGAGGCCATGCTTTGCTCTGAAGGGGAAATACACATCACATTAGAATAGATGAACATGGTGACCCTAAAATGGCATATCCAAAGTGGCGGCAGAGTTAAACATTTTAATTGTTAGTCATTGATCTGAGTCATCTCCATCGTCCAAATTTATTCTCACTGAAGATGATTACATCTAGGTCGTGCTTGCTTCCAGTAAGATGGGAAGAACAAAGGAAAATAAATAAAACAGTTTACTTCAGTCTCATAAAAAGTTCTTACGCGAGAAGCAAAACAGCATGGGAAAATGTGAGTTTTATTTTTTTTAACTTTTTCCTTGAAGTTCCAGTGAAATTGCAGCTCATGTGAAGTATGGGTGTGTGTATGTGTTTGCACAGGGAGGGCTCTCCCACCAGGCATATTGCAACCAAAGCTTCTGAAAACCACGGCCATTTCTGAAAATGACTAAGAACATAAATAATCTCCTTTCTAAAAGAGCAGTTTATCTTTTTTTTTTTTTTTTTT
>NW_022196905.1:145678580-145694160 GCF_008632895.1 Mastomys coucha | reverse complement strand
TTTTTTAGTTGAAGAAAATACATTTTCACTTTCTCCAAAAAGAGGAACATTTCTGGGGGAACCAAATGTCTTCTCATTTTAATTCTTTGTTCTTATGACTCCATCCAGTATTCTCCCTGATAATACCAAGCACCAGAGCACTACAGGTTTCCCTGCTGGCAAACATGGCTGTTTAATATCTTGTCCTTATGAAAGTAAACCTTCCACTTTATGCTAAATACCTTAAAATATGATATATAAATATGAGCCTACTTTCAAACTTAAAATAAATGGTTCCATCATAGGACGGTCTACATTTACAAGATAAATGCTAAGAGTTTTTTTTTTTAAGACTCAGAATATTTTTGGAAAGTCAAAAGCTGTGTGGAGACCACTGGATGTTAGTTAGGCCCACACAGAAGGCAGAAAGAGGCTACATGAGTGGGTCTCTGAGGTCTCACAGCCACCCAGCAAGAATTGCTTCTTTCTCTTTTTCCACAGGTAAATGAAAATCGCCTCTAACATCCTTGGGGTCTCTAGGATCACTCTGAACTAGTAAATAACAGGAAAAAAAAAACCACAGAAACCTTGAAAGAACATTTTTGCTTAAGCTACAGGGTGGAGGGGTCAAAGTTGGATAATCCGATTATGGCCTGTTATCAACACCATTTGAAGTCCTTACTATCTTGATAATCACCGTGGAGCCATGCAGGACTTAGCTGGCAGATAGCTTACCTTAATTAGGAGTATAGGTGATTGACTGGATTAGCCTCCTGTCCTTTTTACTGGTCCATACACTTTCTCTCCCCTGTCCCCAAGTCATAAAAGCTCTGTTTTGTTCTCTTGCTGAAAATGCCATGTGCCAGCCATCAGCAACTATGACAGCCATAAAAACAAGTTTGATCAGTGTGGCTTTGTGGAAGATGGAAGTCTTGAGGCTTGGGCTAGTCTGGGTTTGAATCTTGACACCATTGTTGGTTGTGTGCATGCTTTCCTATGGCTCTGAGTCTCTGATCGCTGTCTCCAAATGGTGTCAGTTAAGTTAACCACAGAGTATCATGAGAGCAAGAAGCCATATGAGGGCCTTTGATTAGGTGGCCAGTAGCACTCTGTTTTAATGGTGTTCGAATGTTCCCTGCCCTCACCTCTATAAACTTTTAGGGATATCAGTCCAACAGGAAACCCAGTGTTCTCCTGTGGAACCCTCTGGAAAGCCTCCAAGGCCTTTGGAAAATGTTGCTTAGTGATTCCACTTTCTCTCCTCATTTTTGCCAATGAGAAGTTCTATTTTTAACAGAGTGTGGTAAGCCCTTTCTTATAGATAGCCTTTCTCCACTCCTTACTCTATGTAGTACAGTGTTAACACAGAGATTCAATTACCAATTAATGTATATATGTATATATGTATGTATATATGTATATTATTTGTCATTTACAGTCTAGGTTCTTCAGAAGGCTTTGGAAGAGTTCATAGTTATAGACAAAGACCAGAAACAAAAATATTTGTTTCAAATATCAACATCCTAATGTAAGGCCTGGGTCACCGTTTTTAACCTCCCTGATCCTCGATCTCATCCTCCTTATGATGGTGGTGGTTAAATGAGCATTCTACGTAATATGTCGGGTATCATGCCTCACCTGAAATACCAACAGCAGCCATGTATATTTCTTTTAGCAGAATGTTTGAAAAGTTTATAGGAAGAAATTTTGGTTTAAAAGAATAGTCACAGAGACTTTGTGAGTCTTATAAACCTTTCTCATATGGAGTATACTAAAGAGGACATTCCAGAATATGGCTTTTGGGAAAAGGGCAACATCTCAACAAATAAAAGAATAGAGAACACTACGTTACCAGGATATATAGTTAGCTCCCAAAAAGCTAATTCCCTGGTTAGTAAATACTGCAATTATAGTGTTTATATCCAGTCAAACTATAAAGTACCTTTGCATGCTGTAAAATTTTTCCTTTTCTGTGACAGCTCAGGTGAAGTGTAGCCATGTTTAGCTGTGCCCTGTATGCCTCCCGTTGGCCAAATGCTGTGGGAACAGAGAATAAACAAGACAATGGGGGCCACAGATGCCTGCAAGTCCACTTCAGAGAAAGCCAACCAAGGCCACAAGCACCAAGGCCTGTTTACACCACTGATTGTAAGCTGGTGTCATGGTCATTTGCTTACCTAGATAGCCTAAGATCTGTCTTAAAGTAACAGAATGACCTTTAAAAATACTTTGCTCAGGGTCCATGTTTGGCATCCCAACTTTATGCTCACTTCTATTAGAACTGGATCACAAAACAGGGAGCAATTAGAAATGTTACACTGCATCCCCAAGCTGAGAAAGAATGCATTGGGGCTGACTCAAGGGACCAAGAGGCAGCAGCTGAGCCTGCGGTTTTGTGGAGATGCTTAGCCTGTTGTGTCAGAGACCACACTATGAAGTCATGTCAACCAGTGGGATCAAGGCTCATCAACAAAGCTTTCCGAGCAATGCAAGAGTCAGATAAACCTCAGCATTCCATGTGATTCCCTGGCACTCACAGGGGTTTTCTTCATCTAGTTAGTGTAGGTGTGGCCATGTCTACCCTCAGGCAGCCAGGACAGAAGTACAAGGCTTATCTGGAGTCTGTGACACTATCCCAGCGGCACGGGTGTCTCTGATTATATGTACTGTGTCGTGTTTCATTTCCCAAATCACAAGATGCTCAGTGTTCTGAAAAGACTGCCAGAGTGCCTTCCACTTCCCAGTAAGGCTCAAGGCTGGGAAGGGTCAAGTTTTGCAGACACAGCTGGCAAGCTACTCTTTGGAGTCACGCCATTAGGCCCCTCTCAACTCACCCCTGAAATAATGACTTGTCTTATCAAAGCCCTGCACCCTGCAAGGTCTTTTCCCCTTCATCTTCTGACCTCATAAACTATAGACTACGAGCAAGAGAATCATTTTTAAAAAGTAAATTTAAATCATCTCAAAGTCACTCTGCTTATGGTCTAACAACCTTTAGCGGCTGTATCACCAAAGATCTCCCAAGAAATGTACACTTGAACAGATGAAAAGTGTGGATATAATTCTTCACCCAATTTCAATTTAGGGATGATTTATGATGTTATCAAATATACCTTGTAAATTGTTTGCAAATTTCCAAAACCTTTTTTTTTTTATTTGAAATTTGAGTAGTGCAATGCATAGGAATGAAACTGAAGGTTTTGCTTCTGTTTTTGCATTGATTAAACACATCTTTCTGCATGGTTATATTGAGCACTTATATTGAGCACCTCAGGATCATCCCAGTCCCACATCCTTCATTGCTGGTCCTTCACAGTGGTGGCACCAAGAGCTGCATGCTTAAAAACATTTGGCCTTTTGGCTTTCACACTGGCTCAGTTCATCTTTGTAATACATTTTTTGCAAACCACATTCAGGCTATTAAAGAAAAAAAAAAAAGAGTCCCAAGCTGGTACTCACTGCCCAGGATAGAACTTTAGCCAAAGAGGAATTCCTTAGTTTCACATATCACACTATAGATTACACAACAGAAAGCTTGTTTTCATCCTAAGGAGTATTGGGAAGCCAGATTCTAAAATAACAAAAACAACAACAAAAATCTAGGGTCAGGTTGCAGGCTGCCATTTTTACAGTAACATTTAAAGATTAGGCTGGGTTGAATCTAAAAGCCATCAGGTGTCATATTTCAGTCAGGTTTCCCTGCTTATCACTTGTCAAATCCCAGGGCACAGAGCATAGGCCAAACCAGAGTGAGCTGAGCAGCGAGCATGCTGAGCCCAGGAGGGTCAACTTGAGGAAGATGGCACAGTTTCTGACTTGAAAAACACCTAAACTAAACAATATTTAGATATTTAATACCTGATATTGCCTTAAATATTTACCTAAAATAAATAACACTTATTTTTATTTCTGCTTCACTTATTTTTGCTCTGAGAAATAGCTAGAATGCAAATTTGTTTGTGAGATATAAAGTCTTGCTATGTAGCCCTAACTGGCTTAAAACTCACTCTGTAGACCAGGATGGCCTAGAACTCAGAGAGACCCTCCTGCTCCTACCTTCCCCAGTGCTGAGACTAAAGGCATGCACCACTACTGCCGGCCATGTATCAGTATTTTTAAAAATATGCTTACTCTGAAGCCTCCTGCTTAGGTGCTCTGTACCTGCTGTCAATGTAGTATGTGACTCTTCATTAGAGTTTCGTGTTCATGGTGCATCAAGCTGCACACCTGTGACATTTAAATTTTTTAGAAAAAAAAAAACCCTCAAAGAAATAGAACCTGTTCAAATGCCAAAAGAGAAGCAGGTATATAAGGCCTGACAAACTTTGACTCATACCTGACAGACTCTGCCTGTCCCAATTAAAAAAAAATAATAATAATTAAAAGAAATACCAAGTAGTGCTGGGAGTCTTGAGCCTAGAACTTGAATTTAGAATGAAAATAAATGCAGGCATACAGAGGCTTTTGTGGGAGTTTTACTAAGGGAAAGCACTTCATAGTTGTCATTTTCATAGACTGATGCTCTGACAGGCACAAGAGCTTTCCTCACAGGGAGACTGGGGTCAGGAACGCAAAGCCACCTGTCCTGGGGTCAGGAACGCCAAGCCACCTGGCTAGGAACCCCTTAAGGGATTTGCCCCTCAAATCTTGAAAACCCCCAGTTGCCTTTTAAATGCACTTAATTCTCTAAAACTAAACAGCGCTAAAACAAACCTCTTAGGTCAATTGAAATAGTCGTTTAAAGGGAAAAAATTGAATCCTTTTCAAAAGCAGCCGTTACACAATCTAGCTTGGTGTGGTGCCTGTTGAAAGTTGGGTGGCTTCCATGGAAACAGAAATGAATACAAGAGACAAAAGAGTTTTTGAGTAATTTTTAGCATGAGGGTGTGTATGTGTGTGTGTGTGTGTGTGTGTGTATGTGTGTGTGTGTACACAGTAAAAATAGTACCCAGAAATTTTCTCCAGAACTAACTACTCATTTTTTATTTTTAAGTGTGTATTCTATGTAACGTATCTACTTTCAGTATTCACACAAATACTTGACTATACATCTACGTTTTCCAGACACACAGTGGCCACTGGGGATCCAACATCCAATGAGGCAGAATTCTCTGTGATTAAAATGCTTGTGATCTTTAACAACTACAAACATGTCTCCCACTCACCCTGGAGGCGGGAAAGTTTTCACATCTGGACACACTAAATGCTTGCCAGCTCGATATGCAGCCTCTGAGGTCTCTGGCACCTCTGGGAATCACTGGCAGAGTCCCCTATAAGTCTTTGGTGAATTCCCTCTTGTAGCCTAGCCACAAAAGATTCTGGGAACCCATAGTCAGCTCTGTGTTTATTAGCCTGCACTTGTTACAAGGCCATTCTGTTTCAGTTGCAATATTCTTTAAATTTTTATTTAATGTTGTTTTTACAAAGGGAAGTTTAACAGCAAGTCTGAAAGACAGGAAGTGACTCAGTGGCCCAGGAGTCAGGTGTGGGTAGTGAAGAGTGAGCTACAGGTCTGAAAAAGTGTCCCCGTGGGAGAGAAAACAGGGTTGGAATGTCAGTGACCAGTGATGTCAGCTCCAGGATGACTCCTCCACTTGCCCAAGACAGAAGCTGCTGGGAAACAAGAAGGCGCCTTGTGCACCCTAAGAGAAAAGTGAAGAGACTTCTCAGGAAGGTTCTACAAAAGCCACCCACAGCTAGGTGGACTCTGGCTTTTGCTAATAGAATCCGTCATGCCATGGATGAATTTTTAAAAATCTACAGTGTGGTAAACCTGAGAGAGAGAGAGAGAGAGAGAGAGAGAGAGAGAGAGAGAGAGAGAGAGAGAGAGTGTGTTCTTTTTATTCTTCATTTCTAATATCCTAAATTGGCTGGTACTGTAATCAATTTATGAAATAAGTTCCATTATGGAATACACAATTAGTAATATATAGCCTAGAATGTAAATCAAAACCATGCTTGCCAAAGAAGAGGAGCTTTGTAACATTTAAGAGTTCATATGCATTCTGGAAGCAGAGGCAGGAGGATTGCAAGTTTGAGCCGCATAATGAATTCAAGGCCAGCCTGGCCTTCACAGCAAGCCCCTGTTTCAAAAATACCAAAGTTAAATTAAATTTAAAAAACCAAGAGAAATCATGGCCACTTAAAGGCCTGCATTATACCTTTGTACCCAGGAAGGGGAGGTCTCTTAGAAACCTCATCTTGGCTACACTTTGTCAGCTATGGAAAGTGTTGTCTTTGGCTTGCCTGTCTAGCCAGAGCTTCATGCCTGGAGCTTCCAGCCCCATGGAACATTTTCAACGTGTGTTTATGATCTTCAAGGGTGTGTAAGAAAAGATCTGGAATTTTCCAACAGAAGATAATAGGCCGTTGGTATTTCAGAATGACTCATAAGCTACATCTCTAAGGATGGCCAGTTTCATCCCCTTCTGAAGACCCTGTTGATAATGAGGGTCAGTGGGACACACTCTGCCTTATACTTCAGTCCCCTTGAGGGGTTTGCTTCATCGGACAACGTATGCTTCTTTCCACTCCAAACAGAATCTTCCTTCTGGAGGCTCTGATGCAAATTCTTGATGTTTCTTTTTAATGTGAATAAAAACAATGGGGAGAGGAAGTGTGGAGGATTGGAATCTCCACAGGTCACTGGGGACCAGTGAGGTTCCTTTCTGCTCTTGGTAGTGGCCAGAAGTGGGAAAGCTGGCGATCATCTGTTCCCAGCTATAAGTCTGTCTGAGCCACCATGCTGGAAGCTTCCTCAGTCTTCGCAAAAGAAAGCATTAATCATGTCCCTTTGAGGTGCTTAGCACTGGGCTGACAGAGGCTGCCAGCTGTGGAGGGAACAGGAGAGTGGAATAACTCAAAACTTCTAGGGCTGGGGTAAGTGTGAATAAGACTCGAGAGGCTGAGGGAGGGAAGTGTGAGCCTTGGGTGGCAGGAGAATAGTACCGAATTGTAACACCACGAGCTAAAAATTAAGGAGGTAGAGGAGGTAAACGAGTGAGAATTAGCCAGTCAGATGAAATGGGACAATGTCATACTGGATGGACTGTAACTTTCAGGGGATGATGGAGGTGAGGTTGAGACAGTTCAGGAAACGCTGGTTATTTGGCACCAGTCCTATGTAGGCGCTGGAAGTGGGAGGCACAGAGTGACCTCCTAACTGAGACCTGTGCCCAGGACCTCATGATGCCCTGAAGAGTGTGTGTTTTCACCCAGGTATTCCATGATGTGTGCGTTTTCACTTTTGAATAGATTTGAGAAGCGTGGATATCATACAAGATACCAAGGTTTGAGCTGTTCCTTCAGTCATCACCTTGCATGAGGTTGGTTGTGTTCTTGAGTAAAATGCGCTTGAGGCATCCTGCATTATGCACATCATGGAAATGTGTTCAAGAATGTCTGTGTGCAAGCCAACACTTTTATGTTGCTGAGCAGAGACTCAGCTTTCATCCTGTGATCTTATGCTTAGCTAACCTCTGCTATCCCTTGGCCATGTCTCTTGCTTCGTTAGAGCTGAGCCTTTGGGTCCCACTGTGTCATCAGAATTCATGTGGTACACAGAGGAGCAGTTATAAAAGAATGAATAAATAGGTCTCTCTACACTGAGAATTTTTCTCTTTTGAGTTGCATGTGAGCTTCTTCAGCGAGGCAGAATGCTCAGGGGGCTTTAGAAACTGCAGAATCATACATCTCCCTAGAGCATCATTTTCTTCACACTTGAAAAGGAGCTTTTTGTTTAAAAAAAGTATGAGCACATTACATTCTAACTATGTAAAATTCATTGAGGTTACATTTTCTCTGTGCTGTATGTTGATAGGGGAAAAACAAGATTTATTTCAAGAAGAATAATGGCTTTAGGAATTTATTTATTTACTTATTTATTATGCACATTGGTGTTTTGACTATACATCTGTCTGTCTGTGTGTGAGAGGGTGTCACATTCTCTGGAACTGGAGGGGGATACAGCTGTGAGCTGCCATGTGGATGTTGGGAATTGAACCTGAGTCCTTTGGAAGAGCACCCAATGTTCTTAACCACTGAGCTCTCTCTTCAGACCAGGCTTTGGGTTTTTAAATGAGTGTCAATATAGAAAACTCATTCTATTCAACAACTATAAAAACAAAACAAAATCACATCCCTGTGTCAGAGCCAGGATTGCAGTGTAAACTAACTGCCCGTCCTTTCTGTGGGCTCTTACACCTCATAGCTTCTCTGACAAGTACACATAATGGGATATATGTTTTGCAGATAAGGAAACTGAGGCTGTAGAGTGGGGAGCCCTTTGCATGGGGATCCCTGCAGTTTAACTGCCACCTTAATTCTCATGGTGGCTTTTGGTTTTCTGTTGTTGTCAAGGTCGTTGTCTGTCATCTCTATTTGACCTTCCTTCTATCTCCCTGTTCATATTTAGTAAGGATGCACTCTTTTCTCCTGTCTCTCTCTGTCGCTATTCTTTCTCTCGTGAGTAACAAAAGTCACCTACCATCAGTGTCATTATAACCATCATCACCATCACCGTCACCACCCCATCATCATCACCATCACCATCATCATTATCTTCAGCCATGCCACATACAAAGCACACTTTTTCTTTGTTACTGACAGTAGCCACAAGTATCCCGAACCTACACTGAGTCCCTGCTGTCTCCATATCCACTGTGCTCACACTTTCAGTCTATAAAGAGATGGAAGTCCTGGTCACAAGAAAGCAGATCGAGGAGTGACTCAAGATGCCCATGGTTTCATAGAGTAGGGTAGACATCTTGTTGGACAGTTCTGAAAGTGCTTCTTAGAACAAGTGTCCAGGGAGCTGTACCCCTGAGAAAGGAAAGGCTTTATTTAAGCAGAGTAGAAGGAAGGGTGCTCCTAGTCAGCTCACTCAGTTCCTCCCCCTCCCTGAGAACCCAAATAGTCATAGCTGAGAAGGGTTCAGGCATTGCTATAACAGTACTAACATCCCATATCCCCACTCTCCATCATAGCTCATTGGATGATGGCCAGGGTTAGTTGTGGTTCTTCCACGGCATTTTCAGGGAGTTTTGGCAAGTCCACACTGAACCCAACCTCGAATCTTTTGAGCCAAAACTCAAGAGGAGCTCTGACCTTTGGCTCATCACCAGAGCTAGCCCCATTCTCCTAGGACCGGGCTCTAAGCCACATCTGTCTCCCCAGCACTCTTCCAAAGCCACATCTGGAAGGCCTCTAAACTGCATGACATTAATTTGTTATTGATTACGCCCGAGTCCTGGCACTCTGCCCAACTAGAGCCCCGGAAACAGGTGTATCAGACTTTTCTAGTAGAGAAAACAGGGAACTGTAGTACCCAGCATGTGTCCCCCAACCGCCCTGAATCAAACTAGGGAGGAGAACGTTCCATGGCCAGAGACTTCTTAGAGTCCTTTGGCAGGGATAAGCCTGCAGCCTATTCTGACTTACTATTCCTGCAGAACAAGGAAAGCCCTTCCCAGCTGCTCTCCGTTCAGCACCTACAGGACACACACCCGGTCCCATGTGCTTGCTCTTCCAGGCACTCAGGGTGCCAGAGTGAGTAAAGTCCTCAAAGCTCTGTGGACAGATAGAAGAGACAGACTGCACAGAGAACATTCCAGGATCATCTCATAAGGACTATTATAGAAAAGAGCCAGGCCAGCCTGGGTGGGATTCCGACATCTCCACTGAATCATAGTACAAGGTGAATGCTTGTGAGTCAGGAGAGGAAGCAGTTGGAACTAAGAGTGGGGTGTGAACCAAAGCCTGGGCTGGGAACTCTGGGCAGTGCTGGGCAGCTGGATATGAGCCCTGGCTAGCAATGGCCAGGCCATGGAGACACAGTAGCCAGCAATTGTGAGCTGACACTCCATTCAGGGGCTGATCATGGCATAAGACTCATTGGGATTCTATTGCAGTAGTCCTAGGAATAGGACCAAGGAGGAGATGGTGTTATCCCCATTCAGGTCAATATTCCCCACTTAGGTGATCCCCCATGACACACCTGGAGGCATACCCAACTAATCTCGAAGGTGCTTTTTCACTCAATCAAGATGACAGTTAAAACCGATGATGTTAGCATATGACCAGCAATGTCAGATGAGGTGGGATAGAATCAGATGAGACATGAGGAGGGTTTGCATACATGAAGGGCAGCTGTTGTCTCTGAAATGCTGTTTCAGTTCATGTATGTGCAGATTGAGTATGTATTCGTTCATCACAATATGAATTATATGTCCCTCTCTTATAATAAAGATTGAAGTCAAACACTCGAAAGTCCTTTTCTATAGTGTTCTTTTCTATAGTTGTGATTCAACCATGTGTGATTTTCAAGTGTGACTATATCCCTTGAGGGCTTGATTACCTTAAAAAGGGACACTGGTTCTCTATGAGAAATAAGTGCGGCAATATTTACTTCTCTTCTTTCTTCCTCCCTTCATTCCTCTCTTCCTCATTTCCTTTCCCTTCTTTCTTTCCTTCTTTCTTTCTTTCTTTCTTTCTTTCTTTCTTTCTTTTTTTTTTTTGAGACACTATCTTACACTGTAGCCCAAGTTGGTCTAGAATTTACTATGTAAAGGAAGCTGACCTCAGACTCTCAGCAATCCTCCTGCCTCAGCTACCACTGGGATGCTGGGATTATAGGCATGACCCACCTTGCTGCCTTCGGTCTTTTCTTGCAGTTACTATTTTGACAGCAAACCTTGCAGTTTTGTGTGTGCTTGGAATTCTCAAGGATTTGATGCAGGGGGGATGTTCAAAGGGATCAGAGTCAGCAGGGATGATTCTCCCAGTCAGCACAGGACAGTGGGGCAACATCCAGATGTGCAGGGACACTGCTGCCCAGGGCTAGCCACAGACAATTCCACAGAGGCAGACTCACAACTAGGAGAGCAATGATGCCTTTTTCTTCTGCAGATTTATTTATTTTTATGGACTATGCGGGAGTGTTCTGCCTGCATGTATCCATGTGAAGCATGTGTTTAGGGTCAGAAGAGGACATCAGATACCCTGGAACTGGTATTGATGATGGTTACAAGCTGATCTATGTGCTTGGAACCCAACTCAGGTTCTCTGTCAGAGCAGGTGCTCTTAACTGCCGAATCATCTCTCCAGCCCCATGTTACCTTCTTTTCATGGAGGGCTTCCCAGCTCCAGGGTACTTCATCATACATTTTTCCCATACTGACACAGACCTGTGGGATTAGAGGAACTCGAGTATCTGACAGATTTATCTTTGAGTTTCTTGGCCTCCAGATCTTCAGTTTGCTTTCAATAGGGTCTCTCATGCCTTCTATCAACATTCAATGAATGCAAACCATTACCAAGACCTTAGCCTACAAACCAGAGATGTGGACTAGTGAGACAGCTCAGTGTATGAAGGCGCTTGCTTGCCAAGCCCGATAACCTGAGTTCCATCCACAGGACCTACATGGTAGGAGAGAATTCACTCCCTCAAGCTGTCCTTTGACTTCCACGCATGCGTGCACACACACAATACAAAGTAGATACATGCTTTTAAAGTTTTTTTAAGATTTATTTATTTATTTTATGTGTATGAGTACACTGTAGCTGTACAGATGGCCATGAGCCATCATGTGGCTGCTGGGAATTGAACTCAGGACCTCCACTTGCTCTGGCCCCACTCCTTCCGGCCCTACTCACTCCAGCATAATACACTGTAGCTGTCTTCAGACACACCAGAAGAGGGCATCAGATCTCATCACCGATGGTTGTGAGCCACCATGTGGTTGCTGGGATCCGAACTCAGGATCTTTGGGAGAGCAGTCAGTGCTCTTACCCGCTGAGCCATCTCGCCAGCCCTTTAAAGTTTTGTTTTTTTTTTAAAGGAAGTACAGATGTGAAGATTCAGTCTAGAGTCCAATCTGGTGTTATTTATCTATGATGTCATAATTTAGACAACATAATTGTTCAAGGATACTTGCAGCTTGGCCTTATATATATTTTTAGAATGAGAGAAGAGAGACAGAGACAGAGAGACAGAGAGAGGAAGAAACAGAGAGACAAAGAGAGACAGACACAGAGACCAAGACAGGCATATACACAAAAAGGCATGCACACACAGAGAAAGGCATAGACCAAAAGTGGAATACACACAAAGGGGCATGCACACATGCATGTGCACACACAGACAGAACAATGTTTGTAGGCAAGCAAGCTTTCCAGGCCCTGGATCCTATTGAAAAGTCCCAGGTTAAGAACTCCCAGACTGGAGAGGCGCTGAGGTCCCAATCCCTAGCTGAGGAGCCATTGGTGGATATTGGTTCCTGGAGATAGTAGTCCTCTTTCTTAGTAGGTTGCCTGGGTTGTAGTGAACAATCCAACCCCCATGTGCATAACTGGACTCAGTAGTTAGACTCAGTGAATTTTTTATGGGAATATACAGCATTGGGAGGAATTAGAGATGGGGAGGTGGGGATGGATATAATCAAAATATATCACATGCATCAATATATTTCAAAGAATACATTTTAAAACTTATTAATAGCTGGCAGTAGTGGTGCATGCTTTTAATCCCAGCACTTGGGAGGCAGAGGCAGGCGGATTTCTGAGTTTGAGGCCAGCCTGGTTTACAGAGTGAGTTCCAGGACAGCCAGGGCTATACAGAGAAACCCTGTCTCAAAAAACACAACAAAACAACAACAACAAAAAAAAACTTATTAATAATTGTAAAACAGGATTCTAGACCATCCATTAGTCTGACCAAGACAGACTTCCTATCATTTTTTTTCAATTGTATGTATGTGTGTTGTGTGTGTGTGTGTGCGTGCGTGCGTGTGTGTGTGTGTGTGTGTGTGTGTGTGTGTGTGTGTGTGTGTGTATGTGTGTATTTACTTGTTCTTTACTTTGGAAAAACAAAAGTTCATGGAGAACTGTTTTCAAAAGTTTCTGTTCAACAACAGTTATAGTTTAAGCAGTAAGACAGCATTCATTACAATCTTTTAGACAAACTCAAAATAGTTCTATGGCATGATAACTGAATTTCAGTTTATTTGCACGATGTCTAAATGACTCTGCATGTTACATTCTTACAAAGCAGATCCATGCACAGAAGCTAGCGTACTTTTCACAGTAAGAATGAACTTGGTATGATGCCTACCTGGGAGACTTGGGACCTCTCGTTGAGGTCAGTGACCTTGGGCTGCATGTCAGCTCCCAACTTTCCCAAGTCATTAATCCATAGGAAGCCCTCTTTCTTTATTCATACTTTCTGTTCAGATTTTCCTCATGACATGGAAAAATCAATGTTCTGAGTGTGTCTCCCTTACTGAAGCCCACGTATCCAATAGAGATCTTTTCCCCAAGGTTCTGCTGTGTTTGGCTCTGTCTTAAGACATCTCTGACCTTGAGATCACTGTGTATCAGGCACACGGAGACTAATATTTTACTTATTAACTAGTAAGCACACTGTACATTTTAATAGCAAAACTACCTTCCTCCGGCTGGCACTCAAATTCCCACAGTAAGCACCATTCAGGAGAAGCCTTACTGCAGTCTTCAAAGTGTCACATCTCATTTATGACTCCCCACACATATGACTTAGTAGAGAGACTGTAATATAGCCTCCTGTGGAATACAGAATGACTCATGTTAAGCATCTTGTCAAAGGAGGAACTGGATGTGGGCTGACAGGTGCCACGTGGCCACAGGGCCCGCCGACAGAGGCATAAGAAGAACCTGCTGCCAGGAAGGCGTGAGCTCTCGAGATTCCAAGGCTCTTGATACAAAGACGAGAGGTTCTCCACGCAGAACCATCTGAGTCAAATGTCACATCATCTGCTGGGCTTTTGTGATCACCTTATCGAAATGCACACCCTTTGCTGTGAACCCTGGAGAACACTGCAGCCCCTCAGGGGCGTGCTTTCCTGGTTTGTACTGAAACCTATTTGTTTTATCTGCCTTGGAGCCCTTCCTGTCGGGAGCCAGGCAGTGTTCTACAGCCCTTAACAGAGGCTTTCTTGGGGGGGAGGGGGTGGTTGGGGGAAGGGGAGGACTCCACAACTGTCTGTAGGATGAATAAATATATCAATGCCTTCCATTTTTTAGGACAAGTGAAGAGCTAAGTGGGCAGACATAGGGGTAATAACAAACACCTCTGTCTATTACAGAAAAAAAAATTAACATTTCCTTAATTGTAAGAGTAGCCAAGGCTAATCTCCTGTACCTGTGAAATGGCTTTACACTGATACAGTCATTTAATCCTTCACAGTGCTCTGAGATCTCTGTCATTTAGTCTTGCTCTATAGCTGAGGAAGCTGAGGCCTGTAAGTTAGCCTCCCTAAGGTCAGGGAGGTCAGAGGTCTTGAGACTGGGAGGTGGAATTTAAGCTTAGCTGTGGTGTCCAACCACGGTCAGCTTTGTTCTCTCCCTGCATCCCCTTAATCTGCTTGTGACCTCAAATTCAGGACGGTTTTCTGGAGAAAGTGGCAGACTCTCTTTAGAGAGGAAAGTGTATGGTTGAATGAGAAGGAAAGAAAAAAAAATACTAAAATGAAGCTAGAATACATCTTTTTGTTTGTTTGTTTTAAACTCCCTGGGAAGCAGTAGCATTAACTTTGCATAAAAGTGAGACCACCTTCTCTATTGAGATGTTTCTGACGTTCACTTTTAACGAATTTGCTAATTTCACGAGAAGTGGTCATAATATGTATCTGAATATCTTGAATACAGACTTGTGGAGTCTGTAATCTACCAGAGTTCACTTGTTCATGTTAAAAGATGTCGAATTTTCCTTTATTTAGCCTTGGTTGTTGGATTCCCCACACACACACACTTTTTTTTTTTTCAAAGCAAACCTTGAAACTTCAGCAGTCGAGGAATATCAATCACACACCTAAAGTGAAATTCACCCTGGAAATTACATATATACATGTACAGGAGGTCAGAGATAAGGGAGCAACTGTTACGTAATGTATCTGAATACCTAAGAGTTCCAGGAAGGAAGAGCTGGGAACACGGTCCACCCTTGACCTGGAACCTCCTGGCTTGTGTTAGTTTAAGACATCCCCGTGGCACCACTGAAGCAGAGCTGCATGCATAAACTTCCACTTGGAATTTCCTCTGTGAGACTGCTCAGAGTACTAATCAGATCCATATGAGATGTGTCCTAATCCAGAATGTAAAATGACATGGGAAATGTCACTCCAGAAAGTACCCTGTGACATTCATTTGTTGGGACATGCATACTTTTTCTCTCTCTTTTCCTTAGAACAGAAGCCTCAGGAGAAATGAACTTATTTTAAACTTGGGAGTGTGGAAGCCTTGGATAATAAGAGAGGGTCTTAAACTAGTGGCAGCGGGAGTATTATTTAGCTGCCTGGAATGTTTGAAAGGATATCTGTTGGAATTTTCAACTGAAAATAAAGATTAGGAAATTGTATAAGGGTAGACAAGATGGCTCAGCTGGTCAAAGTATTTGGTGCTAAAGCCAGACAGCCTGAGTAAGATCCCGAGAGCTCTCAGTGGAAGGAAAGGACCAACTCCTGAGAGCTTCTCCACATCTGTGCTATAGTACACTCAAACTGCTTTTGCTCTCTTGCTTGAGTACTCTCTCTCTCTCTCTCTCTCTCTCTCTCTCTTTCTCTCTCTCTCT
>NW_022196905.1:145674903-145678570 GCF_008632895.1 Mastomys coucha | reverse complement strand
CTCTCTCTCTCTCTCAAACACACACACACACACACACACACACACACATGTACTAGCTAAAATAATTGTTTAAGGGACTGGAGAGATAGATGCTCCATGGTTAAGATCTCTCACTGCTCTTCCAGAGGACCTGAGTTCAATCCTCAGTACCTGTACTGGGCAGCTCACAGCCATCTGGAACCCAAGCTCCAGGGGATTTGGCACCCTCTTTAGGCCTCCACAGGCACATGCACTCATGTGCACATTGACACACACACAATTAAAATTAAATAAGTCCACCGGGCAGTGGTGGCACACGCCTTTAATCCCAACACTTGGGAGGCAGAGGCAGGCAGATTTCTGAGTTCGAGGCCAGCCTGGTCTACAGAGTGAGTTCCAGGACAGCCAGGGCTACACAGAGAAACCCTGTCTCGAAAAAAAAAAAAAGAAGAAGAAGAAGAAAAATAAAATTAAATTAAATAAGTCTTTAAGATTAATAAGTAAATAATTATACTTATCCCAGATCTATGTACACATTTTTATAATAAAAATGACAAGTAGCTGCATGCTAACTAAGCACAGTCATCTCTAAGGGCATTTTCTATTCTGGTCTTTTCCTTTCACTTTTGTCCCCTTTATTTGTCTTCTTACTCAAAAGGAGAAAATAGAAATTACCCCTCCCCCACACCCATCTTCCTGGATTTGTTTCAGGAAGATGCTCTACCAACTCTGCCCACTCCTTCAGCCATCAAGATCCCTGAAAGTCTCTTGTTTACTGACAGTAATATATTTACATGCAGCTTCCTCTCTGTTCTGTAGTCTCTGGATAACTTGCAT
Organism: Mastomys coucha; assembly: GCF_008632895.1. Lineage (NCBI taxonomy): Eukaryota > Metazoa > Chordata > Mammalia > Rodentia > Muridae > Mastomys > Mastomys coucha. Next base: position 145,677,754 of record NW_022196905.1, on the reverse strand, counting down.
CGGATACCTCAAATGATAGAAACGCTGTGCAAAGAGTTGTTTCCCTGCATTGCTCATAGGATGGGGGGAAGTGTCTGTCCCCGTTCTTGCTCAGACCCATTTCCCCTCACTATCTTTTATATGAAGTTGATTGAGTTCATGCAGACCGAATACAGAAGATACAGAGAGCCAGCTGTATCTTTATTTGGTATTCAAAAATAAACATTGTACCTTTACACAGAAGTGTGCCTTATAGCATGGCTGTCTTTAAGGTAGTCTCTCTTACCATGGTGTCTGAGCACAGCTGAAAGCCAATGTAGTCCCTAGCTCAGCAGCCCTAACAGCTCTGCCAGCTTGTGTTGTTGTCAGGCTTTAGTTCATACTGAAATCAGCATCTTCTGGGTCTTGTCATTGGGTCCTCTCCCTGTTTGCTGGTGCTGTGGTGATGAACAGAGAACATTGGTAGTATTTTGAATTGTTGGTTCAGTTTGTATTCATTATACATAAGCCTTGGTTGGAGTGTCCATGAGTGCATCCATATTTTGTCCTATGGCTCAAATATACTATCCTTCTATTAGATTCTACTTAAGGAAGAATGCAAAGTTACTTTGCTACCTCTTCAAGTCTGCTCTTATGAATGTTATCTTTTTAAGTTTTTATTATTTTTATTTCAAATGTGTATGAATATTTGTGTGTGTGAGAAAGTGTGTGTGTGTGTGAGTGTGTGTGTGTGTGTTTACAATGCCCAAAAAGCCAAATGAGAGTGTAGTATCCCCTGCAACCATAGCTACAGATAGTTGTGTGTCCTGGGAACCAAGCCCCATTCTTCTGCCGTAGCAGTAGCAGCCAGTGCTCTTAACTGCTAAGCCATTTCTGCAGGCCTGCAAAACTATCCTTTGTATTTAAATCCAGTCAGTATTTGGAAATGCATGTTAGCCAGGACTCCTCTCATACTGACTACATGAACAAAGGCCTATGTCCCTGAAGGCTCGGTGTGGCATGGAGTCACATTCCTATCATGTAAAGTGTGTACATGGGTTGACCTCTATTTAGAAGTAGCTCTATACTTACATCATCTATGGATCCGTTGCTTCCTATATTGTCCCCAAGACTTTGGAACAACTGACAAAAGCCACAAGAACCCTTTAGAATTCTGAATTACCTGACATTCAAATTGAACTACGTTAAGGGTTTAAGAGGCTTAAAAGCATACTTACATTTTATTCAATTACTGCCTATAGATTACATTTATCATGCATTTGTGAGATCTCAGTTGTCTTTCACTTTTAGTTTTAGTTACTGTCTTTTAATTTTAATTACCACATGGCATGAGTGGTATGTATGTAGAAAATCATCCACCAAGCCAACGCCATCCTTATTCAGCAGTCCAAGGGAAAGCCTTTCCCAACGCTACCAAAGGCACACTAAAAATCCCTGAGTAAACATTTCATTTACAATCTAAACCAATGCCAGAGAAAAAGGAAATGCATATACACAGCATCATAGCCATGTAATAAAATTATTCCTTAGTTGCATAAACATTTCCTTGGGGTTAAATGAAACAAAAACTGGTTTTATTTGATCCAGGTGTTGCAGTTGGAGAGAAGAATATCACAGGTCTTAAGGAAGGAGCCCAGGGCGTTGGCTGAGTCATGTTCTGCCATGCCAGCCCTGTAAGGAATGAAAGCATACAAAAACATGGAGGACGGCTTGGCATTCCTTTCTCCTAAAATTATCTGGGCTCTTCTCCTGTACTCACATGGCAAGGTTTTCACCACGATCATGAAAGTGTCTGGTGTCTCTGGAGTCACAGAGCTGTGCAAGAGTTGAGCTAAACTGATCAGAGATTGAATAACATCTTCCAAGTACAGACATGCAGAAGTACCCTGAAAACAGCTACAAGAGGAGTTTGGGTCCCTAAGAACATACCTACTTTTTTGTATTTATAAATGAGTTTTAAGGGCCTGAGAGATACTTAGCAATCAAGAGTAATGGGTGCTCTTGCAGAGGACCCAGGTTTGGTTCCCAGTACCTATATGGTAGCTCACAACCATCTGTATCTGTAATTCCCAGGGATCTGATTCTGCCAGAGGCACCTGTACTCAAAAGTGCACACACACACACACACACACACACACACACACACACACATGCACATGCATGCACACACACATGCATACTTACACATAAATAAAGATAAACATTTTAAATGCTTTTTAGAGCCATGTGGGATAGAAGAATGGCTCTTGGGAAGCAAGAAACCATCGACCTGGCAGCTACAACTGGGCAGGTTCTGTCAAAGCACCTCCAGACCTCCTGCTGGGGAGCCAACCTCTTGTCAACTCCTGCAAGTTCTTCTTCACCTTTCTAGAAAAAGATAGACAAGACTAGAGGGAGAGACAGTCTCCAAACTCATGAAGTAATTCCAAAAAGGATTATCAAAGCCTGTTGTCATTGCGGGTCAATATTCAAGGCACTTTAGCTGACACCAGCAAATTCTGGTCTTTTGAATTGAATCATCTCTCGTCTCCCTACCTTGGTTTCATTTGCTTACCTGACTCCATCTTGAAGACTGACTTGAGAGTTGGGATTAAGCAGTATGTTCACAACTTCAAAAGGCTGAGGATGTTTGCACGCTTGTGAACACATGCAGCCTTCCTGGGAAATACCACAAGTGCCTGATGGGAACAGTCTGTCCCAAACACAAGAGGAGAATAAAGCTCTCTGCTGCCTAATGGAAAACATGAGTCAACAAAGTCTGGTCAGAAATCGTTTGGCTGCACGAGCATATCTCCTATTCTCTCTCTGTCTCTGTCTCTGTCTCTGTCTCTGTCTCTCTCTGTCTCTCTCTGTCTCTGTCTCTGTCTCTGTC
>NW_022196905.1:145655386-145674893 GCF_008632895.1 Mastomys coucha | reverse complement strand
TATATTTTAATCCCATTAGATACTACTAGGAATTATGGGCATAGAGAATGATGTTTTTATCCCTGAAGATTCCTTGTTCTGCTGCAACAAGACTTTGGGAGTTTTTTGTGGTCCACATGGGACCTTTAACATTCTCTGAATTCACACAAACTGGGGCAGTAGGCAAGGATGGAAATTTTGGAGAAGAAATTATTACAGCTGTGTTCACTTCTGTGCCACACCGCAGACATTTAACTGCATTTCCCAGTTGAAATAAAGGGTCCTGGTGTCTTCTGTATGCTTCGTGTAGGGAAGGACAGCTAGCAGCTTACATTAGCTTACAGGAGATGGTGCCACTTCAGCAAATCTCTGAAACCATAGTGGAGAAAAACAACAGAAGTCTTATCCGTTGCTCCTGTTTTGTGCTGGTGGCTGATTTGCTGGGGCCCTGACCCCTTAGTCATCATTCTGAGACCTAGACTGAAGTGCCAACCCTACCTAGGACATGCAGACTCACGATACAGGCATAAGAAAGGGAAAACTGGCAGGACAACGTGACAACCACTGAGTGGTTTGTTTTGGTTTTTAATTAGCATACATTGCTGCTGCTTATTATTGGATGAAGTGGGTCTTATGGCTAAGCTAACATCAGAGGAGAGCCACGTGGCTTCTGGAAAGCATTGGCCATTGGAAGCATAAAATGAAAAACCGATATGTATGTATATGCTTTAATTATACATTTGACTGTTTATTTAAAGGATATATACAGTGTAAAACACTTAATTTGTAAATGTGTGTATATTATAGGTGTCATTACTATATGATGTGTGTCATATATACACACATATGATTCTCCCAACTTGCATGAAAAAGAATAATTTAAAACAGCCCTTCTGGTGACTAGGAATAAAGCTATTTCTTATAATATGCTTATCTATCTTTTACTCTAATAGAACTTATTTTAGTGAGTAGATTTGCTACTACTCTAGCTTGCAGATGACATTTCAAAGTCAGGGAATAAGGCTAACATTCAGGGCTGGAGAGATGGCTCAGCAGTTAAGAGCACTGACTGCTCTTCCAAAGGTTCTGAGTTCAAATCCCAGCAACCACGTGGTGGCTCACAACCATCCATAATGAGATCTGACGCCTTCTTCTGGTACGTCTGATGATTGCTACAGTGTACTTACATATAATAATAAATAAATCTTTTTAAGAAAAAAAAAGGGTAGCGTTCAGATGGAAGGGCTGAGCAAGGATGTGGTGGTACATACCTTCTCTAGGGAGACAGAGGCAGGCAGGTCCACAAACTGAGTTCTAGGACAGTCAAAACTGTTACAGAGAAACCCTGTCTGTGGATTGGGGGGTGGGGGATGAGGTGGCTGGAAAGATAGGTTCAGCAGTTAAATGTGCTGGCTACCTTTACCGAGAACCTGGGTTCAGTCCTGAGCACCCTTATGGTGCCTCACAACTACCCACAACAACTCCAGAGGATCCAATGCCCCCTCTGGCCTCTGTGAAAACTGCATTCAAGAGAACATACACATACACACAAACACACACCTAATATAAAAATAAAATAAATCTTAAAAACAAAGAATGAGTGGTGGAATATTATATCAGCATGTGACTGTGACTTTGGAGAAAGAAACACACTCTCTCAGAGCCGGGTGTTTCTGTTCTGACAGGATAGAATTATGTGCCGCAGAATAGTATGTGTCTCTGAACTCCCAGGTTTCACCTTCCCATGGTCATGACCTTGCTGACAGAAGTTTGTTTGTTATGAATCAAAGAAAGAGTTGCTTAAAACCATGGTGAGATAAAACAGGTGTTTATAAATGGATTTGATATTCTAAAAAACATAATGATTGGTAATCTTAAATTTGCCCTAAATAACCTATATCTTAGCTTCCCATCATTACTTAGAATATCATATAAAGAAAATATTATACAGAAAAGCATACTTGGTATGTATGTACATACATATATATGTATATGCTTGTATATATACATATATATGAATTATTCAGGTATTTGAAAATATCAAAACAAACAATACTGATTCACAAAAGTACAGGAAAAAAATAATGGATCCTGACATCAGGCAAAATTGAAGGTGGAGAAAACCATAATATGCTGCCTACACCTGTAATTTAGTTTATAAAGCCCTCTTGGGAGAAGGATCTGGGAAAGTGTGTGCTCTGTGTAATCTTAACGAGCACTTTATTCATGGCCATATAGAGATGAGATGGATAGCCTGGCATTAATTTGGACAGAATCCGCTTCGTATCTGGCCAAAGAAATACACATTTAATAAGCAGGGCCTTCACTTGAGAAGTTCTCTGTACAGGCAAAGGCCTCATTTGCCTTAAGTAGTACATTTATCATGAACCTAACTCATTGGTATGAATTATCCTAAACCTATAACTATGAGCCTGTTGAAATCTTAACACCTTTCAGATACCATAATACTGGTAATTGTATAATTGTATTCAAGGAGACACCTCATGGTAACTGAGCCATCCCTCCCTGCTAGAGAACATGATGCAAAATATGCTTGCCGATTCAGTGGAAGGAAAAAGCCATCGTTCCCCAAACCCACTTTCCTGAATCACTCCTGTTAAGTGGATTCATGAACACTTAGGAAGTAGCTGCTTCACACTGGAGCCAGCCCGTCTGTAAAGTCTGCAGATGTGTAAGGACAGTGGTCATAAATATGCCAGTAATAAACTCCAGTAATAAAGCCCACAGTAGAAGAGCCCTGGTTCCTTCTAGCTTCCTGATAATTCATTCTAATGTGGCCCTGGTTTGAATTTTTAGTCATTTAGAAAGACTACTTAAGGCCTTTGGGATAGCTAGGGAAGACCGTGTGCTACACAGAGCACGTGGACCCAAACGTACTTAAAGCACTTAGCTAGGCATATCTGTTTTGATGGGAGCACCAGTTTAAAAAAAAAATCACAGTAAGTTTGTAACTTTATAGGAACTCTACAAACTTGTGCAGCAAATCTTTGGAGCTCAGTGTAGGCCTTGCCTTGACTAGGGTCATCCTGAGTCTGGTACAGCCACTGTTTGCACCTAAGTCACTAAGTATCTCCTTTAAGCAACATTGTGTAAATCCCCTCTACCTCCATAGCTGTTCGGCCCTCTCTACCTTCAGTTGGCACTGGGGAGGACTTACTGAAGTATTTTATCTCGGCTACGTTAGTAGTTGCAACCCTCAGCAAAATGCAACTTGGTGGTATTCCAATATCACATATTTAAGAAATATTCACAGCAAAGTTAACTTTCATGTTTTTATAAATAACATCGTTATATGGGAACATCCTCACAGTGTATAATTATGTTTGTGAGCAGCAGGCACGCTAAGATATTATGATGTCACCACTCAGGCAGATAACATACATAAAATTATGTGTTGGTAATGGGACAAGAGTTAATTCTTCTTTGATTGTACCTTTCGGGTTTTCTTCAGTAATTGTTTTTAAAGCTGGATGTATACAATTATTTTTTTAAAAACATAATAATATTTTGTAAAAATGTATCAGTAGTCAGATGTTTGTTTCTAAGGTGCCCTTATTCTCATACTCACAGGAACATACGGACAGCTTTCTAGCACTGTTGAGATAGTTCCCCCTCCAATAGGTCCCATACCCCAACCCCTGCCAGGTCTGTCGCTGAACAGATTCTCTGCCTTCCTCTAAGCAACAAGCTGTAGTTCAGGTGAGGAGTCACACTGAGCATAGCAAAACTGGTACCCAGGTGAGGATAAGGCAACTGAGCCAAAGCCTGTGACTTCCTGTCAAGAGGAATCACAGACAGGTCACACAAGAGAGTACCCAGCCCCGAACAGATGCCTACTGAACTTGCTGCATAAGCCAATCAGAAGCCTGCTTGCTTTTTGTACAGACCAGTGACTAAATGAAAAGCTGAAAAGCTAAGCTGTCTTCAGCCCCCAAATGCAGCTGACATGAAACCATAGGGTTCCTCAGTCTACACTGTGGGAGAAGGAGGCTTTTCAGGAACACAGTGGGTGTGTGGTTTGGGAGTCAGGGTGATTAGCCTCCCTTCAACCAACCAGAAGAGGTTCCTTACATAAAGAGGTTCTGCTATTAGAACTGGACAGTGTTGGCTCATCCTCTGTCCCTGGAACCCAGGCTATGTATGTGCTCTGTCTTGTATTCACTTGTGATCCGGCTGTGTTATGTGATGGAGAAGCTTAGCATCTATTGGTTCCATGTATGAATAGGGTTTGAGGCAGCCTCCAAAAGAAAGTTGAACAGAATTAGGTAACAGCTGTAGAGTCAAATGGCATTACCTGAACTACATACAAAACTGATATAGGAGGATCTGGGAAGAGGACTTCATTGGTAAAGCACTCGCCGTGGAGGTTGATCCCAGGGCATACTAGTCTCAGTAGTGCATACTGGTACAAAGACAGTAAAGGTGGAAAGTTCTCCAGGGCTGGCTAGCCAGGTAGTCTAGCTGAATGTTGAGTTCTTGATTCACTGAGAGAGATAGAAATTGTCTCAAGCAACAAGGCAGACAACAACAAAGAAGGTCAACCTTAGACCCCCACATTCTCATACTTGTGTGTGGGCATCTGTACACACATGCACACTTGAACATGTGCACACTCATATTAACATGTACAGACATATACAAACATACACACACACACATACACACTCCTTACTTAATTTTCTAAAAGTCCTGTCATGATACCTAGCCAAATGAATTACATTTTCCCTAGCAAAGTACCATAACCCTTTCAATTTCCCTTTCCATAATTTTGGGTACTTGAGGTCTACTTCATAAACCATTGAACAACAACAAAAATAACAGATATAATCCATGAGTTCTGGGAGCACAGTGAAATCTCACATGCCCCATGGGTCCCACTGTATCACCCTGGGGGTGGGAATCACCTTTCTGTCCCACATGGGCATACCATATGTGTTACCTGTCTGGTAGTCCCTTGGAAGCCATCTTGGTTATTGAATCAAAAGTCATGGCATATATTGGGTTTAGACTACAACCTGGATTTCAGCATCCATTGGGACTCTTGGATCACATCCCTGAAGGTAAAAGGAGGCATCTCTAGTCCAATGTTGATAGAGGTCTATGGGCCATTTGGTCCAGTGGCATTCTTGAGTTCCACACACACAGCTTGTGTTTTCTTCATCAAGAGAGCTGCAATGAGTTGATCCATTTCTGGAGCTGCTGCAAGGACAGGTGAGGGCTGCAAATGGGAACAAACAGAATAGTCCGATGTAATTTTAATGGCACTAAATGCTTTTGCCTAATACACTGATGGTTACTGAGAGCACATTAAAGAATAAATGTCCACGGCTTTCCTCATCAAGTGTCATTTAAATCCCATTAGGTAGTAGAGCCTTGTGAAATGACACCGGCAATATGACTCCCGTCTAATTTTCCTTTGTTTTGGCCACTGCAAAGGCCCTGGGGAAACAGTGTTTCTCTCGTAGGTATTAGAAGGGACTATGGGTGAGCCACAGACATTGAAAGGCCTCTCTCCAACTCAATGGTCAAAGTGAAATTTCATGGTGGGAACTATACAAGATAACTTTGCTGCTGGTTGGTGGGTTTGTTTTGCTCTTCGATTGAGATGTCAAGACTGTAGGCCAGCAGCCATCACTCCCTTCTGTTCTCATATTTGCTCTGCCTGCCAAGCTGCCCAATATATACCAATAAGGGGACATATACATAGCTGTTATGCCCTGTAGATGAGTTGAATCCTTTATCATTATGTAATGACCGTTGTCTCTTGACTCTTCCTAACTTTCTCCATGTTTCCACTTTTCTAGCATATTAGTAACTCATCTCATCATAGTGACAAAATTCCTGAAAGAATAAAGTTTAGAAAGGATCTGCTTTGCCTCACAGTTTGGGGGTGATACTGTTTGGCATGGTGGGGAAAGGCCTGCTCATATCTGGACAGTCTGGGGAGCACAGAGGTCAGTGGAAAAGAGGCTGACCTATAACCTAGTGTCAGTCCCCCCACCCCAACCCACAGTGACCCAACCCTGCAGTCAGGTCCCACCTCCTAAGGTTCTACCACCTTCCAAGACACTGCCACCATGTGGGGACCAAGCATTCATGATCCCTTAAGGCATGCTTCTCATCCAACCATAATGCATAGTATCGCTTTCCATCCTTTCATTTTAAACCCTATGTGTCCTTAAAACCAATCAAGTCCTCCAGTAGAAAAGTGTCTTACTGAATCTTATTGGAGAATGCAAAGGGAGGGTGTTCGTTTGGTAGACATTTAGGCAAATAGAAAGGCAGTTGCTTATGAATAGCAATGGTCTAAAAGAGTTGCTCACCATGGCTTGGTGAGCGGCAGTTTCTAATTTGCTGTTATTTACTCCTTGCAGTTTGTGATTTGAGTATGAAACCTAAAAACCTCGTCTTAAGAGGTTTAAAAGCAGTGGTAGCGTACACCTTTAATCCCAGCACTTGGGAGGCAGAGGCAAGTGGATTTCTGAGTTTGAGGCCAGCCTGGTCTACAGAGTGAGTTCCAGGACAGCCAGGGCTACACAGAGAAACCCTGTCTCAAAAAACAAAACAAAACAAAACAAACAAACAAAAAAGAGGTTTAAAAGCATAATTCATTTGAATGACTGATATAGACAGGTTCTACTTAAGGTTTGATTATTTGTGGTTGTTTATGAATGGTATTTCAATTCATTATCAGTGTTCCTACTGGAGGAATCAAAGTGGTTTGGAGAAACTTTATGTGCAATCTCTCTGCCTTGCCTCCACTCGCTCTACCTGGCCATAGTTCTCAGGCCCGGCAGATTTTCTACCCAGATCCCTGGCTCTCTCGTTTCCCCACATCTTGACATCATTTAGTTCCATGGGTTTAATGTCCTGTGTTTCCCAGAATTCCTGTTTCCCTCTGAATTTCCATATGCCATAAAAGCACCTGACTTGTAGCTCTCCCTATGTCTTCATTCCCTCATTCTCTGGGACTTTCTTGCTTAAAGCTATGTCTTAATCATAGTACAAACAAAAGTAAAACAGAAAAATACATAGAATTGATGTGATTCACTGGAAAATGCAGTTCTTTGATTCCTTACCCATTCATATAACTGAGCTTAAAGCAAATCTGGAAATCTGTTTTCTCATTTTGGCCCTCTGTTTCATACTGAACTAGGCAGCAGGTCTGCAGTTTGAAACTGGAGATAAATATGCAATCCATGCTGGTTAGAATTAGCAAAAATTCCTCAACTCAGAAAAAACAAACAAACAAGCAAACAAACAAACAAAAACAGAATTTGAAAGTTTTCCGGCCCTGGGGTGGCAGCAGATTAGGGATACTGAGGGAAGGAAGCAAATCTTTAGGGACTAAGATATGGCCTTTGGTTTGTTTTCTTAATACAAATTAAATGGATTTGTCATATCAAACATGATGAGCTTTTATTGTGAGAGGGCCCAGTCACAACAGCCTGTGGCCCATGTTAATATAGATGATGGGTTTTGTGCAAAGGATTCAAGAAAGGCCTTTACTAGAAGTTTTAACTGCAGAGAAAAACAAGCAGAAATATGTTGACTGAGCACCCCAGTAGCCTAGGAGAGCTTTGGTTGGGACATTTCCCTAGGCCTTTTACCTCTATTTGGAGAAACTGAACTTTTGACAGATGGACTTCTTTTCCTTAGGCTGATGTTTATCTAAGAGTGTGGTGGTTGAGAAATAATCCAGAATTCACAAGGTCAGAGAATGGCCTGGTTTACACACGGTCTCTCCACCTATCTTACCCCACAGATTCCCTCAGGGAGGTGAGTGGTCGGGTTGCTGGTGTATCCACCCAACAAAAGTTCACCCAAAGGACCCCCCAGCCTCTTGGGTGTGGCCCTCTCTATCCTGGCAGCTCCATGAGACTCAGGTCTTAGGATCCTTCTCCCTCTGCACTCTGAGTTTGAAATCAGCCCAATATGCTTGACCAATGAATGTCTTCATGCAATGCACTGGGAATTAAAACCATCGGTGAGACTGGATTTTTGTAATGCCTTCGATTGTGAGAAAATAGTCTACCCTGTTGTGTTTTTTGATCCTGAATGGAAGAGTTAAAGTAAGGTTGAATAAATAATCTCAGGCTTATCTTGGAAAGTTGTAAGGGGCCCATTAAAAAGAGGATTATAATTATTATACTAAGCCTTTCTTCTCCTCCCTCGTCATCTCATTCCTTGGTGCATAAAGACAGTATTTTTCCCTGTGGGACACTCGGCCTTTGTGCTGTGCCCTGGGAGGTTGGTTATCATCCATAACTATGGCTCCACAGAAGATAACCCAAGCACACACAGAACGTGGTGCTTCTATGGCCTGCACAGTCTCTGCATCCTCCCTCTGGCTGACCTATTCAAGGCTTCCAGGAAGCAGCGTTGCCTTGTAATGACTTGCATAGAGCACACCAGAAGAACTGACGTCTGATTGTCAGACTCACAATGTTCTTTTTTTCTTGTATGTTTTAGAAATTGAGGCGAAGGAAGCATGTGACTGGCTCCGAGCTGCCGGGTTCCCGCAATACGCTCAGCTGTATGAAGGTATGTGAGCCTTTCCCTTCGTTCTTTACAAAGAGAACCAACCACTTAGACCCTGCCTAGTGCTCACCAGGCATTCGCTCTGATGTGTTGTGGATTTGCGTCCTTCCCCCTCAACCTTGGCAATACTAAGCTTATTCTGACACAAGTGGAAATGAGTGTCCCCTGCCCCCACCACTGCCCCTTCACCTTCTGCTTCCCCCTGCAGATTCCCACCCAGTTCTTCAGTTTCTTCCCCATGTCTGCCAAGACTTGCTTTCCAGAACCTTTTGCATGTTCTTTCTTGTATCATGTGCTCAGTTTTTTTGAGCTTGCAATGAATTCATTGTTAATAAGTTTCCTAGAGGTCTCAAAACTACTTGTTTTGGGATAGCCCTTTTTTATGCTTATTTTACATAAAGAATGTTATGGGTCAGATGTCAGTCTTTTGAGTTTTGGGTAAGTGGCTTTTTGTTTGTTTTGGTTTTTGGTTTTTGGGGTTTTTTTGAGGGGTTTTGCCAACATTATCCTTCTGGTCCCTGATTCTTTAGTTAATAGCAAATAACTATTCACCATCTCAGTTACTTTTCTATTGCTGTAATAAAATACCATGACCAAGGCAACTTATATAAAGAAAAGAAAAAGCTTATTTGGGACTTAAGGTTTTGGGAGTCCATGACCATCATAGCAGGGAATCCAGAAGCAGGTGGGCATGATGCTGGATGAGTAGCTGAGAGTCTACATCTGACTCATAAACCAGAGGCAGCAGAAAGGGGGAAATAATGGGAATTGCATGAGCTTTTGAAATCTCAAAGCTCTTTCCCACTGACACCCCTCCCCCAGCAAGGCCACATCTCCCAATCCTTCCCAAAACTGTTCTACCAACTAAGGACCAGGCATTCAAACATACTGAGCCTGTGGGGGCCATTCTCATTGAACCACTGTATTCATCTAACTATATCCTATGTTGTCTTAAAACCATGATTAAATCTTTGCTGTTTTGTAGATCATCCTTATACATCATGAAGCAGTCAGGTCCCAGGAATGAGCAAGTGGCACACTTGAGATCATCTATGGGAAATTAAAGCTAGTAGTATTATTACAAAGTTGTGGATAAGGTATACACAAAGGAGGAGCCAAGGGTGTATAGTTATCAGAGCTATCACTACCACAGGCCCAAAGTGGAGGATGTCAGAGCCCAGGAAACAAGAGCTTCACACATACCCCTGGAGGAAGCACACAGCTGGCCATGGAAAGAACCAAGGGATGCCTCCTTGCATTTCAGCCATGGCTTCCCATTGACCAAACACAAAAGAAGTCAGAGGGCATGAGTCTCCTTGGATGCCAAAGCATAAAGCAAAATGCAAGGCTGTAGAATAGGTCTGAGGCTCAAATGATCACACCTAGCACGTGAAAGCATAGCAACTCCTCTTCCTAATGCCACAAACATTGTGGGGTATGTGTGTGTGTGTAAGAGACAACAAAATTAATCTCTACATATAGATGACTCCTGTCTTTTAACCAAAGTCTCGAGTTTATATTAAAAACCAAAAGTTTAGGTTTTTCTACTTTGTTCATTTAAATTCTGTAAGGACAAAGGAGAGTTAATGTTGGGATGTAATTTGAAGCTTAGACTCTCTGACAAAAGTTTTCAGAGGGCCATACATAACCTTTTAGACCAAGAAAGAAGGAAGGAGAGAAAGAAGAAAGAGAGAGAGAAAGGGAGAGAGGAAGGAAGGAAGGGAGGAAGGAAGGAAGGAAGGGAGGAAGGAAGGAAGGAAGGAAGGGAGGGAGGAAGGAAGGAAGGAAGGATTACTATAGTTTAAATCTACACAATCCCCAACTCCTATTTAGGAAGGAAAAGCCCAGGATGTTACGTGATCTCAGTTCTAGATAGGGCTTCTGTTATTGTGATGAACATCATGACCCAAATAAGAAGGAGATGGTTTGTTTCAGCTCACAGCTCTCAGGCCACACTCCATCACTGAAGGAAGGCAGGGCAGGAACCTGGAGGCAGAAGCTGATCCAGAGGCCACGGAGGATATACTGCTTACTGGCTTGCTCTTCATAGCTTGCCCAGCCTGCTTTTTTTTATAGAACCCAGGAGTACTAGCTCAGGAGTGGCACCACCCACAGTGAGTGGGAACCTCCCACATCAATTATTAATCAAGATAATGTCCCACGTATTTGTCTGCAGGCCAATACCACAGAGGAAATTCTCATTTAAGATCTCCTCTTCCCAATGTGTCTCAGTTCATGTCCAAACAAAAGAAAAACAAGCAGCTCGCTGGCCTTACATGGACGGATGAAAACTTTAAAAATCCCAGCCTTTTTGATTCTTGATGAATCATATACATATACATATACATATACATATGATGCTACAGCTACTATGAGATTTAATGTGAGCAGTCCACAAATATCTAAGATGTGCTATAGCTCAGAACCATGTACATGCCAGATTGTTTGTTCCATAAATATTTCATAAATATAATGAGAACAGAGATTGCTCTATAACCGCTATTATTCAAAAACCAATACTCAATAAATATTCACACTTCTGCCGTAAAGTAGCCATCATGATTGTTGAGACTTACTTTCAGTTGAGGGAAGGTTACTTGCCCAGAGCAACACAGCAAAGAAGTAGTGTGTGCTTAAAACCAGAGTCCCTGGGCTCATTTCTGTGCTTCTAACTGTGATGTGCAATCACTTGCCAGGAGAGTGGGGTGCTGTTCACTGGGGGGCCATGAGGGATTCAGTCACTGTGAAAACTTTGACTTCGTCCACTTGAGTGGATTCGTTTTTATAAAGGCAAAATTGGAATGTCGACGGCTAGGTAACTATGTCAGTAAACTGGTATGTTTAAACTGTGTAGCCCATGCTCTAAAGAGAAAAAGATGTGTCCCCATAATGGGGGTAGTGTCTGCTTCCAACTCAGAGGAGGATTTAGAAACATTAGCTTCATTATAACTGGGAAGGTATGAGAAGTACAAAAGAGGAAGGCGTGACCGACACTGAAGTTGACCTTGGGCCATTGTATCAAGTGATAGCAAGAGGTTTTCCTATGTAAAAGAGGCACCTACAATGAAAGCCATATTCTGGATTTTGACAGTTACCACCCCAGTTGGCATGAGTCATGGGGTTGGAATCTCTTCTTTTGTGGCACCAATTCAGGGACTTCAAGATGACTGAAATTTTTGTTACCAAAAGAAGATAGGAAGGGCGGGAGGGTGAGGGAAGGAAGGAAGGAAGGAAGGAAGGAAGGAAGGAAGGAAGGAAGGAAGGAAGGAAGGAGGGAGGGAGGGAAGGAAGGAAGGAAGGAAGGAAGGAAGGAAGGAAAAACAGATCTGAGACCATTAAACTTGAGCTATTTTTGGAAATGTCCTTTTTGAAGGAAAAAAGTTTGCCAAACTAAGAATTCTATTAAGTCATCTGTCTGTGACTTATCCTGTGGTGACTAGGAAGAATGTAGAAGCTGTTCTTCATGTCCTCCTGAAGAATGTCAGATAAGGATGGACATAAAGGACTCTGGCATGCAGTCCTGCCCAAGGTTTAGGTGCTTGTTTTCATAGTTTGCACTTACACTGTGCTCTCAAGAGCATTTTCAGTGATTAAAAATAACGCCGTGTGCTATTTTTAAATGCCATCAGCAATAACAATAAGCAGTAACTGTGATTTAAGATTTAAGAATGGTGATTTGTGCAGAACTTGGTGGCCTGAGTTCATTGGCCAGAGGTCACATGCAGCAAAAGGCATCATAAGGCTCTGTCTTCTCCTTTCTCTCTTAGATTCACAGTTTCCCATCAACATTGTGGCTGTCAAAAAAGACCATGACTTTCTTGAAAGAGACCTTGTAGAACCTCTTTGCAGGTAAGCCAAATGAATGAAGTAACTTTGGTTTTTGTTTCGTTCCTTGGTCTGTCTCCATTTGGGCAGCATGAAGTTAAAGGTTGAAGTTAACAACTCGATAAACATGTACTGTGTGGTCTCTGTTGCTGGTCGGTCCTGATACCCTGCGGATGCTCAGTTCCTGTTTTTGTAGAGTTTAAATCTTAAACTGGTGGTGAGCAGGGTGCTTCAGACATTAGATTAGGAAAAAGAGAGACAGAGGAGGAGAGAAGACAGAAAGGGAGAGAAGAAGAGAGAGAAAGGGAGGATGGATATTTCAGAGTATTGTTAAATGCCATTTTAAAAATGTAAATTAAGGATGGGGGCTGTGAGGAGACAGCACAGATGAGGTGGTGGAAGGATTCAGGATGGTCGGCCATCTCAAGCGTTGTCTGAGACAGCCTTTGAGGATGTTCAACTTGACCTAAGTTTTTTTACATATATAAAGTCAAGTGGTTATATTTTCAAATCAGAATATGTAAGGCCAAGTAAATACATTGGCAGATTGACTTATTTAAACCTTTATTGTATAATGAGTCTTTTAAAGAGGCAGAGATGTATATATGAAGAATTCTCTTCTCTCAGACACTTCAGAGTAGTTGAAAAAGCCAAGGAGGTATGAGCAAATGAGCAAATAAGAAACCATTGAACTTGGCTCATAATTTTAAAGATCCAATAGAATCTATATTTTAGATAAATCAAATTCTACATGAAAGGTCCATTGTGTCTATAGAACCTTGCAGTTCCATGGCTAATGCTCTGGAAAGAGGTCAGAGCTGGGGTAGGTGTCAGCACAAGACACTTTCAGTCTTTGGACCACATAGAGAGGACTTGGAGATCCTATACTGGTAAGCTCAGCCCACTGCTCTTCTTTACATGTCCTGCATTTGGTAAATATGACTACTGAATGATGAGCATAAAGATACCAAGGCATGCCAGAATAGCGTTAATAATCTTAGGTTTGCTGGATCCCTGACGTCTGGTTTTGTGTTCAAGCTTGCTATATGACCAAAAAAAAAAAAAAATAGATTTGTGTTAATCTCTGCTATACACAAAAACAATACTGTGTGTCTGCTTAAGTTTAATGTATCAGTTCTGTCAGTTTAAAAGAGGAGAGAATTCTGAATCATAAACTTGGGGCCAGCTGGCTGGTTAAATACACTTGCCACCAAGCATAACTACCTGAGTTCAATTCCTGAGACCCACAAAGTGGGAGGAGAGAACCAAATCTCAAAAGCTCTCCTCTGACATCCATACATGCATTGTGGCATGAGAATGCGCACGCGCGCGCGCACACACATACACACACACACACACACACACACACACACACACACTAAAATGCATACATACATATGTACATAAAGTCATTTATTTGAGTGGATACAGGCTATTTAGGCTAGAAAACAAACACGCACATGCCTGTGCGATGGTAAGAGCCTGTGGGGTACGTGGATGATTTCCTTGTGATTCTTCAAAAACTTTGACTTGGAAGAGTATCATTTCCTTTTCTCCATCTGGAAGGCACATCTACAGCTTGAACAGATCCTTCCACTCAGTAACACGGCCTGGTTTTTCTCTAAGTATTGAGTATATTCTTGTAGGCTGACATTTTAAAATGTAATTTCTATTTTTAAAATTACATTTTACTATCTTTTCCCATTAAGTCTTTTAAATTTGTTTTCTATAAATTGACTTGTTTTTAATCATTAGATTTATACATGCATACACACACACACACACACACACACACGCGTGCACGCGCACATACACACACATGTGCATGCGTGTGCACACACACACACACACACAAAATCTGAACTAATACCAGTGTGCAATCAAGGTTTGAAAAAGTTCCATCTGTTGCTCCTGAAGCCACCATTTTCCCTACTCGAAAACCCTAGCAAGCACAGGTTTATTGTCTATGCCTACAGTTTTGGCACTATCAGGATGTGGCAGAGATGACATGGAACAACAGTATATGGCTAGTTTTGCCTGGCTTCTTTCACTCAGTATAATGTTCTTAAGATTGTTAAGAATGTTCTTAATTCATGTTCATTTGTTTCAAAAATATATTCCTTTCCATTGTACAAAAAACTTCGTGGTTTTCCAGTTTGAGGTATAAACACACACTAACATTGATATATGTAGTTTTGTGTGAGCGTATACATTTCTTTTCAATAAAATCTTAAGAATAGGACTGTGGGGCTCATGACAAATCTGTTGTATCTTTATAAAGAGCTTCAAGTGGTCCTGTTATTTTGTATTCCTGACAACATACAAGGGTCCAGTTATCTGGCCTTTGGTAGTATGTTTTTGTTTTGCTCGTAGACATTCTAACTGGTGTCTATCTGTGGTTGCCTTGTGATTTTTAAATGTGCATTTTCTTAGTGGCCAATAAAACTATACATCTTTCTATGTCTCACCAACCTATCTTCTCCTGCAAAATATCTATTCATACTTTCTCTCATTCTTAATCAAGTAATAATTTCTACTCCTGAGTTTGGAGGGATGTTGTTGTTATAGATACCTCTCTTGTTAGACACATTCTTGTAAACATTCTCTGCTAGAATGTAGATAAAGATCTACAATATCATAGAATGGGGGGTTCCTTAATTTTTCTAGCCAAATTTGTCTATTTCATGCATATTTAAGAGTGTATCTAAAAATGAACTGGCCTAGGATGGCGTGCCAAGGATGTTATCCTGTGCATTTTGAATTTGTGTTTATCTTAGTAAGTGCAAGGCCTGGGCCAAGATTCATTCATTTTCATTTCAGTGTCTGATTGTTCCAACTACTTGTTGAAAGGATGGGACTGCTATCTTTATCAAGTCACCTTGACACATGCCTGTGCATTTGTGTGCATGATATGTGTATGTCCAGGACACACAATGCCTGTGTGGAGGTCAAAGGACAACTTATAGGAGTTGGTTATCTCTTCCGTCCTCCAGGAATGGGACTTGAACTCAGGTTGTCCTGCTTGGTGGAAAGTGCCTTTAGCCACTGAGCCATCTCACTGGCCCTAAATTGACCTGTGGATTAGTAATCAGCGTACGTTTAGGTCTCCCCCAGTGTTTACAAGAGCAAACTGTAGTTGGCGGCACAAAACGTGGACTTGATAATACCTAAGAGTCTCATGGTTCCGTTGCATGCTACTATTTTTACATTCAGTGTTTATTACTGGAATATAATTTTTTAATATGTTTGTACCCTGAAAAAATCTTTCTAAGCTGTTTTATTAATTCTTGTGAACAAGCATTTGCTGGAAGTGTGTGGACCTCAGTTCTCGGGGTGCAGGAGCTGTGGGTAGAATAGAGGCCAAAGGAAGAGTCCCACACACACTGGGTGGATCAAAGGAAGCAAGGGTAGGTAGGCGGCCAAAGGCAGCTGGCTGGAAAGCTGCTGGGGAATTGTTTCTCTTCCCTGTGAGTTCTACGCAGTACAGATTTCCTGCCTCGCAAACAGCAAAAAGCAACAAAGTATCTCCTGCCAGAGGAGCATGAGGATGCTTTAAAAACTTTTGAGATTAACCGGCAGCTGGTTAGAGACTTGCCTCCTCAGAAGGTAAGTATTGATTAATGCCCAGAGAGCCGTAAGGGGGTGAAATTTATTCATGTTCTACATATTTACAAAGATAGTGAATCTTTTTTTTTAAGATTTATTTATTATTATATGTAAGTACACTGTTGCTGTCTTCAGACACACCAGAGGAAGACGTTAGATTTCATTATGGGTGGTTGTGAGTCACCATGTGGTTTCTGGGATTTGAACTTGGGACCTTTGGAAGAGCAGTCAGTGCTCTTACCTGCTGAGCCATCTCAACAGCCCGAATCTTTTTTTTTTTTTTTTTAACTTCTGAAATTACATCTGTTAGCTTATTTGTCTGTTTATTTGTTGTGTGACAGGGACACCAGAGGACATCTTTATTAGAAGTTGCTTACCTGGTCCCACCATACATGTCACGGGAATTTAACCTGGGTCCTTGGGCTTGGCAGCAGGTGCCTTCACTGACTAGTCTGTCCTGCCCACCCCTCTGCTTGATTTTTAAATCTCTAATGGGCTGTATAGTTCTCATGGTTGTTTGAAATGCTGAGGCTGTGCAAAATAGTTGAGGGGATTATAGCCAGAGGGAGCTCCTTCCAAGGAGACAGGAGAGCCAGTGTCCCCTGCAAAAGGATATTCACCACTGAGGCTTTACTCACCTGTGGAGACAAGTGGCCTGTTCACTTCTTAGATCCCAGTTTATTATAGAATCGTTGGACAGTGCAGCTTAAAAATACAGATCCTATTGAGGGTGAGACTACCCAGAAGGAATCAGGGTAGATGCGCAGCTGTATGCCTCTTCCTTTTGTGTAGCTCTGAGGTTTCGTCCCCAGAAGCCAGGCAGATTTGCTACCTTTGCTGAAAATTCAAAGCTCCAGAATGGCAGCTGAGTTCTTTGTGTGTGGCTGCAGGGATGACGGCAGGAGCGGTGTCCAGCAGGCTGTCATGATGTAGATGATTGTTGCTACAGGCACGAAGAGCCGTTTCCAGTATTTCAGAAGCTTTCCTGGGTTTATGACTGATCATTGACTGAAAGTCTCTTCCTCCATATGTCACGGAAAGTTCATTGCAAATCCAATTATCTGAGTGAGCTGGTTGGAACGTTAACTCTATGGGACCCTTGGAGGACACAAAAGGTGTCAAGACAGCTTGCAAAGTTTGTCCTTTGGTGCAAATCACAGCAGGCTGAAGTGCTGGGGAGGTGAGAAGCTCCCTTCTGCAGTGTTGGGTTGTGGTATTCACTGCAGCTGGCTGCAGATATAGGCCTGGATGCTCAAATATGACCTTTGAGTTCCTAAATTAATGTGAAGATAGCAACTCATCTGCATAATGCATATTGTTAATAGATGCTAATTAATTATAGCATATGACAAATGAGGGCACGGGCTGTGTACACTGTCGTGTGTTGATGGACCTAGCTATGACTACCCAGTGCGGCTTTCCCCAGTGTTTAAATAAATGAGAAGTGATGAGGGTCTCTGGAGAAGCCAGGAGCGGTGAGGGGACAAGGGAGAAGGAGGTTACCGTTCACTGCCGCACACACCCCTGTTTGATCCAAGGAGGTCAACAGCGTTAATGTTAAACAATAACAGTCTCTGTGAAAATAATGCAAACTTTTCCCTTCAAAAATATCTATTCTAGAAGAGGCTGGAGAGATGGCTTAATGATTAAGAGTGCTTTGTGCTCTTGCAGAAGACTCAGGTTCAATTCCCAGTACCTATACGGTGGCTCCGAACTATAACTCCTGTGTACCAAGAGATTTGACACCCTCTTCTGACCTCCGTGGGTGCCAGACACACAAATGCTACAGACATACACACAGAACACCCATACAAATAAAATAGTAATGATGATAATAACTGTCTTGTGCAAGCTGATTACATCACATGTAGCCCCTCTCTGACAGCACAGCCAGCACAGTGTCTCTCTCTCTGTCTCTCCCTCTCCTTCTCTCTCTCCCTCTCTTCATTTGCATAAGTGACCTTTGGCCCTGCTCTCCTCCCACACCTCAGCTAAAGTCCAGAGGCCGATCCAGGGTTTAAGCACCAGCACAGGGATGATTTCTCACGCCTTCAGTCCTTGGGGAACAGCCAAAGGGGAAAGCAGAGGGAGGCATATCCATCCTTGCTGACCCCACAGTGGCATGGTGACAGTCATTTGCTTACTTTAAACTATATCTCTACTTCCCTTATCACATTCCATCCTACTCTAGACACCATAAAGCCTTCCTATGCCTGGCCTGTGACTTTTGAGCACCCCGAGTCTTGGAAATTACATAACAGAATTGTGTATTCAGCACAGAGCATCCCACTCTGCTCTCCACAATGTATGCTTGCCAGACTCCCTCAGCACCAAGCCCTTTCCCACGCCCCGTGGCCACGGCACATGGAGGACCCCATGAAGGGCTGGGTTTTGATCCTAGGGTTGGGAGCACATCTTCACTGATTGTAGTTCCTTGAATGTCTTTGAGGATCCCACCCAGAACACTCCTTAGCGGACAGGGCTCCATCCACCACCCTGACAGGAGCCAAGGGTAAGAAGTTCAGGCATTTGGAACTGAATCAGAATGGTCTGGAAGAGATGAACGCCTACCTCTGCTTGCTATTCTTCCCATGCCTTTGGCGAGAAAATTAAAAAAAAAAAAAATCACAGGAAACGAGCCATTAAATCAATGTAGGAGACCTTGTGAACCATCTGAGGTCTGGCTGTGGAACTGTCAAACAGGAGCCTAAAGTATGAGGAAGGAGGAAGAGGACCTACTGTTTTGCTATGGTTGCTAAGAGAGGAACAGACAGCCTGCCGTGTCCCTGGGCTTCTGTACAGCATGAGTCAAGCCCTGATAAGCTACACCTAGCCCCTCACACTTACACTGTTGCTCTCCCTCCACTACCCAGGCACAGCCTCAGTCTGACCATTTTCCCTTGCCCCCAGACTTCCTCTCTGTCCAGCTTTCCTCTTGACCACTGCCTGGCTCCCTCTGGGCTGTGAGGAACTTTCAACTCCACATCACTGACTGCATCTTACTCAGCTGCACCTCATGGGTACAGGGCCTTGTACCAAATGAGACTTCGGTAAATATTTGTTAAGTTTAACCTGAGCTTGGTAGAAATAACCTTTCAGCCCACAAATTATTATATTGTTCTTTGGTTAAGAAATATATGATGATAAACTATTTTCTCTCAAGAATAATTTTAAATGCTGTCCTTTGCTGAAAACCTCTTCCTCCTCCTCCTCGTCCTCCTCGTCCTCCTTCTCCTTCTCTTCCTCCTCCTCCTCCACCACCTGCTTCTCTTCCTCTTCTACCTCCTCATCCTTCTCCATTTTTCTCCTCCTCTCCTTCAGGTAGGCTCTTATTATGCAGTCCCAGCTGGCCTAGAACTTGCTATGTAGACCAGGCTAGCTTCAGTCTCACCGAGATCTGCCTGTCTCTGCCTGGGATTAAAGATGAGCATCACCACACACAGCCTTCTAACTTAAGAGAGTGTTTGTTGACTGAAGGAAGGGCAAGCCAGCCTAAATATAGCTATCTCCTGAGAGGCTCTGACAGTACCTGACT
>NW_022196905.1:145645748-145654949 GCF_008632895.1 Mastomys coucha | reverse complement strand
AGGGGAAACTGGGAATGGAGAAATTTACATGTAAATAAAGAAAATATCTAAAAGAAAAAAAAAGAGCATTTGTTAACTACTAGCTTCTGGCTCTCGGTACCTGCACTCTCTCAGCCCTCCTCTTCTCTGCCCACTCTGCACCCCCCGCCCCCACTCTGTGCTGCCCCGCCCGCACAATGGGTAAATACAAAGGAACATGTGGATTTACAGCACCTGTTCTTTCTTAAATACTAGACACAGTTAATCAACAACACCCTCCTCTCATGAGTGCAAATTCTCTGGCTTCTGAGAGGCCATCTTCAGCGGGTTCTTGTTGATCTACACTCGGACTTTCACCTTCCCAAGGCTGGCTTCCTTCCTTGGCCCTGGGATCTAAATACTGGAATTCATCAAGGTTCTGAATTTGTTTCCCCAGCCCTCGACATCCATGGATCACCATCCCTGCGTTCACCCAACCTCACATTAATCACAAAAGATCCACTTACATGATGTTTGCATTGTATTAAGAATTACAAATAATACAGGAGTGATTTAAAATAAAGGGGAGGATATGAGGGACTACATGCAAGTGCTGTGCCATGTTCCATAAGAGACTTGAGCAGGGGAGGACTTGAGTGTCTGCAAGGAGACCCCTGGAACCGATCTTCCAAAGACATAGAGGTCGACCCCATTATGTTTGCTTTACACTCATCGTCTGTATTCTACACACTCTTGAGGTACTGGATGCCACAGGGCCCCACGCTTTAACACATACAGACGAGATCTCCTCAGCCTCCTCCTATTCCTGCTTCCACTGACTCACCCTCGCTCTGTCTACCCATCTTCCTAGAGCCAATGGTCACTTCCCACCTCCACGTAGATACACCTCTCTGATATCCTTTCTTTACCACTTTGCTATCTGTCCTTCAGGTTTCCTTTTTCTTCATTTGAAAATAGATTTTTTTTTAATACAATATATACTGATTAGGGTTTCCTCTCCCCAGCTCCTCCCAGATCCTTCCCAACTTCCCATCCACCCAAATCTATACCCTTTCTTGCTCACTATCTCATTAGAATACAAACAAGCATCTAGTAAATAATAAAAAGATAAGAGAAAAGCAAATCAGAATAGGGCAAAACAAAGAATAGAAAAAGAGACAAATAAAAAGTGCAAGGAATACAGATAGATACAAAGACACACACACCATAAAAACACAACCATAACACATAAAAACACAACCATAACACATAAAAGCTCAGCCATCATATATGAGCAGAAAGATCTGAAAGGGAGAGAAAAAGCAATGTTCCCACACAACATAAAAACACAACCATAATACATAAAAGCTCAACCATCATATATAAGCAGAAAGATTTGAAAGGGAGAGAAAAAGCAAACAAAACATTGCAAGTCAAAAAAAAATTTTTACAAAAAATTACCATTGAGTTTGTCTTATAGTAGCCTTCTTCTGCCAGACACGGGGCTGGCCCTTAACTGTGGTTTCTGTAACCAGTGAGACTCCTTTGGAGAAAACTAATTTTTTTCATTTGCAAGCAGTTATCAAGTAGAGCTTCTAGGTCAGGGATGGAAGCACAGGCCCACTTGCCCCTCTCAGCACTGAAACCTCAGCTGGTGCAGACCTGCATGCTGCCACAGTACGTGCTCCGGTCCCACTATGTTCAAAAGGCTGTGTTTGCTTGGCTGTCTCCATGCCCTCTGACTCTTACAATCTTTCCACCTCCTCTTCCACAGGATTCCCTGAGCCCTGGAGGATGGGGGCAGGAAGGGAGGGATTTTATGGAGACATTCCATTTAGGACTCAGTGTTCTGGATGTGACTGGATGTGCTTTGCCCATTGTCTAGTTGTGGATCAATATATTTGTTCCCATCTGCTGTGGGACGAAGCTTCTCTAACGATGGCCAAGCAAGGCACTGAATGTCATTAGGAGTCATTTATTGCTCTATTCCATTAATAAACCAAGAGTATTTTGTTTTCCCCTAGGTCTCTGGCTTATCTAGACTTACCTTCTTGACCACTCAAGTAGTATGTCAGGTACTGGGATCCGTCTTATGGAGTCGGGTCTTAAGTCCAATTAGATAGGGGTTGTTACTCCCATAGGCTTTGGGCCACTATGGCACCAGCGTATTCTGCAGGCAGGTGAGCATTGTAGAGCTCAGGGTTTGTAGCTGGGTCGGTATTTACATTTCTCCTCTGGTTGTATACTGAGTACCTTCCAGGACCGGGAGCATGAACCAGTAGGGGTGAAGGCTCTAGGGAGGCACTAGCTTGATTTCTCCATGTTCAAGGAGCTGTGTAAGTATTATCTTCAGCAGCAGGGCCTGACTGTAGGTTTGTGGAAAGGAACCATAGCCTTAGCTCTTCATGGAGCCCCGCTAACCAACAACTAAACTAAATATAACCTACTCACAGAACTGAAGATCTCATTATTCTCCTGGGACTTTGTCTTCCTTGTTATTTGATGGTTACATTTAGATTTCTTTCATATAGGTACATATTTTAAGAAGCTTCTACTCTACTGGGTTTCCATACAACCCCTCAAATAGCTTAGTTTCTGCCATCCCTCCCTGTATTTCTCCCTTGCCCCATTTGATCTTTCCATTCCAGTCCCCTCTCCCCTTCCATTCATAATTATTTATTCTATATCTCCTTCCTAACATGATCCATCCCTCTCCTCTAGTACCTTCCTCTTTTTTTTAAAGATTTATTTATTTATTTATTTCATGTATGTGGGTTTATTGTCACTGTCTTCAGACACACCCTGAGGACATCAGATCCCATTACAGATGGTTGTGAGCCACCATGTGGTTGCTGGGAATTGAACTCAGGACCTCTGGAAGAACAGTCAGTGCTCTTAAGCACTGAGCCATCTCTCCAGCCCTACTACCTTACTCTTTACCTAACCTCTGGGATTTTATAGATTGTATGTATCCCTCTCATTGAAGACTTAACAGCTAACATCCATATAAGTGAACACTTATCATATTTGTCTTTTAGAGTCTGGTTACCTCACTCAGAATGATTTTTTTTTCCTAGCCCCATCCATTTGCCTGTGAATTTCATTTTTTAAACAACTGATTAATATTCCACTGTGTAAACATACAGCTGTTTTTTTTAAATTCATTCTTCCATTGATGGACATCTAGACTGTTTGCAATTTCTGACTATTAAGAATAGAGCAGCAATGTCACATTTGGATTCTTTAAAATATGATTTTTTTTTTAAATTTATGTATGTGTGCCTGCATGAGTTCATGTGCACCAAGTGCATGCAAGTGACCACTGAGACCAGAAGGGTACATTGGATGCCCTAGAACTTGAGTTACAGGCAGTTGTGAGCCACCTGTGTGGGTGCTGGGAACCGAACCTGGGTCCTCTGCAAGAGCAGCCAGTGCTCTGGGGTACTAAGCCATCTCTCCAGTACTTCATCCAGATTCTTGAACCATCTCTTGACTGTCTCTCCTAAATTCATTCGCTATCCCACCTTAGGTGTCTATCTAAGTATGGTGCTATTCCTCAGCATAATATCCTTCAGTATCCCTACTCCTCAGTATCCCCACGTGGCTCCTATGGTATCTTCTCTTAGTCCTTCACAGTCTTGCTCCAATGTTATCTTTTCTGTCCAATGCACGGAAGTGACTGGTTTCTTCTCCTATTTATCATGCTCACAACCCACATGGGACTGGGAGAGCCTTGAAGATAAGAACTATCTTTTGTTTATCTCTGTATTCTCAGCCTCTTCCTGGAGTACAAGACACACACCCTTAGAGAGATGGATATCAACTTTTCTCCCCCTTCTGACTTCCCTAGTAGAGCCCTAAGTTTGGTGTTCAAAATGAAAGCATATTCACCCTTTGGTGAGGTATTCACCCATCTACAAGATCATGACATCAGCAGCAAATGGAAGACTTCAGAACCATTTCTCCTGAAAGGCGCAGACTACCTTCTTTGCATTAATAACAAAACCCAGATTGCTACAAGCTCGAAGAGGAATGGGCCAACCAGGGCTTTTCTCCTTCAGTGCAGAGGGACTCACAGGCCATGCATGGTGCATGCCTCCATTTTCTAGGTTCCACTAAAAATGGTTCCCCAATAGACAAAAGCAATAACTGAGGGAGATAAGACCGACATCACATCTAGCTCAGTGTCACCCATGTTTGACTCCCAAGAGGCCTGACTCCTTGTTCAAAAGAGGTAGTGCAAATGACCCTTCCTATCCATTGAACTGACTCAATTTGGTCTCGCTTCTTTGTTCCACAGTAGAGGCAAACCAGGTACAGCTCGTAGGCTATGGTGTTTGGTGCCAATGGGATCTGTGGTTCTGACTGTACCAAGATGATAGCAGTGATCTGAAGATACCATAGGTTCATGCAGTGTTCATATAGAATTGCCTTCCAGGCCAGTGGTTCTCAACCTGTGGGTCCTGACCCCTTTGGGAGTTGAATGACCCTTTCACAGGGGTGTCCTAAGACCATTGAAAAGCACAGATAGTTACATTAAGATTCACAACAGTAAGCAAAAGCTCGGCTATGAACTATCAACAAAAATAATTTTATGGTTGGACATCACTGCAACATAAGGGACTATATTAGAGGGTCACATCATTAAGAGGATTGAGAACCACTGCTCTAGACTTCTGAGAATTATAAGAATAATAAATTATGGTATAAGATTGGGAGAGGCTCCAGTCCAGTCCATTTATGGACAGCAAAATACATTCTATAATTGAAATTTTTATTCACATTGGAACAGTCTGCCGGTCAATCATAAATAGACCAACTCAGACCATCCAAGAGTTTGTCTTATTACTTACAATTAGGTTTAAGTAGAAATGAATGCCAGAACCATTTGTCCTCGCTGAAGGTTGGCTTCACTCACACCAGAGCTTTATAGAAGTTGTTGTTTGACAGAGTATAGTGAATATTTCTGGTATGTGTCATATTTCTTACCTACAGGAGCCAAATCTGAGAGAGGCTGTTCTGTCATCTATCTCTTCAATGTATGTTTCATCCAGTCTGGGTGCTTACAAAGGTCACTGTTGTTTACCTCACCTTATGAGAAATTACTCACAAGTCAATAATGCTATATCACGGCCATGAAGAGATGCATAGATCCAGACTACCTTAAAGAGTATTACAAGATGCAGGATGGTCTGTGTATAAGGAGATTGAAATTATACACAACATTTCTCTTTTTTGTTGTTGCTTTGGGGTTTTTTGTTGTTTGTTTGTTTGTTTTTTCCAAGACGAGTTTCTCTGTGTAGCCCTGGCTGTCCTGGTACTCACTCTGTAGACCAGGCTGGCCTCAAACTCAGAAATCCTCCTGCCTCTGCCTCCCGAGTGCTGGGATTAAAGGTGTGCGCCACCACTGCCCGGCTTACCCAACATTTCTAAATGCCTCCAATGATGATAATTTTGTACGTTGGATTAAGAGCTAATTAGCATACAGTGGATGGAGACAGTGCCCATGTAAATCTCAGATAGGCATGACCACCTTCTGTAATCTAATACACAGGACACATAGATAGGGAAGCCCTAAAACAAGCTGGAGATCTGGACCCTTGGGAGTATGGGGAGTCAACCGACTCTTTCACAGGACTCTCCTAAGACCATTGGAAAACACAAATATTTACATTACAATTCATAATAGTAGCAAAATTACAGTTATGAAATAACAAAAATAATAAAAATAATTTTGTGGTGGGGGGGGGTCACCACAATATGAGGATCTGTATTAAAAGGTCACAGCCATTAGGAAGGTTGAGAAGCACCAATCTATACTGAGTTGATGAGCTCTGGGATCAAAGGAGAGACCTTGCCTTAATACATACGATGAAGAGGTGAAGATGCTCAATGTTAACTTTTGGCCCCCCACACACACAACCATGAGCTGCAAACATGTATGCACACACACCCATGAGAACTTGCACACAACACACGTGCAAAGAAAATAAACTCTGAAAAATAAATGCACATCACTTTATATCCATAATTCCAAAGCCCAATAAGTAATAATGATTATAATACAAATGGAATCTTTTTAAATTGACTGCTTGTAGAGCCCTTTGAGATTCACAACAAACTTTAACCAATACACAGTGCCCCATTTGCCCCTTGCCCTCACATACTCACATTTCCACCACGATCAATACCCCCAAAGGGCAGTCCACCCATTATTGCACAAAGTACGCAGGGTACATAACAGCCCTTTTTTTATATTAATTCTGTGCTTTTGATGGGTGTGTAGTGACAGACATGCACCACTGCGGCATACACATCCATTCCACTGCCCTAAAACCCCTCTGCTCTGCCTAGGCATCCCTGCATCTCCCTAGTTTCTGGCAACCTCTGGTCTTTGGACTCCCTCCATAATTTTAACTCTTGCACAATGCTTTCTAATTAGAATCACAATTTACAGCCTTTTCATATTGGCCTTTAATAGTCTACCGTGCGGTCTGTGTCTTTAGAACTCATTTCTAATTATCATTCTATTGTCTGGTTGTGCCATAGTTCATCTTTCCAGCCACCTGACATCTTGATTGCTCTTAAATTTCACTAGTGATGACTAAATTGGCCATAAACACCGAGTGTTTACACATTTACACATAGAAATAAATCTTAAACCCATTTGGGTGTATACCGACGGGTGTGTTTCGCAGTAATAAACTGTTCAGCTCTCTCACCTGAGCCATGTCCCAGCAGCAGCAGCAGCAGCAGTGAGTGTTCCTGTCACTCGCTCTCTCAGCAGCACTGTTTAGAAAAGCAGTGGCGCTCATGATTGCTTTAATTTGCAATTAACATATGATACTGAACACTTTACATTGTCTTATTTCATTTTATCTGTCTCTGTGTGTGTCTCTGTCTTTGAGTATGTGTCTGTGTGTGTCTGTGTCTGTATCGGAGTGTTTGTCTGTGTGTGTCTTTGTTTGTGTCCATGTCTGTGTGTGTCTCTCTTTGTCTATATCCCTGTGTGTTTGTCTGTGTGTATGTCTGTGTGTGTGTGTGTCTGTGTGTATGTCTGTGTGTATGTCCCTATGTGTATGTATATGTCTGTGTGTATGTCTGTGTGTATGACTGTGTCTGTGTCCCTGTGTTTGTGTGTGTGTATTTATGTGTCTGTATGTGTGTGTGCATTTGAGAATGTGTATGTCTATGTGTGTGTGTCTCTATCTGTATCTATATCCCTGTGTGTTTGTCTGTATGTGTGTGTCTGTGTGTATGTCTGTGTGTGTATCTGTGTCTGTGTTTGTGCCTGTGTGTGTGTGTGTGTCTTCATTTCCACCTACACTTGAGTGCCATACCTCTAGACCAGAAGATGGTATCAGAGCCTATGGAGCTGGAAGTACACGCAGTTGTGTACCTTCGGATATAGCAAGCACTCTCAGCCACTGAGCCATCTCTCCAGCCCAATGCTGATTAAATTTTACTATATCGTCTCTTTTTATGATGAAGATAATTGTGATAAAAGTAATTAAATTACCTTTAAATTGGGCCATTTGCTTTCTTATCGTGGGTTTTAAAGTTCTTTGAACACTTTGTATAATTTATCAGATGCATTTCATAAATGTTTTTCTTCCTGTCTCCTTCCAGTCCTCTCATCCTCTGAACTTTTACTTTGTGTCACTTGGATGCATCTTTGATGTCAAAAACAAAAAGTCATCACACACTCAAGACCACCTAAATTTTGTCCTATTTTCATTTTGAAACCCTACAGCTGTATGTTTACATTTAGGGCTGGGGTCCACTCGAAAGCCATCTGTATTAGGAACAGAAAGTCTGCCTGGCTTGATTTTTTTTTTCATGTGACTGTCTAGATGTTTCAAGACCATTTGTTAAAATATTACTTTTTATCTCTTACCTCACCTTTGATCCTTTGTACAGGTCAAGCAATTATACTGGGCTCTAGTTGGAGCCATGAACCCTGCCCCATGGATCCATTTGCCCACTTTCCCACTACCCATCCAACTTCATTGCTGTTTTTTTCCTATAAATCTTGAACTGGGGGTTGGGGGGAGGCTAGTTCTCTATTTTCTCTCTTCTCTGTCCATATGTTGGGACTCCTGTGTCTTTGGTCTCTCCGTACAGTTATTTTTCTTTTAGATTATTTTATTTTGTGTGTTTGGATATTTTGCCAGCATGCATATCTATGTACCTTGTGTATTCCTGGTGCCTCTGAACTTCAGAAGATGATGTTGAAGGCCAGAGAACTGGAGTTTCTGCTGGTTGTGAGCTTCCATGCAGGTGCTAGAAACCAAACTTGGGTCCTCTGAAAGATCGACAAGTTCTCTTGACCACTGAGCAATCTCGTGAGCTCCTATTGTCAGTATTTTAAATTTGAGCCTTCTGGAATGCATACAATAGTATTTCCTGATTTAAATTTGTATTTCTCCTATGACAAATAAATGTTGAAGATCATTTTGTGTGGCTTACAGCAATTTGTAGGCTGTCTTTTAGAAGTATCTCCTCACAAAGTTGAACCATGTAAAAAAAATCAAGTTGTTTGTCTTCTTCCTTTTAAGAGTTCTTTGTGCGTTGATAGAGTACTTTAGCAAATACTATGTATAGTGTTGTATAAATAAGGTTTTCAGAATATTTTCTTCAAATAAAGATGCAATTTTAAATGAAGGCATATTTTTGAGTTTAGGTGTGACTAAAAAACCAAGCCTATGAAAATGAATCTAGCTTCTGGCTTTCAAAACTAATAAAATGTCTCCATGTATCATGAATACATAAAGTGTATTTAAGTAGAAGAATGAGCCTTTTGAAGTTCCTGTGCCTGTAGTAAATCAAAAAATCTTTTTCGAGAAATCAAATGGTTTGTTTGTGCCTCCAGCCACAATGGAGGTACACATGTGCTAGCTACGTATATTAGATAAACAGCATGCAACCTTCCCTAAACAAACCATAGAATAGCTGCCAAAGGGACAGTAGGAACACCTTTTAATTAACACACCACTCTTAGGTGGAGCTGTTAACACCCGTGGAACTGGCCAGGAAGACAATCTGCCAGTCACAGCAGCAAATCCAAGAAAAAGCCCCAAAGCAGCTGTGGACTCTCGATCAGCCTCTAATCCAGAACCGTGATCTTGTTTGACACTATCGTGAGTGCACAGTCTGCCTGAAGCATCTCATAGCATTTTTTTTTTCTAAGACAGGGTTTCTCTGTGTAGCCCTGGCTGTCCTGGAACTCACTCTGTAGACCAG
>NW_022196905.1:145624021-145645649 GCF_008632895.1 Mastomys coucha | reverse complement strand
CTCAGAAATCCACCTGCCTCTGCCTCCCAAGTGCTGGGATTAAAGGCATGCACCACCACTGCCAGGCCTCATAGCATCTTAAAGTACACTTTGATGACATGAAATCTAGCTTCCATCCATCTGCCCTGTCAGTGGCCGAAATAAGAACCGTCTTATACCTATAAACAGGTGTTGGGATCCATTGGGAATAGAAGTCATTCAGGCTCTACATTGGAACTAGAGGCAGATATTGCTTGGTTCTCTGTGAAAGGTGAGAAGAGGATAAATTAGAGCCAAAGAGGCAAGACTTCAGGAATATCACAGAAACGTTTACTTGACCAGATTGAGTGAGCAATGGCTTCCAAACCTGAGGGTCAGTCTCAGGTTGACTCTTTTCTAGTGTGGATAGCCTGTCTGCTTAGTAATGGTGCTTAATCAGGACAAGGCAGTTTTGAAAAAGTGCACAGCTCAGTTTTAGTATTTGAACCTGAAAAGCCTATCTGTGGTTAGAAATGTAATTCCAGGGCTCAAGGCGGATGGGTGGAAGCGACAGTTCACGTCATCAAAGTCTGGTATACTTTGAGATGCTATGAGATGCTTCAGTATGCTCATGCACAATAAAAACAGGATTCCTCAGGTTTGAATTCTAAATATGCATGTTGATACGTGCTCTATAAAGGTAGTATTTACATGCCTTAGTATGCAAGGGGCTGGTGCTTCTGCGATAAGAAGGCAATGGGTGGATTCATAGTCTTAAATGCCAAAGATAATGTCAAGTTATAATTGTTGCCCACTGCTGGAAATAGAACTTTGCTTAAAACAAACTATATGATTTGATAATTAGGAAAACATTAATTAAAAAAGAAACAAGAAGCAACCTGAAGGTCCATCAGCAAGCTATATTTTTCATAATATGAAAAACTACTCACCAAGTAATTGTCATAATTAGTTCTGTGCCTAACAACATGGATCTATCCTAAAACAAACAAACATGCGCTGAACAGCAACAACAAAAATTCATACATTAAAAAACACATACTGTTATGAAATATAAATTACAGCATAATGTGGCAGGAGTAAGGGAGTCCCTGGCAGGGCCCTGCCAAGGTGTCCCCTGGAAAAATCATGCCATATGACAGGAAGATTTATTGTGGGGGAAGGGAGCAGGAATGGGGACCTGGAAAAGGGGGTAGAGGCAGAGAAAAGGGGGAGACAGAGGAAGAAAGAAAGAGAGGCCAGCCGGGAACACAGAAACAGAGAAAGAAAGAACATGGAAGAAGGGATCCTGGGGTAGTGAGCGCATTGCTTATACATTGCTGTGCCTGGTAGCAGCGCAGGTAGTAATGGTGGTGGGTGATGACAAAAGGTGTTGCTAGGTAACTGTTGGGTGGAGCCTACCCGAATTGTCTGTAAGCCAATACATAACTAGGGGCTGGCAAGGTGGCCCAGAAGTTTGTACCGTTTGCTCTTGCAGAGGACTCAGGTTTGGTTTCTAGAACCCATGTGGTGGCTCACAACTGACTCTAGTTCTAGGGGATCCAGTGCCCTCTTCAGGCCACTGCAGGCACTACATGCACATGGTTCACATACATACTTGGAGACAAATACTCATATCTATAAAAATAATTTTAAATGCCTAGTATATATAATCCCCTTACTAATGACCAAGAATGGGCAAAGCTAATGTATGGATAATGGAAGAGAGAAGACCTCTGAGAGACAATGTGGTGAGTACTTCATACTTCATCCAGAAGGAGCACAGGGGATACTTCCAGTGTGGGGAAATGTGCTTTATCTGTCTTGAGCTTATGTATAATGGCCAAAACTCACTGAATTGAAAGTGCCTGATCTATGTATAGAAAGAGTTATTGGTCAGAAATTAGCTTTGTTAATCACTGACTTCACTTGCTTCAAAAACACCCCACCAGCTTTCAGAGTCCTCTCTTCCTTCACAAAAAGCAAATGGCACCCAGAGACCTATAGCATTTCCCAAGCAGGAGAATAAAGCTGCAGTAGAAGATCTGGTGTGCTCAGGAAACAAAATCTAACTGGTCAGTGGGGAAATTCAAACTAAAACTCAGGCTTCATTCCAGAGACTCTACCATGTTCCACAATTGGTAATAAAGATGTGGGAGGCCTGAAACGGAGAGTGTTGCTTGAAATTATGTGGAAAAGTAGGGAGCTACTTTGATCTGTATCTCTAGTCTATATCTGGGTAATTTATTTCCCTCCCACAGGCACAGCTGGAGGTGAGTTACTCTGCCAGAAACAGGGCCCACATGACAATCTGACTACATTCTAAGTATCAATATCCCCAGTTTTTTACTCCAGAACAGAAGACTCCTTCAGAGGAGTCTCAATTATAAGAAACATGATCAGCTTACGATAAAAAACAAACCAAGAGTAGTAAACCCAGACTGGACCTGAGAGACATCTGTCAAGCGGAATGAAGCTGATAGGCCATCTGACAGGGTTTAGATAATTGGAGATATTTGGTATAAACACAAGAATACTAAATTTAAAAATCTATATGGGTATTAACTCTAGGGGCACTAAAAAGTTGAGAATGAAAAAGATTACTCAAGTATGATACATGTGGGACTAGAATTTTATGGTTGTAATAAACATCAAGGATGGATTTATCAATAATGTGTGATGCTGTAACACAACTAACTATATGTGGATCGGGATATATAGGAGGTAGGGATGGAGATTGAAAGAAAATGAATCTTTAGCTTCCAGAGAGCAAATTCAATGTGTAATCACCCAAATTGGAAAGTCATGAGGTAACAGCTAAAAAGCCAAATGAAAGAGTTAAAGGAACTGCTAAAACATTGACAAAGATAGAAGGCATCATAGTGTATCTTAAGCCACATGCAAACTTAAAAAAAAAATCAAAAATAATAAAGGTGTTTGCCAAGAGATCTCATGAAATAAGATGGCAGGATAAATGAAAACTGAAGATGTTCTCAGCAGGTTAAGGAAGTAAAAAGAAGGGGCAGATTGGGATGCAGTAAGCACCAGGCAAGAGGCAGGCTAGGGAGAGGATGGTCGCTCGCTTGGTTAGTCAGAGTTCAACAGAATGGGCACAGAGAGGAAAGCAGTTGCGAGAATCTGATATATAAATAGCAATCAGACACCACAGTGGATGTTGTCATCAGAAACTAGAGTACAGAGCTAGTCAGAAAAACAAAAGGCCCGTCTTTCCCTTGGAAGCAGCCAAAGCAGTGGGTAAACAAGGAGACACAACCTAGGAGGGAGGAGAGGGACATCACAAGAACACACGCTGCTCCTCGCTGTTTTTGGTTGTCCTTCTCAGTGGCAGCTGTGGCAAAGTCATCAGATGTAAGATTGAATCTCTGATGGTCTGGGTTCAAGAGCCACGTGGGAGGCGGGAAGACTGCTCGGGAGTAATTTTGAGAGTCCAGCTGAGGGTGAAAAGCAGATGTATTTATTAGTTGACACATGCTGCCTCGGCACGATACCGTAGACCCTGCAGCTCCAAGAGGCTGGAACCTTTGAGGTCAAGGATTAGGTTATTGGTGACCTCCTTCCTGGCAGAGGAAGCCATCGTCTCCCCATGTCCTGAAATGGGAGATGGGAGAACAAACCTGCATACCCCGGTGTCTCTTCTTACCTGGATTATAACTTCAGAGGATGGAGGGTCCTCCCTTGTGACCTCATTTGGCTTAAGTGACATCCTCATTCCAACCTCAGTTACACTGGGGCTATAGCTTCAACATACAAGTTTGTGAGAAGTCCCAGCATGAGTAATTTATCACTGAAGTGTGAATTGTCTTCCCATGTGTACCTACTGCTGCAGAGCAGGAGGGAGGCTAAAAAAGGAAAAGGTGATTAAGGGGATCCATACCATGATAGTCTGGACAGGAGTGGACAGTGGACAAGGAGTAAGGGACTGGTGAAAGATGACCACAATGGTTTCTAAGAGTAGTAGAATGGGAAACCAGAAAGAGCCTGGTTTAGCCCAGGAAAGGGGCTGGGGACTAGTAGGCTGTCTGATTAAGAGGCTAGAGCACAGTGGAACTATCTTAAATCATTTTATAGAGCACTTTCTAGGGATGCAGCATCGATGCCTTCCAATATAACTAGTGGATTCTTCACTTTCAGATTTGCCAGAAATAAAGAAATGTTAGCAGACTGGAAGATTTGGGTCCATTAGTAAATCATCGAATTTTCCTTTCTTTTTAGACGACTTAATACGTTGAACAAGTGTGCCTCAATGAGACTTGATGTGAACTTCCAAAGGAAAAAGGTGGGTGTGCCTTGCGGAGACCATAACCACACCAACAATCTGTATTCAGAGATTGGAAAAACATGCAGGGCTGGAGAGCTGGCTTGGTGGTTAAGAGCCCTTGCTGCTCTTCCTGAATATAGGAAATTGGTTCCCAGCATAGGTCCAGGGGATCTCATGCTCTCCTCTGGCCTTCATGGACTCTCACAAACACATGGAAGACACACAGACACACACACACTCATACACACATGGGAGATACACACACATACACACACACGAGATATACATATGCACACACATGGGAGATATACACACACACTCATACACATGGGACATACACACAGGAGATACACACATACACTAACACCCATGGAAGATATACACACATACACACACACATGGAGATACACACACACACAGAGGTACACACACACACATGAGATATACACACACTCACACACACATGGGAGATACACACATATGAGATGCACACACATGCACACACATTCAAACACACATGGGAGACACACATCTTTAAAAAAAAAAAAAGAAGCCTTGACCAAGGCAACATTCTCACCTGCCCACCCCACCATCTCTTTCCTCTCCAAATACCCCCATCCTTTCCCAACTATCACAAATAGGTCTGTTTTAAGACCATACTGGAAGTTGGGTTTTGCAATTTCTCTGCTTTGGCTTTCATGGTTTCTTGTTGTTTCTATCAGAAAGTTTTGATAAAGAGACAAATACCTAGTTCTTGGGCCCCACCTTTCAGAAGTCTATGCAGCTGTAACGTCAAACCTCCTCTGACGCCATCGATAAGTAGATTAAGAGATTTGGGGAAGTGCTGACAGTTCCAAGCCAAGTATCTTCTGATGGTTCTAGCCACATCTTTTCTTTCAAGTGCAAGTCAGAGGTGCACATTCATTTGGTGACAGGAGTACAGTGTGACCCCAGGCCACTGCCTTGTCCTTAACCATTCTGCCCCAGTCGCAAGAAACTTGTTTCTAGGATTCCTGCTTCTCGCAGGACATCTTGTAAACAGAGATATCTGTTTTGAAATGAAGTGGTAAAGTGAGGGTGTAGGTCAGTGGTTGGGCACTTGTGTATAATATTCCAGGTCCAAGATTCAATCTGCCATACAGGAAGAGAACAGGAGGGAAACATGAAGGAGAGGAGGATGAAGAAAGAACAAAAGATTTACCATCCATCATATATCTGAAACCCATGGTAGCCCAAATCCTTTTTTTCTCTTTAAGTTTTTAAAGACAGGGTTTCATGTAACTAGCGGCCATGAACTTGCTTTGTACTCAAGGTGGACTTCGAACTCCTGACCCTCCTACCTCTGCTTCTCAAGTGCTGAGATGACAGGTGTGAACCAATACTTATCAAGCCCAAACTGTTTGAGTGCCCTTATGATAGTCAAAAGTTTTAGATTCCAGACAAGTTTGGATACCATAGTTTCTGATTAAGCAATAAAGCCTGTGAGCATATCCCAGCATCAGACAAGCCCAGCTCCCACCGGGGCAGCACTCCTGATCTTAAACACTGTGGGTAAAGAAAACCCAGTTTACTTTCCGTTGATGACTATCATGGAGGAACTGAGCTCGGTGCATTATCTCGCCCTTGTCCAGCTTCTCTGGGTTCTGCAGAAGGAAATTAAACTTGTCATGTGCTCAAAGCTTCTGAGTGAGTCATGCGGAAGGCTTTTGACCTCGGCAGTGTCGTTAGGAGCAGCTGGCTTCAAAACCAAGGCTCCACTGCCTGTGCTCTGCTTCCAATCGTACTGAAAGAGTTCTCTCCAGGACATTCAGAATTAAATCACTAAGGGCATTTTTTTTTTAATGTAGCATCTCCATCTGTAATTAGCCAAATCTGGGGTTATTTTGAAGCCAAGTCTGGTATCCTTTATTGACTTGCACAGAGCAATAATTACACCTAATGTGCTTTAACTCAATCTGGAGTAACCTAACCCTTCAAAACCAATCCTTCCCTCACCCCCCAGATTTCTACTCTGAAACAGCACCTCTCAAGGAGTGTAAGTCATTTTGGCTTGCTTCAGCTTAAAAAGCAATTTGGATCTGGGAACCAAGAATTCCAGCTGAGGAGGTAGGAGAGTGAAAAACAATATCCAGAGAAATATTCAAACGTGAGTGATTTACGCAGGCCACAAACAAATTTAAAATGTGGGAACAGACCTCCCAACAGCTGTCTGGCTAAACAGACCCCTTGAGAAGTGCTCTTACTATTTGAAGCATGCAGGTCAGATGCTGATTTGGTTATAACACATGGTTCTTATTAAACCGAATTCAGCCATTCCTGGGAGTCTACCTGCTTTGGAGAAACCTCAGGCAAGATATCTATGAACAAAATTCTCTAGGCTCTCTGTGCAACCTACAAATTATTCACCTTGCTATTCTGACCTGCTTGGGATATTTTTTTTTTATGTCAGTTGCAGTAACATGCACTCTTCCCTCTCCCCACTTAGTGGGAGCCTCACAAATACGTGCACATGAATAGAATACTGCTTTTCACATTGCAAGTTGAAGACTCAATAGACTATTTTCAAATAAAAGCATTCCAACATGTGGTGCCCCATCACTTGTCAGTGTCCATCTTGGGCAGTGTCTGTGGCTGGTTCCAAGCAGCCGCACAGCACACTCCTGATATAAAAGCTGTAGGTTGGTCCTTTATTTTATTACCAAACAAAAACAATTTTTTGAATAGGTACCAAGTCTAGGCTAAATGATAGGAGAGAGAGTGGGAGACTTGAGATTCAAGTGCCCCAGAAAACTACAGCCAGCTTTGGATGGAAATAGAAAGTGATCAAGAAAGAGAATTAAGAACAGGTCAACAGTGAGTCCTGTTTACATATTCTATGAAACAGAATCTTCATTTCCAGTCTGCAAGAATTGTAGACTTTAATTTTTCAGTGTGGTCCACATATACCTTAATCACCCAAGGCTACAGTATTCCTTTGAAGGTAGTTGGACCTGTAGAATGGCTGTGGGGGGCTTTCTAGGCACCCTAGGTGGTTAGTAAATAAATGCTGGCATAGAACCTCTCTAGGAGGCCCTGTGCTCTATGCTAAAGATGAAGAAACTCTGTCGAGTCAGTTGTCCCCAAACCACAGACCAAAAAGCAGAGGTGAGATTTGAAGCCAACCCACTCTAAGACTTTCAAAAATTGTTAGTGTTGTTCTGGAACCCAAACTCTTGTCAGTCCTTTGGCCTAAGTTCACATAGGCAATGAACTGTTTTTACAACAGGAATGTGTCTTGCCATTACAGTACCAAGTTCCACAGTTTATTGTGCCTGTCTTGGGAAATTTCATTTAATTTTGAAGATTCTATGAGCCGAGTCAAGGAACAAAAATGGAGGTCCACAAAGAAGTGTAGGTAGTGAAGCCTGGATCCTATTTGGCTTGTTGTCTGTTCTGCTTCTATCCATGTGGCTTAGCATCTGCCTTCAGGTAGAGGGCCCTTGGCCCTCATTATGTACCTCAGCTACCGACTCGACAAAACCCTACCAGGAGGCATTTCTGAAGGCTGGAAGTAGGGCGGGGAAGCTCTCCAGCAACTGGAATGATTCATCAGCCTGCCAATATGCCAAGGAGAGCATTCCTGCATCCCAGTAGGCTGGCTCACTGGCCTGAGTAAAGTTAATGGATGTTGCAACTTTAGCTTCTCGATGTCTGCATAACTGAGGATTTGCCTCTTGTCAGAGCTGCAGATGTGTACGGCTCCCCTAACCTGTTTCACTTTGTTTTTAAAAACCCATTTCTCACTGTCTAGTGGTATCCATCCAGAACAAATATGTACTTTTAGTAAAGAGTGTTCTCATTTAGGAAAAAAAGCCAACACGGGAGACTCATCCATACTGAAAACAAGGCAGAGCCAAACTACCTGTTCTTGGACAAATGTCACTACCGACTGATCCACAGCAGCATCATGGTGATGTTGAATGGCCCTGAGTGGCTGGTGTTTAGAAAAATAGCTCTTTAGAAAGCTCTCACTAAAGTTAGCATTTTAATAAGACTCTGGGTTATGATCAAGATGGAAAGCCACACAGAAACAGAATAAAACCTCAGGGCTAGGACCCTCTCGGCTGGGTGCCAAGGGCATTACTGAGTTCCAGAAACTGTGACAAGGGGCCTGATTTCCATCCTCACCTCTGGGACATTGTCTTCCATGCCCCCATGTCTCCTACCAAACAGTCCTTCTTGGCAGCTGTAGGCAGCAGAGGCGAGTAAGAGGAAATGAACACAGTAGCCATCACCTGAGTGGCTGAGGCAGTCTTGACAGACTTGACTCACAAAGGGCATATAGATGTCTCAGAATCCTCTAAGTTGGGAGGGATCCTACCCAGTCCGCAAGATCTCCTGAGAGTATTGCCCACAATTCCCTTGAAAAAAAGGGATAAGGGTGGGGTAAACAGATAAACATGACAAAACTGTGCATGTTTTGCTGAAAGTGTACACACTAAATGTACATTATTATAACAAACGTCTGTTCTTCATCTATAGTAACTAAACAGAAAGTGTCTATTGAAATAGCACGACCCTGCCAGGCAGTGCTGGCACACACCTTTAATCCCAGCACTTGGGAGGCAGAGGCAGGTAGATTTCTGAATTCATGACCAGCCTGGTCTAGGCTCACTCTCAGAGTGAGTTCCAGGACAGCCAGAGCTATACAGAGAAACCCTGTATAGAGAAAAGAAAAAAAGAAAGAAAGAAAGAAATAGCAGGATCCTAACCTTCATGTTAAACAAATGCTGATGTGCACAACATGAACAGTATGTATAAGGTTTAATATGACTAAGCTTTGTACATGTGATCTAATTAAGCTAGCTGGCCATGGTGCACAAAAGGAATGACACAGGTCTAAAATATTTCTTGTGTTGTTCTAATACCAGGAACCATAAAGAAGCTGACCTTATGCTGACCAGTGCAGAATAGGCCTTGGCATTGTTTCAAAGCTTAGGCTGTTCCTTTGAATACCTTCCATTCAAAATGAAGCTAGGTAGTGCTATAATTTCAAAGTTCATTTTTCATCATTAGCCATATCCTACAGTTATGAAGCTACAGATCCATGATATCTCTGTGTGAAACAAGTGGTGGGGTCCATATGATACTCTGGAGGTAAACTCTGGATCAGATGTACTTCTGCCCTCTGGTAGCACCAGACAAATGTGTAGTACACATACATATGTGCAGACAAAACACCCTTATACATAAAATAAAAATAACTCATGTTTTAAGGATAGAGTAAGTATATTTTACACCCTGCAGTGTCGTCTTCCTCACAGGAGATCCTTCAGTCCCATCCAGAGACCCTGCATACTAACCTGTGCTCTTTACTCTTCACCCAAAATGCTAAAGAAGAAAAGTATTTAAATTTTTTTCACATTTTTGAATACTTATACATTCAGCAAGGTATGTCAGGGATGGGACCAAAACTTCCATGAAATTCATTTATCTTCACTGATTTTAGTCAATATTTTCCTTAATTTTGTGCAAATTTTTCTTTTTGTTAAAGATTTATTTTATTATTTTTACATTTCCTTTCTCCTTTCCCATTGTGTATGACTCATATGTAGATGCCATGAAGTCTCTGGGTGCTGGGAATTGAACTCTTGTCACCTAAGGTGTGAACCTGAGCCTTTAATCTGAACTGTCTCCAT
The DNA here is from genome assembly GCF_008632895.1 of Mastomys coucha. Taxonomy (NCBI): domain Eukaryota; kingdom Metazoa; phylum Chordata; class Mammalia; order Rodentia; family Muridae; genus Mastomys; species Mastomys coucha. The sequence goes on along the minus strand of NW_022196905.1, from coordinate 145,635,737 downwards.
TGTGGTCTGCAATCTTCTATTGTACTGTCATGTCAGCCTTCAAAACTTCTCCTTTTGGAGCATTTCAGACTTAGGGTGAAATGAAGGGTGGTTAGCAGTGTTCATCTTATATCTTTGACTATGAGCTGTGGCATCACTTCGGGGTTTACATAGCCTCATCACATATAATCGCATTTAGTTCTACTTGTGAACTACTTTATATATGTACTCTGTCACCTTCCATATTGTGACGGAGAAAACTAATTCCTACATCAGTTTTCCCAGCTTAAGATCCTGGGCATGACCTTATGCCATCTTTGTGTATTAAAAGCATAAACTCTCTGACTTTTGTCATGATGCTTAAATCAGGCATGACCTTGGGGCATGCCTCCAGAGGTCAAGCCCACAGTTGCCCTCAGGGTTTTGATCATGCCTAGATGCAGCTATCCATTTCATCTTATTAACCAGACCCTAATAGCAGCATCCAGCCACCTTCTTCACAACAGTACACTCACAGTCTTTTTTTTCTGCTGTCTTGTTGAAATCCTGATGTTCTGTGGCCATAGTATTTGTGTAGCATGCTAAACCATTGCATTTAGCTTTGAGCTACAAGCCTTTAGCTCCAGGAACTGGCCATGCTACCAGCCCCCTCCCAGCTTCCCTTGAATCTGTGGATAAAAGACACACACAGTTGTTCCTTTACAACTTGCCTTCCTGGCACAATTGCTGAGCACTACTATCACCTGCCTGGAAAAGGGTGCTTTATCAATATTCTTAACTCCACACCTCCCACCTGCCCTAAACTTCAATACTAGTCTCACCTAGCCCCTGCCAAACATATCTGACCACCTGCCTGTAGTAGTGGCCACAGACCCCAGCTCTTCCTGAGACCTCACATGGTTGCCTGGTTCTCCTCTCTCCAAAGTATGGTGAATTCTTCCTCTCCTTCCTTGCATCCCCTTTTCCTCCAGTGACCCAGAAGTCCCACCTGTACATTCAGCCAAGCAATTGGCCCATGGCTTCCTTTACTGGCAGATCAAGAACCAAATGGGGAACAGGACCTTAACATCAGAACTGCCCCGCTACACTAAACCATTCCACCTGGAGAATAAAGTCAATTTGAGGGGTCTCTTTTCTCTATAAACACACTCAGCTCTCTATATCTCCATTTCCCATTTCTATATAAACACAGACTATTTTTTTTTCAAGTCCAAAATGAGCAGCCAATGAAATCTGATAGTGTCTTAAACAATCAGTCTACTAAGAATCTTACAGAGGAGTCTTCCATGTACCTGATACTTCACTTCATCCCAAGCATGTGAAGAAAACTTGCAACTTGCACTCTAAAACAATTTGGGAGGCAGTATTTAAGTGGGGGGCAGATTTTGCACATTTTAGGTCAGGACCACATGCCATATTGTTAAACAAATTTGTGGATTCACATGCAACATTTTCTGAGATGACTTGTTAAACAAGATGACAGGTTGAATATTCTTTAACCAAAGTAATAATTAGACCAGCAGTGATTTGTATTGAGATATTTCTTGAACCTTGGTATTTGCATAAATATAATGTATATGTTATATATGTGTATATGTATAATAAATGTATATTATATAATATATTATCTATATTATATGGGGATGAGTACAAAAATCTAGTGTGAAAATAACTGATTTTTTATTAACATCTTATGCATGTGACCCCAAGGTAATTGTGTACATTTTTAGTATGCTTGTTTGTTTATTTGCCTGCTTGCTTGCTTGCATGAGGTATTTGGTTTGTTTGCTTGTTTTTTTTTTAAACTATAACCCATTATTCAAGACCAAGTGTGGAAATGTTTACCTAATGCACCATGTCAGTGATCAAAAGTGTTTGGATTTTGGAGCATTTTAGAATTGAATTATTTGGATTAGGGATGGCCAGTCTAGATAAACAGGATCGAACAAGAGTGGTTATCACAACGTGGTGGGTTGTAATATGGCTGCATCTTCTCTGTTGTGATGGGAAGTTCTGTTTTCACCCTGAGTCACCATCAGTAGTTTGAAAGATGCAGCATAGAGTGATTTTGGATTGTTTTCTGCACTGGGTTCGAAAGAATAAAGAATAATGGCTACAGTTTTCTTTTTCCGTTGGCTTAGCTTTTTTTTTTTCTTTTTTTAATTATTATTGCTTTGGTTTTGTTTGCTTGCTTTCTTTGGTTCAAAGAACTTAATTATTGCAGAATGTCCTTCTGTTCTTCTTTCTCAAGGACTCTGCCATCTTGTTAGATGACTTGGTTGAGTCGTGACTATTTTCTGGCCAGCTAAGGCCAGTGTAATGAGCACTTTGAGCCTCGCTGAATAGACCAGCTCTCTGGCTCCAGTCTTCAGAGCCTGGCCTGGCATCCTCTCTTAACGTAAATAAAGGAGACTTTATCCAACTTTTATGTGGGTTTCTTGTGTTAGTAATGGGGTGGAAAGGCGAGTAATTGGAACCAATGTTAAGTATTACAGTTTCTATTTTTAAACATCTATATTTTCTTTAGAGGTAGTGGCTTCTAGCCCCCAAGAATATTTTGTGAGATTCCAGTAAGTTCAGCCTGAGGTGTTATGGTGCCTTATGCATCTGTGGTGGTTTATGTTACAACAGTTCCCAAATGTTTAGTTGTTGTTGTTTGGTTTAGTTTGGTTTGGTTTTATGATAAGAAACCATGAGAGGAGCTAGTAAGTATCAGAAAGTCTACTTTGAATTATTCTAGCCCCATGCTCAGTTTTAATTTTTCAAGTTATTCCTCCAAGACTTCACACAATTTGTATTTTTATTGTTGTTGTTGTCGTTTTAAATCAAAGCTAAATCTTCCCACTGTGATGGAAGCAACATGCAATTCTTGTAAATTTCTTCCACCTTAAGCTTGAATATTCTAATTGAGGTCAATTTAGATAGAGCCTAACTTTGGACAGATTAAGCCTCTGTGAGAAGAGTCCAGTGAGTATTGTGTTTTTTATAATATATATATTTGAAAACAATATATTGAGAAGTTAGGGGAGCTGAGGTGGATGCTGGATGAGTAAAAAGCTAAACAATGGAATAAACATTGAAAAGAAAAAACCCTGCTGCTAAATGAGCAACCTCATTTAATTCCCTGAGGAAAGCCTATGAGTCAGAACTATTTTTAGTCTTACTTCCTAGGTAATGGAAAGTTATTTCACAGGGGTGGGGGCACTTGTGGTACCACTGTCATTCAGAGCCTGGGCTTGTAACCAGATGCCAAAGGAAGTTCAATTAACAATAAAATGAACAATAAAAATTAAATAATTCTTATGGGTGTGGTATTGGGGAGAATCTAACTCTGAGCAAGTTGAATAAACACAAGCCCTGTTCCCAACAGTGGAGAGTGCTAAGCCAAGAAAATGGGTCGTATTGTGAGAAGCTGCTTAGATGAGGAACATTCTAGAGATCAGGATCCTAGCCAGATTCTTCTATATCCAGAGAGAAGTGCCGAGGGACCACATTAAGAAAGTCAGAGCGAAGACACAAACCTGGAAATTGATTTGTAAAACAGTTCCATGTTGGGTCTTCATGATGATCAAAGTAAGAAGGGATGGAAGCCTCTGCTTCAGTTTATTTGGGGAAGTAAATAATTTCTAGGCCCAAGGGATATACAAAGAAACGAGCAGGGACACCTTCAGCCTCAGGGAACGCAGACATCTATGTGTCACAGGCTGCAAATTCCAGGGATGAAAACAGGTAGGTCTGTGTGTGATATGCAGAATGCAAGACTTTGCAACCCCAGCAACTGGAAGGTGTGTGCAGCCAGGGGCACTCTGACTCAAGCTCCTTAAACATGAGGAGCCTAGTCTCCAGAAAACATGGGCTGTGCTCTCTTCAAGTGCAATCTCTAGATTGGTGCAGACCTTACCGCTTTTCAGAGGTCAGCCCATGACTTTGCTGTTAAAACATACGGAGAATATAAGACAAGAATCAAGATTTTTAGAGACTAAGGTAAGGAGTGTTAACTTTGAGGTGTAATGAGGCCAAGGTTCAGAGAAGGAGAGCTGTAAATGGTGGTCCTTGAACTCAGCGGAGAATCATTTCGGGGGGCGGGGGGAAAAAGTGTCCTGTATTGGTGGGGACAAATTGCTTTGGAAAAGATACTGTCTCCACTGTCCAGGCAGACAGTGTTTAATGCCCTTTGTAAATAGTCAGAGAAAACATCTTAGAAACAAAGGATTGAGATAAATTATGTATACATTAGGGGGCTGGTGAGATGGCTCAGCGGGTAAGAGCACTGACTGCTCTTCCGGAGGGCCTGAGTTCAAATCCCAGCAACCACATGGTGGCTTACAATCATCTATAATGAGATCTGACACCCTCTTCTAAACACAGCTACAGTTTACTTACATATAATTATGTATACATTAATTAAATATTAATATATATAGATGGGTTAGAAACAAAGGATTGGGAAATTTTTATATATATTTAATTAAATATTAAAATATACATAAATACCTTAGAAACAAAGAAAGGATTGAGAAAATTATATGTGTATTTACTTAAATATTAATATATATAGTGCCCTAAAAACAAAGAAGGGATTAAAAAAATTATATAAAATATATAATATATACCATATATATATGGTCCCTCCAATATGGTATATATTATGTAGCACTATATAATATATAGTAGTTATACACACACTCACATATATGTACTCATATATATTTCATACATATGATTTCATTCACACATATATTTCATTCATACATATATATGAATGAAAGTCTGGTAAATGAGAAGAGCAGGGAAGGGAAAGGTGATAGAGACTCACACTTGCCAGTGTGACTGGGAAAACGGGACGAAATGGAAGTACCATATAGCTATGATCTATGGACATGAATGTTGGTTTTCCTTATGTTTTGCAGGGTGACGACTCCGATGAGGAAGACCTGTGCATCAGCAACAAATGGACTTTTCAGAGAACCAGCCGCAGGTGGTCCCGTGTGGATGACCTGCATCCACTGTTCCCCGGGGCAGACAGAAACGGGTCCCCAGGAGGCCCTAGGATGAGAAATACGGCCAGCAGTGAGAGCGTGCTCACAGATCTGAGTGAGCCAGAGGTCTGCTCCATTCACAGTGAAAGCAGCGGGGGCAGCCAATCGGGGCATCATTCTGGGGACAGCACACCTGCCCTGGAGGGTACCCTGGTCAGCAGCAGCCTCCCACAGTCTCCCCGAGACAATCTCAGCCAGTCTTTTCACCCCAAGAATGAGAAACCCACCAGGACAAGAGCCAAGTCCTTTCTGAAACGCATGGATACCCTGAGAGTGAAGGGCGCACTTGGGAGGCACAAGGGGCCAGGGCGGACAGGAGGCCTGGTCATCAGTAGGCCTGTACTGCAGCAGGAGCCGGAGTCCTTTAAGACCATGCAGTGCGTCCAGATACCCAACGGAAATCTGCAGACGTCACCTCTAGCTGCCTGCAGGAAAGGCCTCCCATGCTCCAGTAAGTCAAGTGGTGAGAGCAGCCCCCTGGAGAACAGCAGTGGAGTACTCACTCCATGCATGAAAGAACGCAAGTGCCACCACGAGGCCAACAAGCGAGGCGGCATGTACCTGGAGGACCTGGATGTACTGGCAGGGACAGTGTTACCAGATACAGCAGACCAAAACCATGTGCACGGGTTTCATTCCCAAGAGAACTTGGTGGTCCACATTCCCAAGGATCACAAACCAGGAACGTTCCCCAAGGCACTTTCTATAGAGAGCCTCTCACCCACAGACAACAACAATGGGGTTAACTGGAGGACCGGGAGTATCTCCCTGGGTAGGCAACAGGGCCCTGGCATGAGGGAACCCAGACTCATGTCTTCCTGCCACAGAGCCAGCCGAGTCAGTATCTATGACAATGTCCCCAGCTCGCATCTGTACGCCAGCACAGGAGATCTGTTGGACCTGGAGAAAGATGGTCTCCTTCCGCAGGTGGGTGACATTCTACAGCATGTTAATGGCATACAAGAGGTGGAAGACGACTGCTCAAAAAGCATCTTACCCGAACTGCAAAGTCACGACACGCTGGCAGGAGATCCTGGTCTGTCCCAATTCCCGTCTTCCAACCAGGTCACTTTAGATTTTGAAGGCAACTCTGTCTCAGAAGGTCGGACAACACCTAGTGATGTGGAAAGGGACAGGACTTCTCTGAATGAATCGGAGGCCACTGGGGTCAGAGAAAGAAGGGATTCTGGTGTGGGGGCCTCTCTGACCAGGCCAAACAGGTGGGTCACGTGCTGTTACAAAGTTACACTGCTTCTGGTTTATGAATTGTTATAGGCTGAATTGTATTTACTTTGTTGTTACTTTGTACTCATATGAATGTGTGCCTCCATGTCTGAATGTGTACCTGCATGTCTGAATGTGTGCCTGCATGTCTGAATGTGTGCCTGCATGTCTGAATGTGTGCCTGCATGTAAGAATGTGTGCCTGCATGTATGTATATACACCATGTGTCTGCAGAACCCTCAAAGGTCAGAAGAGTGTATCAGATTCCCCAAGAACTGGAATCACAGATGTTTGTGAACCCTCAAAGGTCAGAAGAGTGTATCAGATTCCCCAAGAACTGGAATCACAGATGTTTGTGAGCTGCTGTTGTGCATGCTGAGAACCAAACCCAGGTCCTATGCAAGAGCAGCCAGTGCTTTTAGCCGCAAACCCAGGTCCTATGCAAGAGCAGCCAGTGCTTTTAGCCGCTAAGCCGCCTCTGCAGCATCTTTGCTTATTCCCTTAACAAAGACAGATAGACTGTTTATAAGATCGCCTGAGGCTATGCTAAGTAACACATATGGTTAGGAAGTATTTCAGCAGAGTTGTTTTTATAGACCGAAAGACTGAATCCATGTCAGTCCACATTCATTTCTGTGTTTATCCTTTGTTTCAATAGTTTTGTTGAAGGCAAATCTAAGTGAGTAGGCAGGGGCATCACAGACAGCTGTGGGCCATGCCCTGTGCACAAGTTTTATTTTTTATTCTGTGAGATCTAAGTCATGTTTATGCTTTGTGTCTGGTCTTTGCTTTTAAGTTACTGCTCCCTAGAAAATGAACCGAGGAGCTCTAACTCACGGAGTCAATAGCACTGTGCAAGCCACTGGGTTTCTTGCTGAGGCAGTGATGTAGGATGTATCTGTGTGTCATCTGTGCCTATCACCTTCAGATGCCATCTCAGCCACAAAGGACAGGGAGGAGGCAGGCACAGAAAGTGGAAAATACTGTAGCACCTCAATGTTTCACTCTCTCCCTCTTCCTCTCCCTCTCTTCTCCCCTCCCTCTTTCTCTTTCTCCCCTCCCTCTCTCCTTCCCTCTCTTTCCCTTTCCTCTCTCCCTCTCCTCTCTCTCCTCTCTCTTTCCATGCCCCCTTGGCTTTATGTCTCTGTCTCTTTGTCTCACTATCTGTTCCATCTCTCTGTCTCCATCTCTCTCACTTGTCTCTTTTTCATATATATATATATATATATATGTGTGTGTGTGTGTGTGTGTGTGTGTATGTCTGTGTGTGTGTGTATATGTATATGTGTATACATATATACATATATACACACATATACATATATATGACTGATATCCCCTATTTAAATCCCAAAGCAAAACAGCAAGTGTGCCCCATTCTGGGTCTATACGACTTGCTAAGTCCACAGCTCTGTCCTTTTTTTCCTTTTGCACTGGGATTTTTTTCTTGGCTCAGAAACTCCTAAAGTAGCCATTTGTACCTAAAGGCTAGCTTGAGCTTCCCAGTTACCATTCACCAGGTGACTGGTAGCCCTGACCATCTATTTCAGACGACTAAGGTGGAGCAGCTTCCAGCTCTCACACCAGCCCCAGCCGTCTCCAGCCACACCACACATCAGCAACCAGACGGCCGCCCAGCTGAATCTGCTCCAGCGCTTCTCTCTGCTCCGTCTTACAGCCATCATGGAGAAGTATTCCATGTCCAACAAGCACGGCTGGACCTGGTATGTAGCATGGCTGCAGGGGATCACATGTTCAGAGCTAAGTGTGCAGTTGCAAAAGACCAACAGTGTTTATATTTTGGAGAACAGAGTGCTGCCTGCACTACCCTCTCCTGGAAACCGTGGAGCCTTCTGCTTGTGGTCTGCCCTCTGGGCAGCCAGGCTGGGCCTGATGAAGCTCACGGGAAACATGACTTTATTTGTAGCTCTCAGTTGGTTTCCAGGGAAGGGAGTCGGGTTCTGAGAAAGGAACAAGGCCAGTAACGAGTGATAAATTGTGTGAACAGAGGAATCAGAAATAAACCTGCCATAAAATATTGCTGGCAGTTTGTAGAGAAACATCTGTCACTTGTACCTTGTGGCCTGGGACAGGAACCCACCCTTACAGCGTTGACTCACTTCAAGTACATTTGTGCTTTTGTTAGCGAATAAAAATGAGATTATGCAGTATATCTTTGGAATTAAGGGCCCGATAAAGTCAACATTGTATGCAAACTTATTGTGGATAGATGAATGTGTGATTTGAAAAACTAAGTGTTGTGTCATATGTGTAGAAGAATCAAGGTTACGTTTATAAAAATGTTTTCAAAGGTTACAAATTGTACCTTTATCAAATCAATATATGCATGTGTATTAAAACTCCCTTTAAAATGTAGATCTGGCTCTAGAAAACTAAAGACACAGCCAAGAAAATCGAGCTCAACACCCCACACACACACCAACGTCAACCAAAATTGTTCTTCCTCTTGTAAATCTTGCGTAGATTTTGTTGTTCCCTCCCCCCAACTAGAAAGTTTTAAGTGTTCACTACACAAGAGCTTGTTTCAATCATAATTAAATTGAAAAATTGCCCAACACCCCTGACTTGAAGACAGAGAGCCACAAAGACAATTTTCTAATGTGAATCATGGTGTTTAGCAGACATGACACGTAGGCAAGGACCTCATCTAGAGTGTGATAGACTGTGAATGACGTAGAAAAGGTTGAATTCTGCCTTTGCCTCTGAAGCATTCCAACAGGAGCTTGGCCTCCCTCTCGCTTGCTTCCACAGCCTGTCTGCACAGAGCGCCCCACGGGCCTTGCATGACCTGGTTTCTGTGAATTCCAGGTCCGTTCCAAAGTTCATGAAGAGGATCAAAGCTCCTGACTACCGAGACAAGGCTGTCTTTGGTGTTCCGCTCATAGTCCATGTCCAGAGAACAGGACAGCCCCTGCCTCAGAGCATTCAACAAGCACTGAGGTATCTACGTAGCAACTGTCTGGATCAGGTAGAGTGGTAAATCCCAAACGTGGGCTTGGGGTGAGGGGATGGCAGACTGTGCCAGGCCTATCCAGTACAAGGCCTAGCTAACTAAACGTGAACAGCAGGGAGGTCTTTAAGGCCGGGGTTTAATACAGCCCGGATATGTCCCGGTTTAGCTTTTGATGATGTTCCTCCTTACCTAGTTGAGTGACATCCTGGTTGGCCAAAGGAAATTGATGTTGATACTTTGTATCTACAATGTCTAACTTACACTTCCTTGAAATTGGGAAGTAAGCAGTGGGTGGCTCTGCATTTTAAGTTACTATTCCAATGCTACTATTCACTCCACAGCGTTATTTTATCATTGTTACATTGTTTCTTGGAAAAAGTAAATTTAGTTCTATTTCTCCCCTTATTAATTTCTCGAAGCAGCACAATGAGCCAAACAGACTTGTTCGCATTTTTTTTTTAATGCACATGTAAAATATAAAGGTACATCAGCTGGACCAGAGAGCCCCTGGCCTAAGAGTTGACAGGAAGGAAATGCTCAGATCATTTTCTGCCTCCAGGATGGTTTGAGAACCGCCGCGATGGTAGGCTCTCACCAAGCACAGAATGAGATTCATCCCATAATTTATAAAGCTCCTCCATATTACCAACCATTCCTTTCTTCTGTACTCTGCCCCAAAATAAAGACCACACTCAAGCTCCACAGACTGCCCCCTGGCAGCAGTGTTTCCGGCCTCTGGAACAGCCTTTGTTCAGCATGCTAGTTCAGCACCCAGGGCAGGAAGACCTACATCGGTCTTCTCAGCTGTGTTTGTTGATTTGCCCTTGTCTGGGGCTCCGTGGGCAGGAAGAGGCTAAGCTCCACGAACTCAGAGATCTTGGCTCCTGACACTTGCAGAGATACCAAAACACTGCAGGTACTTTAAAATCACATGACTCCTCAATGAACTGAATGCCATTTGCAAATACCTTTGGTTGAACATGGCTAGTGACCTCCTTTGACCTTTATTACCTAGAGAACATGCAAATGCATAATTTTTCATATTTTCATGACATAGTACTGGGCTACTGTTTTGGATATTCGGGTAGATGGCTGGTTTTGTTTTCTACATAAAACATCTGGCATTTATTGTAGCATCTTGGTAGGGCAAGCTAATAATAAATCCGGCTGCTGACAATTTTCAGTCATAGTTGTGCCATGAATACACATATGTAATCAGACTTAACATCTTATAGGTGTTTTACTGAGAAAAAAACCTAGGATCTCTTTTCAAATGGCAAAAGTATTACAGCCATGCCCTATGACATAACTTTATGGCCCCAGTCCCATTGGGTCGGTTTGTGGGTAGATATCCAAGATTCTGTTTTGTGGAGAGGAGGTAGGCTTTGGATGCAAAAACACTTTTCAGGCCTCTCAGTTTTTCTAAAGTTGTACAGCAGACATACCCCTTTCATGGTTCTCTCAGCGTTCTTAACTCTGTCCTTTCCTAAGATCTAAGGGACAGAATGCAGCAAAGGCATGGCCATCAAAGCCACTGACAGGACAAATGGTGTGGACTCAGGAAGACCTGAAGGAAAAGCAACCCATCCACAACCAGGTCACCAACAGTAACCAATAAGACTTGTTTCAGACAGCTATGCTAAATCCTGTTCTCCTTGCCTCGATTTTTCTCATGCATACCCAAGGGAGGCAGCATCAACACTGTGGTCCCCACAGAGAGGCCAGCATGTCCTAAATCTAACTTCACTTCTCACTGTTAGAAGGGCTTTTCCTCATGAGTGTGATGCTACCTCACTACAGCCCTCATTGATAATCCACTGTAGAGATTCTGTTGATGACTGTGGCCACTGTGTCATGTAGTGTCCCCTTTCTGTGAGGGTGAGAGGAAGAACACCACCCCCCTACCCCCCTACCCCCCCTCCTTGAGAACCATGTTTCTTTTGGCCTGCTGGCCTGTGTTTTGTATTGCAGATTCCAAGTTCATCTAGCTGGGTGTGTTTTCCTCCCAGTACTGCCTGCTGGAAAGCTCAGAGTCAAATGCATATTCTGCTATAGAAAATGTGGGTGCCTCTTCAGGGCCCAAATTCCTAGATTCCAGCCCTCCTCCCAGCTTATAAATCCTTTTTATTTTTCATTTTTTATTATTTGTTGTAATTTCCCTTTCTGGTCTCTTTCAGTGAACCTTTTCTAGATCATTGTAAGTCATCATATTCTTTCTTGAACTAGTTTGGATATAAATAAGTGAATTGCAGTGCCCCTGGATAGAAAACACCACCCCACGCCATGGATTTATAGCAATGCCCATACTTGAATCACTCCTGTGACTGGCCCCATCTCCCTTCTGCAGCCAAAACTGTAGAGATAAAGTAATAGGAAGAGAAAAGAGTGGACATACTGACCTCTTCAGCGGTCTTACACTGAATTCTTCCCCATATCAGTCTCAAAGAGTCCCATGGTAGGAAAAGGTCCCTGTCAAGGACATAGATACTGGCAAGCTGTA
>NW_022196905.1:145616508-145624011 GCF_008632895.1 Mastomys coucha | reverse complement strand
AAAGCAGCTGTAGTCTGTCCAAAGGAACATAGCTACTGCCTTGTGTATCGCCTTCCTTTTGCATGTCACCTATAGGGGAGCACATAGACAGTGCCTCCATGTGGAAAGAAGTGACAGAAGAGCACAGGCAACAAGGAAAACTAGAGAAGCAGGAAGAAATGAGAATTGGGCAGAGGGGGAAGATTGCCCTAGAGATCTAGAGCAAATGCAAACTAAAGAACACAAAGAGGAGCGGGAGGCGGGGCTCGGAAGGGGAAGGAGGCAGGGCTCGGAAGGGGAAGGAGGCAGGGCCAGAAAGGGGAAGGGAAGCAAAAGTCCTTTCTTTGCCAACAGGTATCTCTTTGGCTTTGAAAAGATTCACTTCTGCACAGGGCCTTGAACTCTCAACCCAAAAACCCTCACCCCCCAAACATCTTTCCTGTATGCCACATTCCATAAGAACTGAGACTGCCTTGAGGCTCTGGCACTGAGCAGAGTGGGAGGTGGCAGTCCCTTCCCGAAGGCGAAACACTCGAACATCAGCACTTATCAGAAGGCTGTCAAAGCCAGCAGCACAGAACCCTGAAACACTGCCAGTACTTCACTTCCTACATGCCCCAGCGCAGTGCAGTTTATATGGAAGGAAGTATGGCATATCCATTTTCACCCTCACAGATGGCTGCAGATGAAGTGAAGAGGTTTAGCCTTCAATTGCCAGCCATCTGTATTCGGCACGGTAGCCTGTGAGACTAGCCTTGCTTTGCTGTGTGAGCTTTCACATCTGTCTTATCCCCTGGCTCCAGATAAATATGAAGCTCCTGTGGTGAAAGGCTAAAGCAATACCACGCGGGCAGAATGGCTGCCCAGAGCACACACTACTTTATGACTCTCACTTTCTGAATAAAGCCAACCTTTCTTCATTAGCTGAGGCCCATTTCTAAAGAAGAGGAAATGGAAGTCTCGATAAACATCATTAAGCCCTGCAAGGATTAGCATAAACAGGGTGCCAGAGAGGAGATTTAATACTATTTAGATGAAATTTGAATTCTAATGCAGCACTCTCACCCAGCCACTCCTTCTAATGGAGCCGCAAGATTTAAAAGCCTAATAATTCTGGGAAGACACTTCATTTCCAGGGGAAGAGTTCTCTACTCTGCTGCCTGCTCATCACCTTGTTAGCTGACTACCTGAGACAGGGTGAAGGATGACCAGGGACCATCCACGTAAACTTCACTTTGAGCCCTGGCTTTTAGATTCAAAAACAAAAGAGGAAAAGGAGTAGAAGTAACGCAAAGGAGCCCTCGCCACTCAATCTTTAGTCATTCAGTGGGGAGCTCACAGACAAGAGAGGTGCTCCTATAGTAGGTTCTTCACAGCTGAGCACCATGTGCCTCCCAAAGAGAGTAGCAGAGATGTAAAGAGCAGGCCTGCGGTGTAACTTCTGGGTGCCCAGTATAAAATGAAAATGTACAATTTCTTGTTCATTTCTACTTGCATTTTTCAAAAAGGTATAGTCAATTTTATCTCACATGCATGAGTGTTTTGCCTGCAAGTGGGTCTGCATACCGCAGTGTACATATGATGTCCACACAGGCCAGAAGAGGGCATCAGATCCCTTTAGAACTGGAGTTCCTGAGGGTTGTGGGTGCTCCCATGTAGGTGCTGGGAACTGAACCCAGGCCTTCTGCAAGAGCAACCAGCTCTCTTAGCTGCTGAGCCATTGCTCTAGCCCATCCTCATTTGTATACCTTTGAGACTCTCAAGTCTGACAACAGAGCATTAAACAGACTGTGGGTTCCCGTAGGACAGGCTACCCACCCACTCTTCTGTGACAGACAGAAGCGGAAGACTTGCCACCTGCCTTGGACCTTGCTCATAGAGAGCTGAAAGACCTAGGTTACCTCTCAATCCGCAAGGAGGATCGTACCCTTAAAACAAAACAAAAGAAATCACTTTCTGTTCTTAGAACAAAGTGTCTTAGGTCCAAAATGCAAATGCATTGGAAGCTTTGCTATAAAGAAATGACTATTGTCCATTAGCGTCCTTCACAGGTAGGAGATGGCCGCTCCTAGACTCCAAACTACTATACCTTTAGAACTATGGTCTTCTTACTGTGCCCAGGCACTGCTAACTGCCACTTCAGAAACCCAATCCTAAACGGTCAGGGAATTCCCTACTTCATTAATGTAGAAGCAGTTGAGAGTCAGACAACAGAAACTCCTAGCTTTGTTCATCACGTCACTGTTGTCTTTTGGAAGACTTCCTTTCTTGGTCATTCCTAGAATCTGGTCTGGGTTTTGTTTTGTTTTGTTTTTTAAATCATTTTGTATTTGATAAGTTTAGGACAGCCGTGTCCTTCTAAGCTTCTAATACAATCCACAGAACCCAGAGATATTTCTCACATCTCCTAGAAGTTAAGGACAGAATGGGAGACTTCTGTCAGACTGGGAAGCAGAATGAATAGTTTCCCAATGACCAGCCTGACCCGCTGCAGGCTTGGTTAGAAGGTGCACCTCAGAGCCTGCAGCTAGAGAGCCCCGGACAGATTTGAAATAATAAAAATCACAATGTTTTCCAAAAGAAGAGACTTGAGATCTGAACAGTTTAAAGAAGGCACCCATCCAGGGTGCACACATGTACAGACTCCCAAAGAGCCACAGGACACATTGGGCCAAAGGAGTGAACTGGGCAATACAACACAAATATTCCTTTTGTAGACTCTAATCGATGCTTCTCTGCTAGCGGGGCTGGGAGTGGGGAAGAATTCCTTTCAAATGACATAAATAGTTGTGAATCACACTTAAGAATACACCCTCAAGGGCACTGTGACCCAGTGCAGCACAGGCCTGAGGTGTACACAGTCTGGAGCCTCCGTCCACCAGTAGCAGACTCAAGGATGTAAACAAATTGAAACTGGATCTCATTTCAATAAGCACCTGCCTCGTAGCTTGATTTATTTCTCTCTCTCTTTCCTTCTTTCTTCCCTTCTTTCTTTCTTTTTTCCTGTCCTTTTAACAATGCCTCCTTTCTTCCTGTGCACTGGGATGCAAGTTGAAATACTTGCCAGACTGGAAAAAATAAATGTTCTTAAGACTAGTTGTGGAGAATCACCCAAAAATAGCTAAACGTGGCATTTTCTAGACACTGCAAACTTGGAACGAAGTTACAAACACATTAAATAGCAATCTGCTTGGATATCTTGATCTGTGGAATTCGGTGATAAGCCCAGGAATGCAAAGAGCTATTCCTAAGAATTCTGTTCTTATGACCAGAGAATGTACCCGTGTTTAATTTCCCCTGTGATCTATGCAGCTGACATGTACAGACTCCATCTGTCCTCTAATGGCTTGGAATTCTCTCCATGTTCCTGTAGTTTGTTTCTTTTCTTTTCTCTTCTCTTCTTTTCTTTTCTTTTCTCTTCTTTCATTTATAGCAACAAGCAAGAGACACCAGGGTATGACAACATACACATATGTATCTATGAGAAAGAGGAATGGCCAATCACACTGGCCACTGATTACTTTTCTGGCCACTCAGGAACATTCCACCTTGCCCTCAAAGAAGTGAGCTCATCTGTATGCCACTGGGGAGCGAGGAGAGTGGAGAGAAGAAACTCAAAGTCTGGGTGTTGAGAACTCAGTGCCTTGATATCAAAGCCCAGGATCCCAGCCTCACATTCTTATGCCTCCAGCTGCTTTAAAGCAGTACAGTTGAGGAGCAGAGCACAGGTTTGAGGATCAAGTCCAACCTCGAGCACATACTTTGATTTTCTCAAGTGCTGACCCTGGAGGAACTGGAATTTCTACCAAGCGTCGTCTTCATACTTTTTAAAATAATAGAAGCTTTCCTTCCTTTACAGGCCATTTCTTTAAGATTTTCCCACATATGATACTATCTACAAAAAGCCACCCAGGAGGGAGTCATGTTCCTCCCCAACCAATCATGTAAAGTTCCAGACAGAATGTGAGAAACACACATTGCAGGTGCCATGTATTCCAAAGAAAGAAAATCAAATGAGACACTCAGAATACATGCTTATAAAATTTTGTTTTAGGAGCCTGCTCCCCATGGAGGCATTCCCCAAAGGGATATGCCTGTGTCTCTGGGACGCTTCCATTCTCCAAGCACATTATTTTGACTAAACCTCCCATGGTGGGGTGAAGGGAAACCTATTTCAAAATTCTCCCCTGAAAGTTCAAATGTTAAAGGACAGGGAAGTTTTTCCTTATACAGGTACTTGTTGAAAAAAAATAAGTAAAATTACACCATCTGCTGTCACAAGAGTTTCCACTGTAGCTCTATGGGGTGGGATATCAACCATGTCTTTATTTGATATGAAAGGGAGCCAAAGCCTGACTGCTACCTAAAGTAGCTATCCTGGAAATTCAGAATTATTAAGGTAGAATACACTCCCAGCAACTCAAGCCCTGGCCCTAGGGCCTCCTCTTCACAGCCAAGATTCCTACCCCAAGGAAGAAGTTGTGAAGAGAAAGGAGACCCAGCTTATGATGTGTCCCTATAACTCATTGCAGGTGGGTCTTTTTCGCAAGTCAGGAGTGAAGTCTCGAATCCATGCCCTACGTCAGATGAACGAGAACTTCCCTGACAATGTGAGCTATGAAGACCAGTCTGCATACGATGTGGCAGATATGGTGAAGCAGTTCTTCCGGGACCTCCCTGAGCCCCTGTTTACCAACAAGCTCAGCGAGACCTTCCTCCACATCTATCAGTGTAAGTATCAATAACACAGTGTGACAAGTGTCAAAATGATAGTATATTAAAATTTTATTTACTATATCTGTATGAAGGGCATCAGATGCACTGGCATTACAGGTGGTTGTGAGCTACCACATGGGGACTGGGAACTGAACTCTGCTTCTCTGTGAAAGCAATCAAGCACGTTTAGATGCTGAGCCACATATCCAGCTCTGCAAGAGATGGAATTTTAATGGTACAAGTAATTTATGAATCTGTGAAGAAGTATATAAAAGTTACAAACCTACCTCTTCAGAAATAGCCTTTGCTTAGTTTGCTATGGACAACTCTGTGTCACTCTTTGTATGTGTCTGAAAGTACCTTCTCAATATTAATATATGCCTACTTAGTACATGTTTATGTACAATCTCAAGTTAATTTCCAATGTGCTTCTAATATATTTAAAGCATAAAAGGATCCAATAGAATTTAGTGTATGAGAGACAGAGACAAAGAGACGGAGAGACAGAAAAGGTGTGTGTGTATGTGTATGTTAAACCTGTCTTAGCATTCAATTGGATACAAAATTTGATAGAAGATTCAGATTCAAAGGTAATATAAATGCTGATGAACAAACAGGAAAGCAGATGCATTTCAACTGGCGAAATGATGCAAACCAAATCAAGGTTACACCTTCATTCAGCTAACTCATATTTTCATCTGGAAGATTTTTAAGTGCCATTAAATCAGTAGTTCCTCACAAAGCCATGATAGCTAAAGTAGTAATGAGAAGAACAATTGATTTAAAAGCCCATTCTGCTAAATGTAGTTATAAAGGCAGGCATTAGGAATGAGTATGCAGGTCTTTTTTCTGTGGGGTAATGATGTCATTACAAATTGGCAATCAGCTTCATGGCCCAAGTATCAGTTCTTAGGGAGAAATTACTCTGGTCCACAGATTTGATTTTTACATCAAAATGTGGCTTAATTGGGCCGTGAGATGGAATTGACCCAGTCTGAAGCCCCCTACTCTAGAGACTCTATACTGAATGTATTTAAGTGTATAATAGTACAGAGGGAGAGATCTTTAAATGCCACCTGTGAAAACAGAAGAAAAGGCTGACAACACACTAAATAAATATTATTCTGTCAGAGTTTAGTGTATTAATTCAGCCAAGCCGAATTAATGATAGTGGATCCTAGTGCCCAAAGGAATGCTCTCAGTGGTGTGGCTGAGAGAGGCCATGCTCTGTTTTCCAGTTAAGCCTCCTTATGGATATGAATGTTTATATTTAAGCTGACACTATCTATAGCTAAAGATAACATATTCCAAAAGACAAATGCCTTTTTGGCTTTTGCCTAAACGTACAACCAAGAAGCCAGATCAAAACAGGACTTCATTTTACCTGCACAAACCTTTCCAGAGCAGGGCTGTGCTGAGTTCTGCAAGCTTAGACTATATGATACCCGCTGTCTGTTCTTAGGGATCTTAGACTAGAGGTGGAGGAGACGGGACCATAAGTGACTGTGATACAGGAAGGTAAAAAGGGTTATGAAGACAGATCCATGAAGGCTGAGGTGAGCAATGGGAACTTGATGGTAGGAAAAGACAGCTGGACATGAATGCTAAGTGTGTAACACTGCACTAGAGGATGCTGATAAACTAGGAGGCTGTGGTAACACAAAAGTCACATTAATAATTAGATGATTGGGGCTGGAGAGATGGCTCAACAGTTTAAGAGCACTGACTGCTCTTCCAGAGGTCCCAAGTTCACTTCCCAGCAACCACATGGTGGCTCACAACCATCTGTAATGAGATCTGATGCCCTCCTCTGGTGTGTCTGAAGAGAATGGCAGTATACTCATAAAATAAATAAGTAAATCTTTAAAAAAAAGATTAGATAATTATTAAATAATTATAAATAATCTCTGGGTATTAAAACACTTAATGGCTGAAACAGAACCAACCTCCATACACACAAATAGTTATTTAATGATAACATTTTATTAGTACACGTGACAGAAAAGAAGTGAAATTAAATCATTCCAGTGTTGAGTAAATCTACAGCCCAGGGATGCTAGGATACCAGCCTCTGGTGTCTTTGACGCTCTTGAAGTCAGATTGTGATGAAGTACAAGTTGCCACTACCTACACAATTATCATATCTTCATAAGATCACACTTGGAAGCTAGAAAGAGAGCCCAGGTGTCTCCTGGGACACACATCTCTTCTTATGGCAAACATGGATGGATCTCTCAGCAACTCCTAACACCATCCCTAGTCTCACCCACCAAAACTGGTTTACACTGCCCCTAGAGAAGGCAATGGAAAGAGGAACAGAGTGATCATCGCTGTTAGTATATGCTGAGATGGTTCATCCCTGGATCAGTGGAAGGGGCCCATTTATTTCCCCAAGCAGCCCATATCCAAAAGGAACATGTATTTTGTTAGTGAAGAAGTGAGACTCGGAGCAGTCACAAGGGTGAAACTCATCAGCCCTGATTTAAGGTCTGTGAATCTGGACCCGGTAAATAAAAGGAAGCAGATAGACAAGCTTGGAAGCTTAGGGAGCAGGCACACTCCTGGGGTTCCCGAGAATGGATTCCATGGGCAGGCCCTAGAGTCTAAGTGCCCTAGCTAATACTGAGTTCCAGTTGCCTCCCCGCTCTGTAAAGTAGCTCTGTCATGGCTGTGTCACTTCCTTTGCTGCTGCTGGATGGCTAGAGTGCAGTATGGAGTGGGTCCTGCAGATCTTAATCCTGCCAGCCTGGAATGTAGAGGAGGCTGAGGGATCAGAGACAAGCCTGCAAGCTTGGCGGCCTCGGGGGG
>NW_022196905.1:145606978-145616477 GCF_008632895.1 Mastomys coucha | reverse complement strand
GGGGTAGGGGGGAAAGGGAAGATGAGATGGAAGGGAAAGGAGAGATGGAGCTAATTCAGACACAGAGAGACAGCTGTTCGGTCAGGAAAGCATGCTGACTGTGAGGGACCGATCAACACCCACACACTATGGTACTTACAAAAACAAATCTGGGGGTACCTCCAGGAACCAAGGAAGAGGCAGGGACCACAGCAGTGTCATGTGTAACAGAAACTATGGCCTAACGGTGAATGTAGCTGCCATCCAATGGGAGTAGAATCCAAAGTACCTGTGTCATCAGAGAAGACAAAGGAGAAAAGGAAGAGAGAGAACATATGCACGTGGCCAGTGACTTTGAGAATAACAGTGGGAGCAAACACTGGAGTGCAAGGAAAGTTTGGCTAGCTGCAGTTAGGTAATATATACACACAGGAATCGTCTTCCCCACAAAGCAGCATTTACAAGCAGTTCAAGGGTATGTGGTGGACTTACATCATTGGTTATACTGTCTTCAGCAAACACAAAACAGACAGAGAGACAAATAACAGCTTCACTATCATCCAGACCAAAAAAAAAATGTTCTCTAGAAAACCCAGTCTTTGCCAGTATGCAATAGACAGGCTATCCACCGAACAAGTAGTTTTGCTTTCCTGGAAATCTGGATTTGCTGGCCTTCTACACAGCGCTCAGAAAGGCAAGGAGAGCCCAGGACAAACGGCTCCCAGGGTACAGGCAGAAGGTTACACTACCTAGAGCAGCCAAACCAATTCTTTTCTATCACACACCTCTACCGCTAATAAGTGTCTGAGTGTCTCTTTCTAATACATTAAAGAAACAGTGATATACACTGAAATAGCGAGCACATTATAAAGCACAGTTGAAAGTTCAAGGGATTGTCATGAGTACACTGCCCCATGGCTCAGGAGTGCAATCAGCCTTGCATAGAAGACACACACACACACACACACACCCAGGTATGGCTTTTGAAGGAAGACAGCCGTATTCACCGAAGTGAGCTTCTGTCTACATCGTGGAATCAAACCTACATGATCATGAAACAGACAGAGCCAGGGGAGCAGCAAACTGCAGTCCCTCAGTCCCAATTTGTTGTGACTTTTTTTTCCACTTTCTACCTCATTTGTTTTAGCTATTTGCCTAGAGCCTATATAAATCAGATGCCCATCACCCCCACCAGAGTCATTCTCAGGGAAGTTGAGACCCCTTTCACTCCCCACAGCTGTAGAGGACTGGGTTCCTTTTTCACAAGCACAACTCAAAGCTTGGGATCCTAAGATTATCAAGTAGGTGACACTGAGTGACCACTCGGAGTCAAAGCAGCACTCTCTCCCACCCGAGCCTTCCTGACTTGTAGGGACAGGAAGGATTCACCAGGCTCACCACTGAGGCACCAGGTTCACCACTGAGGCACTGCTCACTGTACTATGAAAGCAACATGGCCTAGGGCTCTGCTGTGGTGGGAAAAGGCCAGGTCTTTGTCTTTTTACCCAGTGGATTTCACAACTGTGTCCCACCCAGCCTTGGCTATCCCTAAGGTGCTACTTAAGCTGCCTGGCAAAGAGGGTGAGCAAGAGAGAGATCAGGTTGACAGAGCCCCCAGTAGATCACCAACTTCCACCAAAATGGGAGTGTGAGGAGCCAGAGCTACCACTTCGGTCTGAGTACCTCCAGGATACTCAGACGGGTTTGGGAGTTTGATGAGGTTCAAGTTCCAACTCTATTGATGCTTCTGGGTGTCTTCTGTCTGGAAGAAGAGCTCGTGCATTCTTCCTCACTGACTCCTCCCTCTAACAACCTGGTGCCCACTTCTCTTCAGATGTCCCCAAAGAGCAGTGGCTGCCCGCTGTGCAGGCAGCCATTCTGCTGCTGGCAGATGAGAACCGGGAGGCCCTGCAGACGCTCCTGTGCTTCCTGCATGATGTAGTGAACTTGGTGGACGAGAATCAGATGACACCCATGAATCTGGCCGTGTGCCTGGCCCCCTCCCTCTTTCACCTTAACTTACTGAAGAAAGAAAGCTCCCCAAGGTGAGTGTTCCTCATCATTGGCATCGTTCCCAAACCAGGTCTCCCCAAGGTCCATTTTCCTAGTAAGTAAAATTAAGCAAAAGTGTTCTCAGGGGAGAATGCAGATAGAAGATTATCAGGACTTACTGTGGGAACAGAATGAGGCGCTCTTATCCCTGGGCTGGGGCTCACAGCACTACCAAGGTCACCCTAAAGTAGATCAGTTGAGATCCAGAAAGCCCAAGAAGTTTTGTTCTATTTTTATTTGAGTGGGAAGAAGAAAGAAAATACTCAAAAAGGTATTTTACTATCATTGGTCTTTAACGGCTATATTTAAACAACAAAGCACTTGAGCCTACAGTTGAGCAGTTTCAAACAGGGAAAAAAACCTAATAATTTTCCACCTACAGCTCTTCCTGTCTTTGTACTTTTCCACGGCTTTTGGTTGTGAGCTGCCAGCCTGCCTTGGAGCATCTAAAAGATGTGTGGTCATTGGTTTTTATTTGGAAACGAGAAAGCCTGGGATCTGGGCAGCATCTGGAGATAAATGACAAACAGATGGGACAATCTGGGTATCCCAACACACTCTCTGGCTGGGGATCTGCTTAGCACATTCATATTCAATTACAGAGTCATCCAGAAGAAATATGCCACTGGGAAGCCAGATCAGAAGGACCTCAATGAAAATCTAGCTGCAGCTCAGGGGCTGGCCCACATGATCACGGAATGCAAACAACTCTTCGAGGTGAGGTCTTGGAACTAGGGGCAGGCCGGGGAGGAGAGGATCGATGCTTATCTCATTGCTCTTCATTTTATGGTGACAGCTGTGCTGTAGCTCTGGTCTCTGCTCCCAGGAGTTATAAAGAGCCAGCTATACAGGAAGGCTTTGACAGTCGCAGGTTCTTGAGGTTTACCATGATGACAGTTTTTTATGCAGACATCATCAGATTTAAAGCCAGTTGGCCAGTTACAATATATTTTATTTTTACCTCACACTTGATAGGGGTCTTCCTCTGTCTCTGTCTGTATATCTGTCTCTCCCTCTCTCCCTCTCTCCCTCTCTCCCTCTCTCCCTCTCTCCCTCTCTTCCTCTCTCCCTCCCTCCCTCCCTCCCTCCCTCTCTCTCTCTCTCTCTCTTTCTCTCTCTCTATGTGTGTGTGTGTGTGTATGTGCACACGCACATGTTCACTTGAGTATGACTGAGTAATCCTTGACCCTATCAATGACAGCCTATCAGTATAGCCACACTTACATTGAAGAGGCAAGTGGATAAGACGCCTGGCACACTCTCCGTGGCAACACTGGCATTCATCGATGGAGAAACTGTACTGAAAACTGTGAAGCCATTTCTGAGTCATAGCTGAGTTTTCCCTCAACGTGTCAATGTGTACGAATGAGTGAAGCTGTCTGAACCCAGTCTTGCCAAATACTATAAAAAGCAAGGGAACTCGTGATCAGGAACGCATCCTAGTATTTTGGATAAGCGTGGGCTCAGAGTCACATTTATGTTTCCTAGCTTTAGGAAGGTCCCTCCTAGTCTTGGGCTTTCGTGGTAGATGAGGCGACTTGGATCCCTGTTACTTTCAGCTCACTGCTTTGCTCTTTCATGCATTCACTGGCCCAGGTTCCACAAGAGATGGTGGCCCAGTCTCGGAACTCCTACTTAGAGGCTGAAATCCATGTGCCCAGCCTGGAAGACTTGGGAGCACAGCTGGCAGAGAGCGGGGCAACTTTTCACACATACCTGGAGCATCTTGTCCAGGGCCTCCAGAAAGAGGCTAAGGAGAAATTCAAGGGATGGGTCACATGTTCCAGCCCTGACAACACAGACCTTGCTTTCAAAAAGGTAAGGTTCCCTCTGCTGCAAAATGTGTGCTTACCTGTGGGGCTCCGCACCTGCATCAATAATAGTTAAGGCCCAGGTGCCATTCAAAATCCCTGTTCAAAAGCCACCAACAGCAGTCCCATCAAAGCCCAGACTGTCTGTGCTCCTTTCTGTGTGGTGCTGGGAAAATCAGTGCCCAGCATTTTTCACTTGTGAAATGAACATTCTAAGAGTGCCTGACAGAGAACCACGGAAAAGTCAAGTGGGTTAGAGCATGCCTGCCTCCCACCACTTGAGTGTGTTTGTGTCTGTTTTGATTATCGTTTTTTCTCATCAGCTTGAGGACTGAAGTGTTTGTGTTTTAACTCTGGGTACAGTATCACCCGTTCACTTTATATGGCCAGTGATGGTTTGGAATGCCCAGCACAGGAGATAGGTCTGGGTATCCCCTGGTAACCTTTTCAACTCCTGCCCATGTCTTTGCCAAGGTGGGGGACGGGAACCCGCTGAAGCTCTGGAAGGCATCAGTGGAGGTGGAGGCACCGCCCTCTGTGGTGTTGAACCGTGTGCTGAGAGAACGTCACCTGTGGGATGAGGACTTCGTGCAGTGGAAGGTTGTGGAATCGTTGGACAGACAAACAGAAATCTACCAGTACGTGCTGAACAGCATGGTTCCACATCCCTCCAGAGACTTTGTAGTTCTCAGGTAAGCCGGACCCTGTGACGTATGAAGCCCTGCCCCAAAGACAAGATGAGAGTTGCCAATGCAAACACTTTTCCCAGCCTGCTGTGAGGCTTTAAGCACAATCCTTTCTAATGTTGCCTTATTTATGCCTGACTTCTGGCACCTTCACCCAATTTACAGCTCTGCCCAGGCTCTCTGATGGCCCCTCTCCTTGAGGGGCACAGTTTATTAGGCCTTGAATATCACTCATTTCCTCAGAGCAGAGGCCCCATAATAGCTTCTGTCTGTTGGGTTTGTCTGCCAAATCATGCAAAAGGCCAACTGGTTTTTGTCTTTCTCCCTGGAGGAGAAAGCAGGTCCTCATCTAGGAGAATTGGAGAAGGGAGGTTGTATGACCTCACATGTTCACGACTAATTGCCATGCATGGAAATTCCAGCTCAGCCCTAAAACGCCAAGTGTACAGAGACACTGGGCATTGCGTTAGAAATCAGTCCTGGCAAAACCTCCTGAGCACTGTGTCTGCCATTGGAATGTTGTTTCTGGTGGGTTTTAGGGTTAGTCCCAGACACCCTGCCCTTTGGCCTCGGACTGGGATGCTCAGCCAATCACAGAAAGTTTGCATGGCAGAAATTCACTATTGCACCAGCAAGAGCAGGGGTTGAGTACAGTTAAGAACATGAACAAAATGTAATTATAGCAATATATCCCTTTTATTAAAAACACAAGCAAACACTCTCTTCCCAGATGAGCAGTGTAATAGGATTTGCCTGGGAAATCCCCAGATGCGTATTTGAAATAGTCGCCTTATGAAGTGAGTTTTGAGGGCAAACCAGAGGTGACTTCATATGAGTCCTTGGTGCCTTTGGTTTGGATGCTTGGGACCTCAATTTTTAAGTATCTGCTTCTCCTAAATATCCATGTATCCCAGCAGCCTTGTCCTGGTAGAGAATATAGGCCATTAGTTGGGGGTGGCCTATGGCCAATTATTAGGACATCACTCATCTCATGGCATTAAAGTTTAATTGTCTAACTCAGCAGCTAGAAAAACAAGTTGTTGTCCAGGGTGGAAGCTGTGGAGCTGGTGGAGTCCCTACAGGGAACTCTCTTCATTCTGTTTCCACAACCATCCTACTAGCCCACTATTTATTGTAGAGCATCCCATCATACCTTATGCTACTCATAGCTTCTGGCTCTGAGGAGGCTATTGGTGGACCCAAGTCCATCTTGGTCTCTTCTCCAGTTTAGATTTCTGAGAGGGGGGGAAGGAGAAGGAGGGGTGGGGGAGAGAGAGAGAGAAGAGGAAGAAGACAACTAAGGAGAGAGAGAGAGAGAGAGAGAGAGAGAGAGAGAGAGAGAGAATACCTGTACATATGTGCAGAGGTCATTCTTGTTGTTGTTCTTTAAGAGCCACCTATGTCATTATTTTTGAGACAGGGTCTCTCTCTGAGACCCAGGGCCAGTAGGCTAAGATGACTGGCCAGAAATCTCCAGGGAACATCCTGCCTTCACCCTTCCAGTGATAAGATTACTAGTGTGTACCATCATGCCTGCTTTTTTATATCGGTGCTGAGGATCGAACTCAGTCCTCTGTGCTTACACCCTTTTACCAACTAAGCCATCCCCTCAGAGCCATTTTATATATTCCTCTGTGCAGACAGTAAATAATTAGAAAAGGACACAGGCTGACTTTTATCTCAGAGGGAGTAAATAATGTGAAGAGCTAGGAAAGGTGGGATTTTGATACAGTCCAAGGCTCAAGGCAGAAGAGAGGTGTGGACTGTGATATTCTGTGGGAGAACTCGGCATCAGACCCGGCTCATGCCAGCAGAAGTCCCCTAGAGAAAGAACAATGTGGTCTGTCTGACATATCAGACCTCCCAAACTCAAATTTCTTCAAAGTATCTTCACTTTTTTCTGAAGCTTATAATGAAGTAATCTAAAGTGGTAATTTATGTGAAGAGTAGATATGTATTTGGCTCTTGAGTCTGGAGGCTGAGCAGTCTGAGAACACCAGGTCATAAGCACGGCAAAGGGCATCGCAGGACAGAGCAACCCTACCACAAAAAGCCGTTACCACGGAAAAGCCACACCTCTGTAACTCATTAACCAGGTAACCCAAGAATGGGTTAATCTGAGGACAGCATCTGACACCATCCACCGTGGGGCCCATGCCATCCATGGATGGTGTACCAGTTAGACAGCTCTTTCCACTACTAGGCTGTAATGACCTTCCTACTTCTCCATCTTGACTCAAATCAGCTCCATTTATTTCTTCTCCTGTTCAAGAGCAGCAGATCCTGTGTTTACTAAAACGTTCACCACTTCCTCCAGGAAGCCTTCCCTGTATTCCTCCTCTGCCCTGTGCCCTGGTCCCAGCTCTACCTAGACCCACACTGTGCTTCTCACAGTGTTTTCAAGGTTCTTTGAGAGTTGCTTGTCTCTCCTCTTGGGCTGAATGCATCTTCATGTCCTCCGTAGCTTCTCGGGCTCAGCACATGGATGTGCTCAGTAGCAGATAAAACAACTGAATGAATGAATACTGCTGACTCAAAATGGTAGCCTCATTGATGATGGACAGGGGCTTCTTTAGCAGATTAAGATGTGGCCTCAATTTGTGGTGCTAAGCTTAGGTCTACCTTCTGAGTAGAAAGCTGAGATCCGTCCTTTCAACCTCACTTTGTAAACTCTCCACAAGCTTGTAGAAACCATTAGCTTAATCCAAGTGCCCAGCCTTGGGGTTAGAGCCTAGGTTTGGGGTGTGAGGACGCAAGTGTGGGTTCAGTTGTGTGTTCAGGGTCTCCTGACTCTCTTTACATCATTCTCATGCGTGGCTTGTTTGGCTTCAGGACCTGGAAGACTGATTTGCCCAAAGGAATGTGCACCCTGGTGTCCCTCTCTGTGGAGCATGAAGAAGCCCAACTCATGGGTGGCGTGCGAGCAGTGGTGATGGACTCTCAGTACCTGATAGAACCCTGCGGCTCTGGCAAGTCCAGGCTGACCCACATCTGCAGAATAGACCTGAAGTAAGTGGCCACACTGGGTGTTGGTTGACCAGGGAGCCTCAAGCCATATGGTGTGTTCACCTGAGCCCTGTTTGTCATTCTGGTTTCTTCCTCCTCTGATCCGTTTCCTTCCCACCAAGAGCCACCTTCTCCACAGGACCACACAGCCTCTTCTCTCACCTTCCCACCCTGGAATTTGCTTTTCTTTATTTTCCTTTTTTCTCCATAACTTATTCATTTCTTTTCACTAACAAGTGTATGGCGTTTGTGACATGCAGAAGGATGTCTCGATGTACGTCCATGTGACAGAATCACCAAGTCAGGCTATGAAAATAACCAACAGTGATCAACAACATGGTGTTTCCCCTTCCCTACAGTCACTCAGATAGCACGCAGTCACTCCTGGAGCTAGCAAGTCAACCTTGTGGCATTGCATGGAGTCAGGGGTCAGAGTGTCAGAATGAAAGTCAATAGAGGGGCTGGAGAGATGGCTCAGTGGTTAAGAGCACTGACTGCTCTTTCAAAGGTCCTGAGTTCAAATCCCAGCAACCACATGGTAGATCACAACCATCTGAAATGAGACGAGACACGCTCTTCTGGTATGTCTGAAGACAGCTACAGTATACTTAGATATAATAATAAATAAATCTTAAAAAAAATAAAAGAAAAGAAAGTCAGTAGAGGCTCCCAGAACCCTTCTGGTTCTTCTCTGGCACAGGAACGTAACTATTAGTTAAAGCCGCCTGGAATATATCTCAGAATGGATGAGAGGGGCACACAAATCCCAGATGATCAACTTAGCAGTCAAAGAAGTGGAAACTCACCTTACCATGTGTTGGTTACAGCACAGTGACACACAAATCTTTAAATTCCTGATAAGAAACGTATAGCCATCATGATGGCTTAGAACTGCAATCAAGTTGAAACGTTGCCTCACTTGATCATTATGTGTCTCCACAGCCCCAATTCTCCCTGGTCTCAGGTCAGCACTGACTTACCCTCTGATTCAGTGCGTTCCACATTTTTTAGCATGCAGCATGCAGGAGTTAGCATTGCGTGCTTAGCTTATTAAGTCAAATGTAGTAACATCCTTCAGCTTCATTGTGATAAAAATGACAGTGTCTCCCTTTCTAAGACTAAGAATTATCAGATAGGTGACGGGTAGATAAATGGTTCGATAGACAGACACCAGCGGTTCTTAAGCTTCCTAACGCTGTGACTCTTTAGCACAGTTCCTCATGTTGTGATGACTGATGACCAACCATGAAGTTGCTTTTGTTGCTACTTCATAACTGTAATTTTGCTACTGTTATGCATCAAACTGCAAATATTTTTAGAGATAGAGGTTTTACCAAAGGGGTTGAGACCTACAGGTTGAGAACCACTGATATAGACAGATATATATGTATGATACACATATACCACATTTGCTCTATCCACCCACTTAGTGTTGCATACTTAGGGTAATTCACAGCTCAGCTCTTTTGAATAGTTCTACAATGAGCATGAATCAGATGCTTATTTTGTTTTCTCTGGGTATGTCCCCAGTAGCAGTCATTAGCTCACCTGGTAGTGGCCTTGTGTTCTATTTTGAGAATACATGCAGAACACACAGGTACATCGAGGCTCAGTAGATGACTCTAATCTCTTATGTTTATTTTCTTATTTTTATTCATGTGTATGTAATATAAGCATGTGCCGATGTGGAAGCCAGGGGTCAATGCTAGGGGTCTTTCTCAGTTGTTCTGTACGGGTGCCTGGAGTAAGAATGGGGAGGAGTCAGAGTCTATCACTGAGCCTGGCTCTAACTGATTGGCTATACTGACTGGCCATTGAGCCTCAAGAAACATCCGATTTCTGCCACATCTGGCGTTTCTCTTGAGAACTGCTACTTTGGATCAAACTCTTTTTGGCTGAGCCTTCTCTTCAGGCCCTCCTGTGTTTCCCTCCCCCCCCTCTCCCTCTCTCTCTCTTTCTTTTCTT
>NW_022196905.1:145599315-145606824 GCF_008632895.1 Mastomys coucha | reverse complement strand
GTAGACCAGGCTGGCCTCGAACTCAGAAATCCTCCTGCCTCTGCCTCCTAAGTGCTGGGATTAAAGACTGTGCAACCACCTCCTGATTCAATGTGAGTCTTCTGGTTCACTTTGAGAAATTGATTTCATTTTGAAGCACTGGATGAATTGTAAGGACAAAATGCTTGGTGACGAATCACTGGTGGACAGACTAAGGCCCACAGATGCCTGAAGCATCGGCTGCAAGCTGTTCCCAGGGTACTGATGATCCAAGCCGGTGGACAGGCCCCGCCCCCTAACAGGGTTCCCATTTCCTTTTTGCTCTCTCCCTGCAGGGGCCACTCCCCAGAATGGTACAGCAAAGGCTTCGGATACCTCTGCGCTGCAGAAGTTGCCAGAATTAGGAACTCTTTCCAGCCTCTCGTTGCTGAGGGTCCAGAAACAAAAATCTAAGCTTTCCCCCAGCGTGACATCAAACTCAGGGAACAAGAAGGGAAAAGAACACTCACAGTGTGGCGAGTGCACGCATGTGCAGGAATGTCGAAGTGGGATCCCGAGATCACAGAGACCGTGGAGCCCATTCCTAGCCTGGAGATGGCTAATCCCTACTAATATAATGTCTTGGAACACTTATCTATATTGCTTAAAATTAAATGGGTTATTCCTTCCGCGTTGCCTAATTTGCTATTTAAAGGCTTCTAAGAAGCGTGTCTTAGCTGTAAATAAATGTACTGTAGCATTTGTACATGTATGTATATCTCCCTTTACTGTATATATGTAAAATACTGGTTTTATATATAATTCAGTGTCTGACTCTGTGAGTCTCCTCACATGGCACTTCCCAGGTTGCTGTAGTCCCTCTGGTCCCAACAGCTGAGCAGAGCCTGCTGACAAACCCCAACTCGTGGAATGTGTAGTCTGTCAGTCTGCCCATGTTTACCCAAAGATTAGCTAACCAAAGAAAAATAGAGTTGAAAGCTTCTTTCACGGGTTGTTGGCCTCTTATTTCTGATGTTTAAAGACTGGACCAGGGTGTTGGCATAAATTGAGGGAAATAATATTTGCTTCTCTTTAACGCAAAACAGCAGGTGAGAGGTTATTGCCAAATCCAAGGCTAGATGTTGTGTTGCCTCTGGACCCACTCTATGCAGTTTGACTGAGATGTCAGGTGACTGCTGGAGCTGGCACCAGGGACTGAAATGAAACTGGTACCACCCACCCCCTACATAGGAGTAGACAGTGGAACCTGTCCACAGAGCCAAAGGGAGCCCCCATATCCTCTTGAGACTCAAGACAGTTCTCATAATGCTTCTTAACCATCTATTTGACCAGTGGCCTGTGTGGCCACAGTTATTTAACATGTTCTTGCACTGACCTTGACTCTGGACACCAAAGTGAGATGACAGTCCATCAAGTGTCCAGGGCCATCAAAACTTCAGGGAATTCCAAGTATCCTATAGATGATGCTCTTAGAATCTAAGCCATTAAAAATCTTGCTATCTGAAAGACAGGGTTTTAGACTAACAGAAGACCAAAACTGTATCATTAGTTATTTATAAATGTGTCAAGCCGGGATTCCCAATCCTGTGTTTCTTCATTATTCAGCACCAGCACCTGTGCGTTTGAACCCAACCTTATTTATTATTGTATAGACTGAGCAAACTGGCTTCCCTTAACCAAGAGAGGATGGAGTTGTTATTTTTTATTGTGATACAACATCTGTAGAGAGATAACTTATTATGTCTGGCCTCCAGGAAAGATTGTCTTTAGGTTGTCTAGACAGAAATTGATATCCTAATTCAGCAATTGGTGTTGGAAGATGAGGAAAAAGACAAACGTGTATTTCCTGGGGTTTTGTTGCTGTTGTGTTATATACACTAATGCGGTGTTTTCCTTTATCTGTGTTGTGCAATTGTTTTATTGGGGGTAATAAAGTTGTTTTCTGTATATTTGATATGGCACAGGAAAAACCAGGGTAGGAGATTTTCATTTTTGTGTGTCTACTTGGGAGAGTGGCAGTCAGACCACAAGTTGCCTCCTGGGCAGTGTTCCGTGGACTGGACAGATTTCACTTCTGCCATTACATCATGCCTGCCATGCTGGATGACTTTTTATGTATTGTCAAGACCATCTGTGGAGCTTAGTGGCTCCACACTGTCCCTGTGCCAGAGTTGGGGCACTTTGTATAGAAAAACAGAATGGGCACCCCAGGGTGGCTGGCGTTGTTTCTCAGGGAGCATACTTGTTTGGCATGTTCTGGGAATAACCTAAAGATCCTCCAGTCCAGACCATGTGGTTGGGCCTGATGTTCTATATTTCTAATGAGCCTGAGGGATGCAGGGTGCTGGCCTCAAGGACACACTTTGGGAAACAAGGACCTAGGGAATATTAAAACTGAATAAGATGATACCATTATATTTCCCAGCCCCTTACTCTTCCAACTTAGCCGACTTTTATGCACATACTAATCATGTCACTTCTGCTAACCACAGGGTGCATCTTTAAAATAAAGGGAAGGGGAGGGGGAAGTGATGCACCAAGCTTGTTTGTCAAGTACCACAGTATTTTATTCATTGTTATCTTGCTGATGGAAATAAAAAAAAATACTGCATTTAAATATTATATTTATACCTCATGTATATTTTTACCTCAATTGTTAGTATCAATCATCAGTTGTAAATAAATAATTGCCAAGGCAGATAAATTTATATACATTAAATATTTCCTATTTTCTATAAAATACATGTGCATTTTCATGATTCATTCTGTGAATAGAAAGCTTGCTTCATGAGGAAGATGCCTCTAGAAGGCAGTTTTCCATGAGGTTAACCCCTTTGGCTCCAATCACATAGATGTTCACAGACATTCATGACTGGTTAATGTCGGTGTCAGGGCTGCAAAGGTGATTCAGTGCTTAAGGGCTCTTGCCACTCTCCCAGAGGACCTGGGTTTGGTTCCCAGCACCCACATAGTGGCTCACAACTGCCTGTACATGCAATGTCTGGTGACCCAATGCTACCGTCTGGCCTCCAAATGTACATGTATGCAGATGGACGCACAAACATGAAAAAAAAATAAAAGGGCAGGATCTGGGAAGAGTTGGGGGAGGAGAAAGAATGTGATCAAAATATATGGTATGAAAAAAGTCATTAGAAATTTAGATGATAATAATATAAGTAAATCTTTGGATGCTACAGTATCTCGGGTCTAAGGCATAAAGTAATAGAGGTATTCCAAACATATATTCTATTGTTCTTTAATCTGGATGTTCTAAAAACAAATTTGTTTTATCTTAAATAGTAAACTTACTAATTATGTTTTACTTTTGTTAGGTGGAGAAGAAGTGGAAAGTTGATAAAAATGCTTTTGTCCTACTGGAAGATCATGAGCCTCGTACCTTTATACATGTTCCTTCATCGTATTTTTTATTAATTATTAATTAATTAATTTTGCTCTACATCCTGATCGCACACTCCTTCTCTCTCCTCCCATTCCCACCTTCACAAGCCCCCTCCCCCCACTACCCCTTTCCCTTCTGCTCAGAGAAGGGGAAGCCCATCTCCCATGGGCACCAGCCCACCCTGGGACACCTGGGACATCAAGACACAGCAGGACTAAGCACATCCTCTCCCACTAAGGCCCAACCAGGCAGTCCAGCTAGAGGAAGGGGATCCAAAGGCAGGCAACGAGTCAGAGACAGCCTACCCCATTCCAATTGTTGGGAGACCCACAGGAAAACCAAACCTCACATCTGCTACAAATGGGGGGGGGGGTGTAGCTCCAGCTCATGCATGCTCTTTGGTTGGTGGCTCAGTCTCTGAGAGCCCCATGTTGACTCTGTAAGTCTTCTTGTGGTGTCCTTGACCCCTCCAGCTCCCTCAATCCTTTCCCCCACTCTTCCACAAGACTCCCAGAGCTCTACCTAATGTTTGGCTGTGAGTCTCTGCATCTGTCTCCATCTGCTTCTGGATGAAGCCTCTCAGGAGACAGTTATGCTAGGCTCCTGTCGGCAAGCAGAGCAGAGTATTATTAATACTGTCAAGGGAGGGCTCTCTCCCATAGGGTGGGTCTCAAGCTGGGCCAGTCACTGAGTGTCCATTCCCTCAATCTCTGCTCCATCTTTATCCCTGCAGGACACATTTTTTTGGTCAAATTTGTTGTGGGTGGGTTGGTGTCTCCCTCCTTTAACTGGGGGGAAAAAAATGTACCCGTAGCTAAGGCACTTCAACTTCAGCCTCATCTACAGGTTTGTTTGTATTTTTAAATCAATGTGTGCGCCTGCATGAGTTTATGCGCAGATTCCTGTGAGGGTCTGTGAGCACTGGGCTCCCTAGGAACTGGAGTTACAGACAGCTGTGAGCCACCCGATGTGGGTGTTGGAAAGTGAGCCCAGGTCCTCTGCAAGAGCAGTAAGCACTCCTAACCACTAACCACTGTGCTATCTCTCTACCCTCTCTGCTAATAGCTGTATAATGACACGGTGGTATAACGACATAGAACCCATATAAATAATCCCAGTTCTGCTGCCAGCCCTCCATACACACACATTACATACAGGTTCTCCTCTCATCGGCCAAGGACGCGTCCAACAGCCTGTTTCTATCTCCATCGTGGGAAAGGATAAATGCACACTGCACTGTCACTTCCAGGACCACAGAGTGCGAATGTTTCTTGGGAAACACAGATCTCAAATGAGTTCTAACTTCATTCTAAACATGAAATCTTGAGGCCTGAAACTATTTGTCTTTTGATATTGGTGACAAAACAAGACATACAAAACCACCATTAACTATGAATTCTCAGGGATATAACACAGAAGGATAAAAATAGACCCCACCCACCCCCGCACCCACACACACCCATACACACATACACACACATACACACACACAGGCTAAGTGGAGTGCCACAAAAATAATAATAATAATAATAATAATAATAATAATAATAATAATAATAATAATCGAATGTGTGCTGCTGTAGAGCCAAAAATCAAACCTGCCATTGAATCCTGATGGTGTGGCAACGCCAGGGATCATGAAGGCTACCACCAGATATCCCAGCCACGAGGCCACTTCAGTGACTCTAGCTCACACCCTCCATGCGTACAACTGACACTTGGCTTGCAGGTACTGCCTCTGAAACTGTGGGGGAGTCTCAGCAGAGTCAGCACAAGCAGTCAAGAAACCTGGGTCCCCTCTCGGATTCTCAGTCTTCATCATAAAAAAATCCAAGAAAGAATTCAAAAGGTAGTTTGAGGACACTTGTATTAGTTTAAGAAAACAAAAAAAAAGAAGGAGGCAGCAGCTCTGCCCCAGGGGTAGAAGGTGAGAAAGTGGAGGGGGAAAAAATAAAAAGAGAAAATGTCATGGCTTTCTAAAGCCAGGTTGGAGGTCAGCCACAAGGCAGACAAGCAGCCACATGGTGGGGTAGGAAGCTTTAGAGAAAAGGGGCGGGGGGGGGGGGGGGGGGGGTGCCAGAGAAAGCACAGGAGGCTCTGGCCAGCTCCTGAAGAACTAGAAGAGAAAAAAAAGTTTACTTTTCTGAAAGGCAAGCAGACCCCGGAGAAGGTGCAGTGACTTTGGGGGGGACTGTGCTAGGGGCCAGGAACTCTCGGGTTTTTTGTTTTTGTTTTTGATTTTTAAAGTACAGTATCTCCTTAAGCAATAGTGACTCATCCTATCTGTTTAGTGTGGTTAAAGGTGGCCCTGCTTCCCTGAGGGGTCCCTTAGCCAGGTGACTGACCTGTCCAACTAGAAGGTCTGGCCCAGACCAAACTATTCTGATAACTGGAGGGAGATGTTCCCCACCACCACCACCACCGCCCCCGTCAGCCTCTGCTGCTTTACCAGAACTGTAGCTCTAAAGCCAGCTTGGTGGCAGAAAACATGGGTTCATCTGCATTATACCCACCACTGAATGGGAGTGGAATCAACAAGAGTAAGACATAGAACCCTGCCAGGCAGGGCAGGTCCCCCAAAAACAACAATCCCCAAAAATGTCCTTGCTGCAAGCCAGGAATACCAGGACAGAGTCCTGGTTTCCTGGTCTCCTGTTATCTCTTACCCCTGCCTCGAAGCCATGTATGACCTGGTGACCTACCAGGAGGAGGCAGTTGGACTGTGGCTGGGCCAGCTGGACTGACTGGCTCATCCTCCTCCCCACAACTTACCCCAATTTCTGTCATAAACTCTTTCCAAGAGCCCCCAGAACATCTCAGTGGTATCTCATCCCTGAATCCCTGGGGCCCTGCTCTCTGTCCCCTCTTTCTCTCTTTACCTCTCACCTATTAATCTATAATAAACTTCTCCCTAAAACTCACCCTCTGTGGTCTGTGAATTTCGTTCTTCAAATTATCAAGGGAAGAACTCGAAGGCCACTGGCTCTATGAAAGTTTTGTGAGTGTGGGCATTGGCACCCCAACTCCTGATTTACCGCCCATTTGAGGAAAGAGCACAGGTCTCTGCCAAACTCAAAGACACCCTACGTGGTCCACATTGGGGCCTCACAGACTATAGAGATGGGACTGCACCATCAATGCTCATTATTATTTGAGATTTTGTTCACAGATGTTCTGCAAACCTTGGATTACTGAGTTGCGAGCCACTGCTCTGAAGGGAAACATGGGGTTGGGTTCCTGTGAGCCGCAGGTCCTATTTTGTCAATCCACCAAGTGTTTCTGATAAAGACATTATTTAATATATATCCTTTGAATATGTAACTTCATCTGCAGTATATCTTTATCACAAAGCACTAGCCAAGGAAAACTGGCCCTGACCAACGAGCTGATGGGACTGTAAAATTCATGGGACTGAGAACACCCACAGTGGATCAAACCCAGTCTGCACCAGGACGGGAAAGTGCTGTGCTCCTGACCTGTACCTCTAACCCGGGGCCCAGCGTAGGCCAGCGTAGGCCAGCGTAGGCCAGCATAGGCCAGCGGAGCCCAGCCCAGCGGAGCCCAGCCCAGCGGAGCCCAGCCCAGCGGAGCCCAGCGGGGCCCAGCGGGGCCCAGCGGAGCCCAGCGGAGCCCAGCAACAATGTGCTTCTTCCTGTGCCTTTTGTGTTTAGTTACTTTGTTGAGATTTGTCTTCTTTTGTTTTTAGGACAGACTCAGAAGCAACCCAGGATGGCCTTGAACTCACGATCCTCCTGGCTCAACCTCTAAATCTCTGGTGGTACCGGTGCACACCCCTACATCTGCCTTACTTCAACTTTTCAACTCAAGATAGTCAACTCCTGAACCCACAGAGCCAGCTGCTTTCCCTCTTTTACCATAGCTCTATCATTCACCCTAGATGTCCCTTCTGGAGCAGCTTTGCATCACGAGTTATCACGTCTCATCTTTACTATCTGTGTTACAGGACTAAGTTTTTAATTCTGTTTTGTTTTTCAAGACAGGGTTTCTCTGTGTAGCCCTGGCTGCCCTGAAACTCAATGTATAGACCAGACTGGCCTCAAACTCACAGAGATCCACCTGCCTCTCTGCCTCCTAGGTGCTGAGATTAAAGGCATACACCACCACCACCA
>NW_022196905.1:145598960-145599103 GCF_008632895.1 Mastomys coucha | reverse complement strand
CACCACCACCACCACGGAACTAATGCTGATCTTTTAATATGGAACTGTGGCCACAGCACCTGGACTCTAGTCTGAAAAGATGTTTATCTAACAAGCATAATTTTCCTGTAAGATACATTATAACCTTCTTGAACATAACAATA
>NW_022196905.1:145559987-145598950 GCF_008632895.1 Mastomys coucha | reverse complement strand
AAAAAACGCACAAAAGGAGGAGAGTATACACTAAACAGAACATGTTTATGCTATAAAACTACAAATCAGAAAACCCAAAAGGCAGTCGGAACCTGAATGTAGCTGAATTTGTGTGTGTTTGTGTATTGCTGTGTGAGTGTGTACATGTGTGGGTCCCGGATATTCTCAGCATGCTTGGATAGCAAACAATTTACCAAGCAAGCTACCACCTGGGCATAGGTTATTGACTTCTTGACATTCTGGGGCTATCTGTGAGCATTCATTGACAGCACTGAAGGGACTATATAAATTAACGTTGGTGAGCAGAGTTCACAAATAATGAGAGTGGTTCCTATGAAGCCTATGACCACCCAGAGGCAGTGGTGACACCCAGGAACTTGGGAGAGATGGGACATCTTACCTGTGTCAGGGGAGCCTGGGCTTCAGGGAGCAAGCAAGAGCCAAGAGAGAGAAGTGAAAATCCACTTGCTTTAATGAGAGCTACTTAAACTGGACCAGAAGAGACCCTTCTGACTGCCAGGCCCATCTGGGCAGGAGCAGGGGTGTGAAGCCCCACCCATCCCTGTCAGGATTCTCCCCACCTGTTATCGCTGGGAACATAGCAGCTTGTGGTGTTGTCTCTCACTTGCCTGCCATTCCCAGGCTGACACTAGTCCACATTGACCTCCTTTCCTTTGCTTTAGGACATGCTATTTTTCTCTTACTCACTATTCGATGGGGAATATGTGTGTAAATTTATAATTTCATCTAACCGACCTAAGAGAAGACATTTTCAAAACCAAAACAGTGCCCTGAATGCCCCCAACTACAAAGCACCATATCTGGGTGCTGCATGACCCATGATGTCTAGCGCTGGTTAAAAGGAGGATACTGATGAGATCACCAAGGACTGAGCCCAAATAAGCAGGAGACTCCCTATTGCTGGGATTACTTCTTCTTTTGTTATTCATCTCACTGTTTATCTTTAAGGGTGGTATGCCCTGGGGATAACAGAACTCAGAACCTGGACCAATTGCAGACAGAAAGGGTCTGTCTGTTCTATAAGCTGACCATAAACCATGACTTTGACTCCACTTACATACAGCTCCAGCATGGAACAATGATCCCTCCCCAGATTGGAGTCTGCCCTTCTCTCACCAGCCCAAGGCATGCTGGGTGCTAAGGAGGAGGCTGATGGTGGGTAACCTGCATGGCCAGCAGTTAGGCTGACAATGTGCTTACACAATGGAGGGTAGAAATCCAGTTAGAAGGGGCTTATAACAACCCAGATGAAGAACCATTTGTGGGGAAAGAAGTTGATATATTTTTGAAGATATAACTAAAACTAAGAAAATGTATTAGTAACTGGTTATGAAAAAGGGAAGAGGGGGTGGAGAGATGGCTCAGCGGTTAAGAGCGCTGACTGATCTTCCGGGGGTCCTGAGTTCAAATCCCAGCAACCACATGGTAGCTCACAACCATCTGTAATGAGATCAGATGCCCTCTTCTGGTGTGTCTCAAAGACAGCTACAGTGTACTTACATATAATAAATAAATAAATCTTAAAAAGAAAAAGAAAGAAAAAGAGGAAAAAATTAGTTCAAGATGACTTATTAGTTACTTTTTATTACTGTGATCAAGATGGTGAAGGAGACAGGAGCAGGAAGCCAACTGATTTCCATCCACACAAAGGAAACACAGACAGTGAGCACGAGATGGAACCAGCCTGTAAACCTTCATACCTGCCCCCAGGTATGCACTTCCTCCAGTGCTATTTCACAACCTAAATGCTCCGTAACCTCCCCAGACAGCGCCACCAACTGGAGACCAAGTATTCAAGTACAAGAACCTATGGGGGACACTTCTCATTCAAACCGCAAATCCGAATCGAGTGACATGGAAAAGCTTACACATGGAAAACCCTTAATGGATAAAGAACAGGAAATGCTAGTTTGAAGTGGGCAGTAGGCAAGGAGGGAGCCATTGTCAGAAAGAGGATCTCTAAGAGCTTTACTCAGACAGGGCTTGTGATGAACCCCCATACACACCCAAGGCAGGGATGCCAAGCAATCAGGTGAGCATGCAGGTCTATGATAGTGATCCTCTCTCTGTGAATCTGAGTGGATTACAGGATGGCATGTTGGTATCAGGAACTGGCATGGCAGATTATTTCTGAACCCAGTGACATCACACATAGGCTACAGGGACCTGCACATCTTTTGTCATGGCAACCACCATACCTTCCCAGAATCCACTTGGCTCACCTCCCACCTTTACCTGCAAGTGACTATGGCACAACCCAAATAAAAGGTAGACCCTTCTGATCTCTGCTTTCTCTCTTTCTGTTTCCCCTTCATCTTCGTCACTACCTTTGCCCTCCTCCCCCACCATAAGCCCCACATGGAACTGTATTGGCCTACTGTGTTCTGTCCAGACTCGAGCTGCAATTCTAACACCACAGGCCAGACAAACCACAAGAGTCAGGGAGGTAGATGGGCCTCCCCAAAGTGGCTGGGCATCATCCAATCTACTGAAGGCACAAATAGAGTAAAAATAAAGGAGGACTTTGCCTTGCTCTCCTCCCCCACTGCTTAATCAGGGGCTTTTCATAACAGCAGCTTTCATCTACCCTTCAGACTTGGACTACATCAATACCAGCAACCCCGTGTCTCTAGCGTGCACACCATCAAGTGTAGGACTTTTCCAGCCTCCATAACCTCATGAATTAATATTATCATATGGACCCAAAAGGCATACTTTTGTAATGTATGATTGTTAGTATTATCTGCATAACTTGACAATAATATATAGTTATTTTAGTTACATATTACATAAGTATGCTAAGTGTGACATGCGTGTGAGTGTGCATGTGCGTGTGTACACACACATCTTTTATTGATTCTGTCTCTTCACAGGTCTGAAATTAAGGAGCATGACCAGCCTGCAAGGCTGAAGATGTGTCACTTGGCTCATCTGCATAGTCAAATCCCATGGCTTCCTTTCCTGGCCTTGAGCTTAATGCTGTAGTTATAATGATACTGTTCTTTCATGTCTCTGACTTCAAGTTGACAAGTCCAGCTTGGTGGTCACTGGTTCCTTTGTACTTCTTAAACTCCTGTTCAGTCATTTCTTCCATGACCTTTCCTAACATTCAAGTGCTTTCACGCAATGAACCATCTCACTGGGCCTAAAAAGTCCCTTGATTGTATGGAACAGACATTTACTTCTGTGTCCATAACTCTCCCATTTGATACAAACTCCCAGGACTTGGGCTATGTTTCCCTTCACTTCTCCTCACTGTGCAGAGTACCTTCTAATGTGTCTGTCCCGCATCTGTGTGTCCATGCCCATGCATAAAGATAACAGGGGTCATAAGGAGAAAGCTCTTATGCAGGGTGTCAGGTCCAAAGGAAACCCCATCTCCTCAAACTCAGAAGGCAAAAGGGATAAAGGGCTACCTGGGGCGCCTATTAGCATACCAAAGCACACACTGGCCTCTGGGCTCCCACAGTACCACAAGTACCTGTTATAAATTTAAAGGTCCATGCTGGAATCCTGGCCCTTCTCACCTCCTCCCCTACACTACCCTCCACCCCAGCTCACAGGCTTCCCTTCCCTCCTTATGACCCTGCTATTTCAGCTATGTTTTCTTGCCTGTGTTTATATCTAAATTTAGTCTCTCTCTCTCTCTCTCTCTCTCTTTCTCTCTCTTTCTCTCTCTCTCTCTTTTTCTCTCTCTCACCTACCTCCCCCTTAACCATACAATGAAGCAGACATGTTATCAGTTTATACACAAGGAAATAGCAGAAGACTCCAGAACCAAGAAAATAACTGAGATTTTGCATTTTGATAATTTCAATATAACCCAGAATTGAGAATGGGCTGGTATTCCAAAAAAGCTAACTTGTTTCTAAAATGTTTAAACATGAAACAGTTGCTTTCAACAAACAGGAACCTTGAGTTAACCTATTCATTAGGAAATATCCACAGAAAGTATGTAAGATAGCAAACTTAGGTGTTCAGTGACTTTACTAAATTTACTATCTGTAAATTTTTAGTTTATTCATTTATTATTTAAATTTTTATTATTAATTTTATATTATATTTATATATTTTATTTATATTTATTTCTACTATATTTTTATATTAGATTATTTCTATTATATACATTATTTCTTATTTCTTATATATTATATATTTCTTTATTATTTTTTATTATGTTATATATAGTATATATTTCTTTATTATTTATTTATTATGTTATATGATAATATAATTATACTTATATTATCATATAACATTTATATTTAAATTATAGTATTTATTATTTAAGATTAGCTATTTTTATTGCTGTGAGAAAAGCCATGAGCAACAGCAGTTTGGATAAAAAAGGGGTTATCTGGCTTACACTTCCACATTGTAGTTTATCATCAAGAAAAGTTAGAGCAGCAACCTAGAGGCAGGAGATGAAAGAGAAGCCAAGGAGAAGAAAGCAAC
This sequence comes from Mastomys coucha, assembly GCF_008632895.1. NCBI lineage: Eukaryota > Metazoa > Chordata > Mammalia > Rodentia > Muridae > Mastomys > Mastomys coucha. The sequence continues at coordinate 145,594,474 of NW_022196905.1, read as the reverse complement.
AATCACTGGCTTGCTCCTCCTGGCTTGTTCCTCATGGCTTGCTCCTCATGGCTTGCTCCTCCTGGCTTGTTCCTCATGGCTTGCTCCTCATGGTTTGCTCCTCATGGCTTGCTCTTCATGGCTTGTTCCTCATGGCTTGCTCCTCCTGGCTTGCTCCTCCTGGCTTGCTCCTCATGGCTTTCTCTTCATGGCTTGTTCCTCATGGCTTGCTCCTCCTGGCTTGCTCCTCATGGCTTGCTCCTCATGGCTTGCTCCTCCTGGCTTGCTCCTCCTGGCTTGCTCCTCATGGCTTGCTCCTCCTGGCTTGCTCCTCCTGGCTTGCTCCTCATGGCTTGCTCCTCATGGCTTGCTAAAGGGTGGCAATGCCCGCAGTGGGCTGAGCCATCCCATATTAATCACTAATCAAGAAAATGTCCCTACAGACTTGCCTATCTGATGGAGGCATGTGTTCAACTGAGTTCCCCAATCTGATGGAGGCATATGCTCAACTGAGTTTCCTTCTTGCCAGATGACTCTAGTTTGTGGAAAGTTGAAAAACAGTAAAGCATAAGATAGAATAAAATGAAATCTAACCAGCACATAGTCTAATGAGAAGATGGCCAAGAAGCAATAAAAATAATTAATGAGATAAAAATAGAAGGATGAAACAGACAGTGGGAAGTTTCAAAGTTACAGACAGACAAGCAGGAGAAGGCTGTGGCAGAGATCTCTTCAGCATGATGTCTGCTACCTCAGTATCCATCCTTTGTTATATTAGAATTGCTAAAGTCACATGAATAGGAGTTGTCATTTAATCTATGCACTGAGTACTCATGCCTTGCGTGTATATGGGGGTGAGGACAGCGGCTTAGGGAAACGGCTGCTCTGAAAACTGTCCTTGCCGATGCCAGATGGCCACATTTTCCAGCCAGTCAGAGAGCTGCCTAGGCTGTACATACATTTAGGAGCCTGCCTGCCCCAGACCTTAACACTTAATTATTTTGCCTAATGACCAAGGAGCAATCCCCTGGCTATCTTTATCTCAGGAGCTAAAACCTTTCAGACCTCTGCAGATGCTTTGGGGTTTCAGACACACATTTCCCACTAGTCACCGTTGATGTTTTCATCTCTTACCTGAAACATCGGTAATTGAGGTAACCCATGTTACCAGGGTTGCCTCTTGGGTTCCTATTCTCATTAATAAAAGAGCTTAAGAATGGATTCAGAAGTAAGCTCAGGAACAATTCAATTAGAATGAAAGCAAAAACAAAAACACAGTCAAGCTGCAAATCTTGGCATAGCTAGAAGGAATCTGGAGAGGGAGGGAGAGAGAAAAGGAGAGAGAGAGGGAGGGAGGGGAGAGGAGTGGAGTGAGAGAGTGAGGGAGAGAGTGAGGGTGAGGGAGAGAGAGAGATAACATTTTTCTGAGTTAGTATTTAGAAAGGCCCTAACTCATCGGAAACATGGCAGTTCCGTAAGCACCCCACTGAGGCCAAGCCTTCTGGGAAAGAAGGATACACTACCTATACAAAGGGATAATTATTCCTCCCACCATTTTAGCAAGACCTGCTTAAGGTGTATCAGCTTTTCCAAGCAACAGTTTATACCAGGTAACTGGCTGGCCCAGCTGGATGGACCCTTAAGAAAGGAGACAATAATATGGTAACAAGACTCAACATGTTGGGACAAGGGAAGAGACAACACACGGGACAGGATTAACATTTGCTCACAGAGTATCCCACCCCCCAAGCCTGGCCATAGGGTGCTGCTCACAGCCTGCCCTGCCTTGCAATGACCTGTTGGGATATGAGTAGTTACCAGCAGTTGGAAGGAAGAGACCCTAATGAACCTAAGCCCACACGGATCTCAGACCCATATTCACTCAGTCTTGAGAATATGATGAGTCTGTGGGTGAAGCCCACCTTTAAAGAAGACTGGGTTTTACCAATTTATCAGAGGGGTGTGGTTCACCTGATGGAGATAATCACACAATGGGCCTGCCTTGACTCATTTCCCTAAATCTGGGTTATCTCACAGGAAACAGCACCACATTGTTTCCTACAGGCATAATTGAAGAGCCAGCCCCTCCCATGGGCTGGGAAGTGGGTGATACCCAGGGCTTGCCTACCTTCCCTCTCTGGGTTTTCAGCGAGGCTGGACAGGTTTGTCTGGAGTGCCCTTGCTCTACTTTGCTATTTGGTGCTACAATGGACACCATGACCTAAAAGCAACTTAAGGAGAAAGGGGTTTAATTCATCTTACAGGCTACAGTCCATCATCAAGGGAAGCCAAGGCAGGAACTCAAGGAAGGAGCTTGGAAGCAGAAAACATGGAGGGACTAGGCTTACTGGCTTGCTCAGACAGCCAAGGGCCACCTGCCCAGAGATAGGGCCTCCCCCAGTGAACTGGGCCTCCAAATATCAATTAGTCATCAAGAAAATGCCCCCAAACGTGCCCATGAGCCAATCTGATGGAGGCTGTTCTTCTGTGGTTCCCAGGAGTGACAGGTGAACAACCAAGAACCGCCATCAGTCCCTCTGATCTGCAGGGGCCTTTCCCAAACCTGTATCAGCATCCATCAGCCCACCTGCAGAAGAGCTGACTGAAGATGTTTGAATATGAATGATCTGCTCCACTACAGATTTGCATAATTAAGCCTTTTATCCCTTTGCAGGGGAATCAGCAGCTTTGTCTCCTGCTACTTGGATTTCTGGCATCTACAGGTACGAAGGAGCTATTTTCAGGATGAAGAGAATCCTGAAATTATGCCAAAGCATAAAAAGGCCTTAACCTGAATGAAGGTCAACCTCACCTTGTCATCAATAATGTTTGAGGTGGACAGGACTGTTTCTGCACCCCTACCCTACCATACCCCACAACTCCTACTTTCCTGCAGACCTGGAAGCTGTACTTTTCTAGAACATTCTAGGACAAGAGAGGTTTTGGGGGGTTGTTTGTTTGTTTGTTTTGGTTTCTCTCGAGACAGGGTTTCTCTGTATAGCCCCGACTGTTCTGGAACTCTCTCTGTAGGCCAGGCTGGCCTCGAACTCAGAAACCAAGCCTACCTCTGCCTCCCAAGTGCTGGGATTAAAGGCATACACCACCACTGCCTGGTGAGTTTTGCCTTGATATCAGATATCAGGTGGCAGCCTCGTCCCACCTGACCCTTACTTCATTTATTAAGTTTGTTGTCCCTATAAGGACCTGGTAGAAATAACCTATGGAGAGGGGGGATTTTTACCTCAGGGTAGAAGAAGAGGAAGAGGCCAGGGTTAAAAGCAACTGAAGGGCATTCCCCAGCTTCCACCATTTCACTGATCCTCAATAGCCCACTCAAACCTGGACTCCGGACTCCGGACTGAAGTCAATTGTTCATTAGGCCCGAGCCCCGGAAGCACACCCAGGCACACCCAGAAGTGCCCCTCAGTAATCTACTACATATATCTCAACCCAATCAAGGTGAGAACTATGATTAACTACAAACTCCAGGCTGCCAAATCTCACCTTTGCATTTAGGAGAACCCAGAAGCCTTTGTTTGTGGGAAGTCCTACCCTTGTCAAGCACTTGCCAAATCTGCTTTGTCTTGGTCTTATAGGACCTAATTTTGTCAAGTTGTTTTGTTTTTTAACCTGAGGAAGACCAAGAACACGACTATTTCCCATGCCAATAGGACACCCGATTCCACAACAACTTGGAAGTGGCAGCTTCCGGCTATCCATCAGTTTGGAGGAATAAACCCAGTTTAGGATAAACCCAGCAGTGTTTATGCCCGGTTTCTGGCTCAAGGAAAAACAAATATCCACGCAGCTCTGCAGCCTCTCAGAGGCCTGTGGGAGCCAGCTGCAAGGCTTGAGTATACTGTTAGGATTTTCCCCATGAATCCCAAGGTCCATCCTGTCCAGTTCTGGCGAACTAGATACAATTCTGGGCTCAGCTTGATGCAAAACAGACACCCAGCGGGGAGCTTGGACAGACTCTGGCTCCGGAGGGATTTTAAACAGCAGCTCACTCAGCGGGCCTCCAGTGCTGTGGAACTCACTAGGAAGGGGTGGAGGGGCCTGCTTTCCAAGGGAAGACAGAAGAACGTGCTGTAATTCCGGTTTGAGGATTTGGGAGCGTAAAACAAACAGCGCCTCCAGTTCCCACATTCCAAAGTCAAGATGTTATGCAGAGATTGAAAACAAGTTGTACAAGGTGACATTTCGGGCTCTGCGACTGAGGAAGGTCCTCTGGAGCTGAAATCTGCAGTCTCTCCTTAAGGAAAAACTGGGCACTACTGCATGAGGCTTTACTGGGTGAGCACATTGCAGACGTGCCACATCCACTGAACTCCACGTCTGTATAGTTTAAACATACATATCATTTCTGCATTCGTCCAAAACTACTCCCATTGTGTTTTAAAGAATGAAATGCAGCACAGAAAAACTCCTGAAATTACCTGCCCAGAACACAAAACCCAGGCAATTGAATCTCTGTTCTCTTGCCCTGTTGACAAGGAGGCTGCTCTCCACAGAGTGGCCATGACAACCATCCAGTGTAGACTTCTTGGGGTTTTCTTGCTGAGACAGGAGCTGGGGTCTTCCACAGAACAACATGTTAAGTATAATTTGCAGATAATCTCCATAATGAAGACATTGCAGACTGAGACCTGCAAGCTTCCTGATGAATTCTGGATTTACAGAAGGGTTGTGGGGAGCGGGTAATGTGAGCTGAGAGAAACTACTCATTATATACCTGAACCTGCAGCCCTGTAAATTCTGGGGTACACCCCACTGTGACACACACCCCTCCGGGTTCTCACCCAGTGACATGTCTGGGTGCAGCTAATCCAAAACTTGAGACTTGGGGTGAGAGCCTTGGCTTTTTTCTAGAGTCCTCAGGTGACAATGCTCTTGGGCTCCCAATTGCCCCCACATAGTTGATCATTCCTTGGAGGGAGAGACTGATAAAGAGGCATCTGAGAATTCAGCATTTCTGGGTCTCCAGCTGCATATCACTTCTCTGTAACAAGATGAAAGGCTAAGAACACATTCAAAGGCTAAGAACACATTCAAAGGTGGCCATTTCTGCCACACACGATCATAAGAATCCTTCAGCCCAGAATGTACCATAGAGAACAGGCCAACATGGAAAACAAAGAATTTTCAAAAACATATGTAGTAAAAAATAAAGAGAAAGGAGAGACCAGTTCTGCCGGATCATGTCAATGGGAAACAGAGGAAAGGCGAACAATTCTTCCTTGTATGAGCTATGACGATCTCCATTTTGAAATTGAAAATCCTGTGTAGCTGTGACAAGTGCAGACTCCCATGGTCCCAGGACCTGGCTGGAGAAAGTGAGGGTCATCAGCCCAGAGTGTGTATCATGTCCTGGACTCTTCAGAGTCTACCATGCAGGCCCCGGCTTGGGCCTCTTCCTTACAAAGACTATCCGCAGTGAGGTCCAAGAGTGACTGTGTAGGCGGAATTGAATTTCTGGTAGATTCTCAGCTGTGGAGTTGCAACGTGATTCATTCCTGCTTAATGCTTTTAAGCAATGGCCAAAGTAATTTCCAAAGTCACAGCTATTTTATGTTCCTGCCATGGAAGCCTGAGGACTCCAGTGTCTCACTACCCTCTTTGATGATGACATCTCCCATCAGCACCTTTTGAAGGACACCCACTCTAGTAGGTTTGGATTGTTATTTCAATATCATGCACTGTTGTTTTAAAATAAAATCGCTGCTGTTCGATTGTTATCAATGAAGACTCAGGAGCCAGATGCTGGGGTGAAAACCTGCTAGCTCAGAGAGGCAGGAAAAGCACCCAGCTGACCTTCCAACCCCACTGACATCCAGAAGGAAAAAGCTCCCTGTCCTACTTCACGATGTCTTAAATACCCTTCACCTCAAAGACCACTCCCCTTCTCTTTGCTTCTGCTCATTCCCCCTCAGCTGGTTGCTTGCTCTACCTCTTGACCTGTCCTTGGCTTCCTTCAGCTCTTGTGTGCAGAAACCTCTTGGGTTAAAGGTGTGTGTTAAGAGTTCAGCTACACCACAATAAGTAACAGATATTTTTTTTTCCAGTTCACAATCTCTGGGTTCACAATGTGATCAAATATCCTGCAAAAATGTGCAGCTTTAATGTTTTTAAATATTTATTTAATGTGCACGTGTATGCTTGAGTGGATGTCTGTATACCATGTGTGGGTAGGTACATTTTTAAAAAACGGTGCATAGATGCTTAAGTGTTTAACAGTTCACTGTTTTAGACTGTCAGAAGACCAAGAGCATTGGAAGGGCTGTATGAAGCAGTGCTGGGTGACATGTAAAGTGATCCCGACCTTGTCCTGCTTCTCAGGACCTGCTTGGGTTTGGACTTGTTCTCTCTGGACACCGTCTTCCTCGTTAAGCTCTTCCTGCCCTAATGAAGGAAGAGAAACATGCACACACCCACTTCCCTCTCCAACTAGCCAGAAGTGGGGAAACCCTCCAACTCAGGCAACTTGACAGGCACAACAAGGACCAAGCAGAAAGATGCTGCTACTTTAACGTGCAGAATGGCTGGAAGCTGGTTCTGTAAACCATGGAGAAGCACAGCAGCAGTCCCAAGAGCAGAGGGGGAAAGACAGCTCAGGTGTAAATGTTGGGAAAGAAAATGGCTGCCAGAGCCGGCCCATCTCTGAGGAACAGAAGGCATGAAGCATCACTCTCTCCTACCTCACCTAACTCGGCTCTGTCTGCACATCAACCCGCTGAGAATGTTTCCCTCCCTAGACAGGCAATGTGAGTGCATAATCCAATACTGTTACTGCTTTCACCTCACCTGGGACGCGCACGCGCGCGCGCGCGCGCGCGCACACACACACACACACACACACACACACACACACACACACGCATGCCCCATAATAGGGCTTCTGGGTTACTGAGAGCATTGCTTCCTCTAACCTTCCCACAGTGCTTTTCTGAGTCACTGAGTAAACACCCGTTGGGTCAGCAGGACCACAGGAAGGCTATCCATAACGATAAACAGCAACCATTTTCAACTACAGTATTTGCAAAACTGCACATGATCAACAGTAAGAGCACTGCCGGAAGTCCTCAAGGTTGGGCATCCAAGGGCACAGGCCTCCTGACTCACTGCGTCACACTACCAAGCCTGCACTCCAGCTGTCTCCAAAGAGCTTCTGCTCCAAGTGTCATCTTGCAAATTAAAATCATGATAGCTGTTCGGATTGGTGCATTAACACCTCTGAAATTTACATTAAGGAAGGTCACACAAAACGGCAAAATTCACCAGGGGAGCCTTCCCTCTTTATTGTTTAATGTGGCCATTCTAAAAATGACTTCCCCATAATCACCCACCTCTGCAGGAGCAGGGCTGTTCTTGGCAGCATGCTAAGTACGGTTTCTGAGCAGCCAGAAACCTCACAAAAACCTGTGTGTGTGTGTGTGTGTGTGTGTGTGTGTGTGTGTGTGTGTGTGCGCGCGCGCGCGCGCGCGCGCGCACGTTCTTTTTAAAGGACAAGCTATAAAAGATCTGTTCTCAAAGACTCTCTTAGGAAGCAAATGGAATGAATTCCAAGACCAATCTGACAAATTTATCTTTGAAAAGAGTTATTCAAAGGAGGTACTTGCCTTAAGGGTTAGTTAACATAAGCTGTGCATTCAGCAATAAAGATAAATTATCAATAAAGATAAGAAGTGATTTATGGATAAAGAAAGCAGATAGGTCCTAAGACATTTTTAGAAAAAAAATTTTTTTTACATATATGAGGGTGTGCTGGAGTGTTTATGTACCGCATGCATGCAGGGACCCACGGAGGCCAAAAGAGGGCATCAGATTCCCTGGAACTCGAGTTAAAGGGGTGTGTGTGTGTGTGTGTGTGTGTGTGTGTGTGTGTGTGTGTGATCGCGTGCATGCTAGGAACCAAGCCAGGGCTCTCTGCAATAGCAGTGAAGTACTCTTAACGAGCCATCTCTCCAACCCCTCCTAAGACTTTCATTAACAAAAACAGAAGTGGACCTTGTGAGGAGGAAATGGCCTCACAAGAGAAAAGCCAGAGGACAGAAGGTAGCTAGAAAGCTTTGTCTGAAGCAGCCTGCAGGATGCCAATTTCACCACATGCACTCTCTAGCCCCCAAGTAGGGATCAGGACTCAGTAGAGATTTAAGGACTTGGCCCCACTATTTCAGATGGCATAGATTCTTTTGCTCCTAGTGTGTCAAGCCTGGAGGAGTTGAGAACATTGTAGCTACATAAGTTCACCTTTTTTTTTCAGGGAATTAAAATATTTTAAAATATAGAGGTGGTAAAATAGCTTGCTGTTACATTAAACTGCCAAGTTCGGCAAAATGGCCATATAATGTTCTCTTTCTTTCCATGACAAGAATGCAGCCTGACAAATGGTTCCATAAAGAAACTCAGAGCTCCTGTGTTTACTTAGTAGGTTGGGAGAACGGAAAGAAAAAAAAAAAAAACTCTCCCAGAATGCTGGGTGGGAAATAATTGCTGACAGGTGAGTAACAGCTATGAGAGAACAACAGCTATATGAGAACAATGGAAGTGAAAGCTTGCCTTGGACAGCTAGAGCTTTATTTTATATTTTATAGTCCAAGAAGAGAATGTAAATGAAGGTCACAGCTTTTCCAAGAATTTGTTTCCCTCCCACCCTATCTCCCACCCTCCCTCCTCTCTCTCTCCTCTCTCTCTCTCCCTCTCCCCATCCCTTTCTTTCTCTCTTTCCCTTTCCTTTCTCCCTCCCTCTTTTCCTCTCTTCCTCCCTTTCTCCCCCCTCCCCATCCCCACCTCTGTTCTCCCCTGCTATTGTGTGACAAATTTTTTCCTAGGGAAGACACAACACAGGGCTACTCAGTCCAGATAGAGAACCCCTGACAGACCAAAGTACAGTCACTGTCAAAGTCCAACTTGGTGAACCAATAAGTTGTCTTGGGGTTCCTGACAGAATTATGGGTAAGGGGTTACTTACAGGAGCAAAAATGACTCAGGAAGCATCATCAAGGTCCTCCTGTGCATGGGTGATGATTTACAAAAGCTTGGGACCTGGAGCACACCAAGCAGCCTGCAAGCGGCTCAACAGATTGGAGAGTGATCTCTCTAGGTACCTCAGTTGGTCTAAATCTCTTCCAGACAGCTAGCTCGCCTGGTTTCTGCCTCTTCCAGACAGCGCGCAGCTGGTCTGGTCTCAGTCTTCTTTGTGTCTTGACTTGTCTGCATTTAGGCAGTTCTATTTGACTAGTCTTAGAGGGACTCTCAGCTTTTATTGCATATGCTAGCAGGGAGGAACCTAGTGAATCTGGCCAGTCTGGGGGACTTCCTGAAGCTATTTGAGTTGTTTACCTTCCTGCCTAAGGTGCTTCCCATCCAGAGAAAACTGGTACACGACACCTGTCTTTCTCCCCACCCACACCCTGGCCTTTTTCTAGTTCTTTTCTTTTCTTTTCTTTTCTTTTTCTGGTTTTTCAAGACAGGGTTTCTTTGTATGTCCTGGCTGTCCTGGAACTTAATTCTGTAGACCAGGCTAGCCTCAAACTCAGGAATCCACCTGCTTCTACTTCCCAAGTGTTGGGATTAAAGGCATGTGCCACTGCTGCCTGGCTTGGTTATTTTCTTTTTACTGTGGCAGAATACCTGACATAAACTCAAGGGAGGAAGGATTTATTCTGGCTCCTGGTTTCAGAGGACTTTTTTGCTCAGAATTGTGCTGGCTAGTTTTATTTCAACATGACACAAGCTGTAGTCACACAAGAAGAGGGGAAGAGGGAACCTCAATTAAGAAAATGCCTCCACAAGATCAGGCTGTAAGCAGACAAACCTGTAGGACAGTTTCTTAATTCATGATCCCGTTGTGAGTGGAGCCACCCCAGGCTGGTGGTCCTGGGCTCTATAAGAAAGCAGGCTGAGCAAGCCACAAAGAGCAAACCGGTAAGTAGCACCACTGTATGGCCTCTGCATCAGCTCCTCCCTCCGGGTTTCTGCCCTGTTTGAGTTCCTGTTCTGACTTCCCTCAATGGACCGTGACTTGGTATATGTAAGCCCAATAAACCATTTCCTCCCGAAGTTACATTGGTCATAATGTTTCACCACAGCAATAGAAATCCCCAACAGGACAATTACAATGAGTCCTGGAGTCTGGTAAAGACCATGACAGCAGAAGTCTGTGCACATGACAGCACATAAACAAATAGTAAGTGAAGCCAGAGCCAGCTGGGGTGAGTTCAACCTCCAAAGACCCACTTCTAGTAACCTGCACTGCCAGCTACATCTGACCAGTTCCACGGCCTCTTAACAGGGCACCAGCTAGGGGACGAGCATTCGAAACACAAACATTTCAGAGAGACATTTCAGACTCACATTCAACATCTCCTGTCTTTCTCTATTTTCTCTCTCCCTTCTTTCCATCTTTCCTTTCAACATCTCTTTCTTGAGTGTGCTAAGAAACCTGTTATCTATCTCATATCATAAACAGATACACTTTAACAAATATATATTAGACTTATTTTATGTGTATGAGTGTATTGCCTGCATATGTGTCTGTGTACCACCTTCATGCCTGATGCTTGCAGAGGCCAGAAGAGGGCATCAGATGCCCTAGAACTGGAGTCATAGATGGTTGTCAATGACCATGTGGGTGCTGGGAGTTGAACCTCTGCTCTCTGCAAAAGCAACAACGCCCATTTCTCCAGCCCCCAGTTTTTAACTTACTTTATTTACTTATTTATTTTGCAGGCATGTACCATACATGCCATGTATGTGTGTGGAGGTCAAAGGACAACATGTGGGAGTCAGTTGTCTCCTTTTAATCCATGGGCTTTGAACTGAGGTAATCAGATTTGGTGTCAAAACCCCCTACACACTCAGCCATCTCAGCAGCACACATATGTATAAAACCATGGATATATGGACATACTTCATGCTGTTTACATAAATGGAATTGAAGGAGATTTGCTGAACTAACGTCAGCCAGGACCGTGCACTTACCAGGCATTCCTGGAAACAAGAGCATGTTTGCCAAGTTATGGTAGAAAATGATCTTCACACTTCTGAGTATTTCCTTGGCCAATCATCATGTTCTTCACATTTATCTTCTGGGAAGAAGTTCAACGAGTAACGTATAAAAACCTGCTCTTTGTTCAGTAGAGATTGATATCTTATACACTATGTATTTTGTAATCATGCCTGTAAAAATATAATATGGCTGACAATAAAGAGGGCATTTTGCTCCCCCACATGAGCTGAGTCCTTTGCCGCTCTTCATTTCAGTGTCATGGTCTATTCAACCCTGATTTCACATGCAGAAGTATCTATCTCTGCAGTTAGAGTTCCTCACTCAATACTGCTGTAAAGAATTCCTAATTGTTTTGGCTGTGATTAATGTTTTTAATGGCTGAAGTTACTATATGATAAAAATGGATTAAATTATTTCTCTATGGGGACTTGCCTTGTTTCAGAATTTCAACTATGAACACCGCTGATAGAAATATCACACATTCTGATGATATATGAATGTATGATATTGCTATGTATTTTTAATTTTTTCGTTTTTTAAGGGCCAAGGGGAGAAGGCTAAGACAGATTCTCTTGTAGACCAGGCTAGCCTTGAACTCACTTGCAACAACTGAGAATGACCTTGAACTTCTGACCCTCTGCTTCTACTTCCCAGCTGCTGGGGTTACATGTACTGCTAATGCTGTTCAGTTATAGATTTAATCTTTTAATCTACTCAAGTGTCTGGCAATATATCTCTGAACCCCAGCCCTGCACCCTTTCCTCTGATCAGAAAAGTGGATGGTATCTTCCGTGTGTATAGGGATGCCACACCATAGAATTCCACTTAAGGTGTTGCACAGCACATATCCCCTGAGTCTGCAGTTAGACCACTGAAAATACTCCTTCCCCTAGTCACTGTTAACTGTTAACATCCCACAAGTAGGCGGGGCCTCATAATCCCTACCTCTTCCATGAGATATTGAGATGTCCAGTCTTGTAAGGGTAACCACAGAGATGAGTTTAAAGTTCTTCCTTTAAGAAACCAATGCTTCTTTGTGGCAGGAAATGAATTTGGGTCTCCTGGAAGAGCAGTATATGTTCTTCAACACTGAGCCATCTCTCCAACAACTTGAAATGCCCACTTGAAACACAAAGGCACATGGTGCTTTCACAGAATGTTTTGATGTTGCCTCTAGCATTTCCCTGTGATTTGTGAAGTTTCTATTGTGATTTCTGTACCTGCTGCTGAAATCTCCACCCAGGTGCTGGCCTGTCTTCCACCCAAGGAAGCATTGGCCTCCAGGCAAGCATGAGTCCTGGGTCGGTCCTTGTGCTGCTGATTCACAACCATCCATGTCACCCTGAAGCTGGTATAAGGAAGGCACTGTACTGGCCCATCAGACATCATCAGAAATCACAAGTCCAGGGCTGGAGAGATGGCTCAGTGGTTAAGAGCGCTGATTGCTCTTCCAGAGGTCCTGAGTTCAAATCCTAGCAACCACATGGTGACTCACAACCATCTGTAATATGATCTGACCTGACGCCCTCTTCTGGAGTGTCTGAAGAAGACAAGTACACTACAGTGTACTCACATATAATAATAAATAAATCTTTTTAAAAATAAAAGAAAAAAAAAAGAAATCATAAGTCCAAAGAGAAAATTACTGAGAGAATTTCAAGACAGCTATAGAGGAACATTCATTTAGCCAATGGATGCTAGCACACATGCACTGCCAGGCACCTCAGTGCCTCAAAGCCTCCATTCCTAGGAGTTCAAAGGTGTATGCGTGGTAATATCTGCTTTCCCATCTTCTTGTGGTATGGGGCAAAGTGTTTAGTGTTTTGTTTGTTGCCAGGTTGGTAAGTACTTTGCCTTATAAATCTGCTGCTTACAACCTCTCCTAGAAATGGTTGAGGCTTTGTGTAGCCCTCAAAGTGAGAGACACTACCTCCTCTCCTTGTAAATCAGTTGGCCATCTTCCCTAGACCATCTACCTTTGAACAATCACTATTGAATCAAGGAAGTTGCTGGGCCATGAAGGTAGTCCAAGCAAGAATGCTGGAGCAGTCCCCATCAGTCCCTTACCTTCCTGTACCAAACCTTCCTCTGTTCTTAACATCTAAAATCCTCAGTTTTCTCACACAAAAAAATGGGGATAAAACACCCCTAAAAACAGTATGTGACAAACACATGTTACAATCCAGTTCTGAGCACTCGGTGTGGAGCAAAAATGGGGTCCCGTGTCCACTCCGGGCTAGGGCCGCTGGGTGAGGCAGACTCTGGGAGTTTGACTGTTGCGGACCCCAGGCCGCCGCCGGGTGGTCGTTGGACTGTGAGAAGCCCCGGCATCCCACTCCAGGGTTGGGGAAGGTGCAATCTGAGGTCCTCGAGAACCTGCAGACTCTCGGGCACCACACGCCCCACGGAGGCCAAAGACACAGGTTCTCGTTCTCGGACATCCCAGACAGGCAGAAGAGCTGAGAGTGAAGACCCTGGGGCGGATTCTGGAGGATGGCGAAGGGGAAAGAGTAGGAGAGCTCTGGCAGTTTACAGCGGGAGAGAGTTTGGCTAGCTCTGGCGGCTGGCTAGGCGGGCTGCTTGGGTTGGCTGGCGCAGCGTCTGAAGCACAGGGGAGGCCTCCTGGCAGGTGGTTAGACTTGTGGCTTCTTAGGGGAAGACCTGCTCCATTGCTCCAGCACTGCAGGTCCCGATTAGCAGAGATGGTCCATGGTTTTAAGGTGTTTATTGTAGAAAGGCAGAGAAGGGGAGAAGTAGAGAAGTACTGGCCATGGCCACATGGAGAGAAGGGGGAAGGGAATGGGGAGAGAGGAAGCAAGAAGGCAAGAGAGAAGCAAGAAAGCAAAAGAGCGAGAAGGCGGCAAGAAGCCCCTTTTATAGTGGGCTGGCCCATCCTCGCTGTTGCCAGGTAACTGTGGGGGGTGGAGTCCAGACAGAATACTAGGAGCTTGGAGCATTGCCTGCATGACTGATGGTCACACACACTGCAGGGGCGCGGGAGCGGGGGTGGGGTGAGGGTGGTGGTGGCTGTGGGAGGCTGTAGCTGTGACAGAAGACAGGGGCCTAGGAGGTGTGGTTGAACACCTTCCGTTCCTTAGGGTCACCGGAGTTCCAGGCCTGTGCTCGACTGGGAACCAGGCTGTCTGTGCACAGCTCACTGCCCCACACAGTCTCCTAGCTCACAGCATTAATGATGCTCTAAGAAAACAAAAATCAGCCGGGTGGTGGTGGCGCACGCCTTTAATCCCAGCACTTGGGAGGCAGAGGCAGGCGGATTTCTGAGTTCGAGGCCAGCCTGGTCTACAGAGTGAGTTCCAGGACAGCCACGGTTACACAGAGAAACTCTGTCTCGAAAAACCAAAAAAAAAAAAAAAAAAAAAAAAAAAAAAAAAAGAAAACAAAAATCCTGCTTTATGTTAATTTTTTAAAGAAGTCTGTTTCGTTAGATATTTTTCTGTTGCCGTGATAAAACATGGTAACCAAATATGAGCTTAAAAAAGAAAGGGTTTATTTTAGTTTACGGTTCCAAAGTGTTAGAGTTGAACATGTTGGAAAAGTCAATGTAGCAGCAACAGGAAGCTGACTGATAACATTTTGTCTGTACACAGGAAGCAGGCAGATCCAACAGGAGCCGGGGTGAACCCACAAACCCGCTCCACATCCTAAAGGTTCCATAACCTCCCCACAAAGAGCTACCTACTGGGGAACCAAGTGTTCAAACACTTGGCATGCCTGTGGGAGACAGTCTCATTCAAACCACCATACCTCTCAATAACAGTAAACGAAGATGTCGTGTGATGTTGTGTAAAAGATAATTCCAGTGCTTATGAACATGAAACAAAGTTTTATAATCTCGCTTTAAGCTTTCCAGACAAACTACCCCAAATTTTGAAAATTAAGATTTTTTAAAAATAAATGCTTTAACTTTTCTTTTTCTTTCTGAAAGGGCTTACCAAGGAGCAGAAATTATTCAAGAAGGATACTGAGAATATGAAATTGAGGGTAAGCTGCCTCGGCATTAGCTGAGGGTAAATACGTGTCTCTGGGCACGCACACACACAGAGAAGCTCTGGGCCTGTGAATGATGGAGTCTGTCCTTACTTGAAAGATGCCAATAGGGTCACTGTATACAAACAACACATGCACGTGGCCTTGGTTGGATGGCTGGGATTGCTCTATGTTTATGGGGCATCTGAATATAAAACAGGACTTCCTCCTGTACACACAAAACAGAACACAGCCATGTCTTGAAATGTCTTGCTCTGTTTGTGAGATGAGGCTTTTCAAACCTGCATCATTACTATGCCTCATCCTGAATTTAAGGCTTCAGCCAACATTGGCATTCTGCAAACTGGAATTTAGAATAGAACCAGAGATTTCAGATTTAAGTTAGATTAACTTCATTGGGAGATACTAAAAAGCTAACTAGGATAAATGAATCAACCCTATATGTTAATAGATGGCCATGGTTAAATATCTGTTCCTTTTTTGACAGACTTTAAAAATATAAGTGTGACCTTATTGAGAGGAAATTAAACCATCAAAATGATAAAGTTAAGGCTAGGAAGCAGGGACTAAAAGTGCTGGTAGACCAGGCAACCAATATACTAAAGATCATCTAAGAACTGGATCTGGTTTGTAGATGTTTACTTCATAGGTAGTTTAAAAGAAATTACTCTTAATACACAGTGCTCCTAGTTTACTTTCTAAGCAACTTATAGAGGAAAAGATTTTCTTGCTTACATGTCCTAGATACACTCCATTACTGAAAGAAGTCTGGGCAAGAACTCACCAGGAACCTGGAGGCCATGGAAGAGTGCTGCTTACTGGCTTGGTCCCTCTAGCTTGCTCAGCTTACTTTCTTAGACAACCTACTCGGGGGTGGCATCACCTACAGTGGCCAGGGTCCTCCTACATCATTCATTAACCAAGACAATGCCCTCACAGACTTACCTACTGATTTTACCTATGTTTTCTCAATTGAGGTTCCCATTTCTCAGAAGACTCTACCCTGTGCCAAGTTGACAAAAAGCTATCCAGCACAACAGTATTTTATTATTTATTTTATTTTATGGGTGTTTTGCCTGTGTATATGTTTGTGTACCAAGTGTACATCTGATGCCACTGGAAACCAGAAGTCATTCATATCCTCTAGAAAGGGGCAGTTGGGGTAGGGTGGGGTGGGGTGGGGTGAGGTGTGTGGTACAGACAGTAGTGAACTACTGTGTGGGTGCTGGGACTTAAACCTGGCCCTCTGTAAGAATAGTACCACTGAACCAGCTCTCTAGCCTCCGATAGCTTTACTATCTTAAAGAAATTTTTCTGAATGTCTACTGAGCACAAACCTAAATATCACACTGTAGGTAACTTACAGCAAACTATGATCTAGCACCACTGAGGGCCAAAGCTTTTCAAATATATCTAAATTGCCTAGGATAAGACCTTACGTTTGATAGCTCTATTATCTTCACATGATAAATGTGTGTTAAGTATTTGTTGAATGAACTAATTAGTGGTCTGTATGTTATTATGGTGATTTTTATTCTATTTTAATTCTTGAAAAATTATAGTCCATGATAGTCTGTTAAAATAAAATGAAAACCCCAATAGGATTATCTTTAAATGACTGAGACAGAAACTCCAGGTTTTTAACAGCCTCGGGGTGTTCTCCGCGAACACCATTACCACCATACATATTGTTAAAGGGATGCCAAGGGCTGGAGAGGTGGCTCAGCGGTTAAGAGCACCAACTGCTCTTCCAGAGGTCCTGAGTTCAATTCCCAGCAACCACATGGTGGCTCACAACCATCTGTAATGGGATCTGATGCCCTCTTCTGGTGTTTGAAGAGAACAATGGTGTACCCATAAAGTAAATAAATGAACCTTTTTTTAAAAAAGAGATGCCAAAATGCCAGTAAGAATTCCACTAGGCCCCAGGTAACTGGGAGGAGGGGAGAAAAAAGAAAAAACAGTTATCTGAGCTGTAATTAAAGAGCCACATGTAATATATTCCTCTGTTTCACTCATTCAGCATTCATTTACATAAGATATGTTTATTAAGTGATTAGTAAACCTCCTACAGAATAACATGGCAAATAAGATGAAAAAAAATCTTGCTTTGGAGAATTTTATCTAATGGGGAAAAAAAAAAAGAATCACCCAACCCCAATAGGGTGTGAGGTTTCCAGATGAGCAGGCCAAGGGACAGAGGGTGTTTTGTGTAGTGAATAAGGTCTGCTCATTGAAGTCATCAAAGACAGAGACGACCTCTGGCACACAGGAACCAGTCAGCGATGACTGGGAAAGTCTAACCAAGGAATCCAAAGAGAGAGACTGCTGGGAGCATGGAAGAAACACTACAGTGAGTGTTTTTTCCAATTCCACACCTAAACATCCAGGGGTTGCTGAGGGGAAAGACAGAAGTGCTGGTGATAGGGATGAGAGGGGCTGACTCCATAACAGGCTTCAAACTGGCAGTTAAGATCTCTGTTTCCAGGAACTGGGCAATTCTAGGCAAGCCCAGGCCTCAGAAGCTGCCCCGCCACCTGGCCTGAGGCAAGGACAATGGGTCAGCAGCAGTTTCCAGACTTCCTCAGCAACTTCCTTAGCAACAGTTTCCAGACCTCCCCAGCAAGTTTTCAGCCCCTACACTTGATAATGGAATGTCCTTAGAGATGAACCCAACAGATTAACATAGAGGTTACTTACTCCAGAATTCCCTAATGTGCTTTAAATCAGGCCTGCAAGCTCACTTGGATGTCTATCTTGGTAAAGGGGAAACCCCAGCCTACTGGACTTCTGCAGAATACAATCCTCTTTGTGTTTACATACTATTTGAGTCCAGGGTATCATTCTTCATCAAGTCATGGACCCTTACATTTAGGGCTTCTTGTCAAGGATTTGCTGGAGACCCCTTGACCCAACTGGTAAGTCCAGGTACCTGATTGTCTTTTGTCTTGTTGACCTCTGTGTTTCTGTTTCAGTCTTAATCTGGAGACCAAAAGGGACAGAGCAGACATATTTTGTCAGCAAGCCAGGGACAACAGAGGGCACTCCCGACTCCCTACCAGAAGCTGGAGAACTGGCTAAATCTCATCTTGATTCTGAACTGGTTGTAGGTCTGTGGGCCTCCCATGTGCAGGGAGGAAGTCAGTCTGAGACAGCCTTTTCGTTTTGTTTTTGTTTTCCCCTGGAATGTCCTATGTCTGTGTGTATTCTGTTTGTACATATTGTTCTCTCATACAAATTTTTCTTTGATTCCTAGCATGGGACAGGCACAAAGCACCCCACTGGGCCTGATCCTGAACCATTTTAAGAACATTCACTGAGTCACAGAAGACTTGGATCTGGTTGTTGATCCTTGCAAACTAACCATCTTCTGCAGGAATGAATGGCCCACCTATAAAGTAGGATGGCCTTAGGAGGGAACTTTCCATCTCCCCATCATTTACAGAGTGAAGGCTTAGTTTATGAGGCCTGGGGCCACCCGGACTAAATGCTATGGGCCTCACTGCTCCCTGCCCTTCTCCCTCTAAAGGAGAGTCAACCTCGGCCCCCTGTCTTGCTCCCTCTTTCTGCTCCCTGAGGAGGATCTCTGTCCCACTCTTATGTTCCTGCTCCTTCCACCAATGCCCCTGCCTGGGCCCAGCCAGCACAGGCAGAAGGAGAAGCAGCCCCTGATTCCCCCTGACTCTCCTGACTCCACTTGGAGTCGACTTCACACTCTAGCTCATACTGCCCAGAGGGCCGACTCTACTATGGCCTTACCCCTCCACGCTACAGGAACCCCAGATGCTCAGGAGAGACAGTTCATGACATATGTGTCATTTGTCAGTAATGATCCTTACAACTGGAAGTTACAGAACTTCCCATTTTTTAGAAAGACCATCAGTTCTCACAGGTCTTCTAGATTCATCATGCTGACTCACCTGCCCACCTGGGATGACTGTCAGCAATTGCTCCAGGTCCTCTTCATAACAGGAGAGAGAGGGAATCATGGGAGCCACCCAGAAATTGGTTCTGGGAGCCAATGGGCTGCCCACTCAAATCCCGGCTGATATTGATGCAGCCTTTCTTTTGAACCTGGGATTTTAACACTGCTGTTAAAGAGGAGAGGCTCCGGGTCTACCACCAGATTCTGATGGAGGAACCTCTGAGAGGCCACCAGATGGCCCACAAACTTATCTAAGATGAGCCAGGTGATGCAGGGAAAGAAGGACAGCCCCCATGGAACATTTAGAAAGAGTTTTTGAAGCCTGTAGGACCTACATTGCTTTTGACCCAGGAACATCTAGAAAGACTTTCTGAAGCCTGAAGGACCTACACTGCTTTTGACCCAGAAGCCAGAGAGCACCAGTCAGCTGTGAACATGGCTTTTGTTAACCAAGCTGCCCCTGACATCCACTGATGGCTTTGCTTCCTGCCTCTGGAGAGAGGCTTCAACAGACAACCGACTTGGACATGCCTGCCTCAAGGATTCAAGAACTCACCCATCATCTTTGACAAGCCACTGCATGAGGACTTGGGTGAGTACCAGTAGACCCACCCCCAAATCACTGTGCTCCAATATGTATTTCAGACCCCTGCCTTGGAGACATGCCAGGAGGCCACACGAGACCCGCTACAGGAGCTGAGTCAACTTGGATACCAAGTGTCTGCTAAGAAGGCCCAGCTTTGCCAACTTGAGGTCACCTATCTGGGGTACATGTTCTAAGGGGACCGGCCAACACATGCTGTTGGATGCCCCATAAGCAAACCATCCTTAGCATCCCAGCTCCATCAACCCAATGGCAAGTACGGGAATTTCTGGGATCTGCCAGGTTCTGTAGACTTTGAGTGGCAGGGTTCACTGAGATAGCCAAACTGTTATATGAGGCCACCAGGGTCCAAAAAGAGAATGGACCCTTGAGATGGACATGGTTTTTAAGACTCTAAGAAGAGCCTCATTGGAGGCACCTGCTGTGGCCTTACCAGACATTCACAAACCTTTTCTCCTGTATGTGGATCTGAAAAAGGGGATAGCAAAGGGGATGCTCACCCAAACTTTGGGACTTTGGAAAAGACCTATGGCTTATTTATCTAAGAAGCTGGATCTGGTGGTCCAAGGATGGTCAGCCTGCCTCTGGATCATAGCTGCTACCGCTCTGCTAGTCAGGGATGCTGACAAAATAAACATGGGGCAGGAACTTGTTATCACCACTCCCCATGCTATTGAGGAGACCCTTAAGAATCTATCCAGCCTATGACTGTCCAAAGCCAGACTGGTGCGCTTTCAGGCTCTACTTTGGAATCCCCCTTACGTAAGATATAACCCATCATCTGCCCTAAACCCAGACACCCTGCTCCCTGACCCATCCTCAGACATGTAGCAGGATTGCTCTCTAGTTCTGGGGTATAACCAGAACATCATCCAGATTGGACTGACACACCCTGGCCAGACACAGAATGTATCTACTTCATAGACAAGACAAGCAGCTTCATCCAGAATGGAACCAGGTATGCAGGAGCAGTGGTAGACAAGGACCCTGTTATTTGGGCAACAGCTTCTCCACCAGGAACTTCAGCCCAGAAAGCTGAACTAAGGGCTCTAGCCCAGGCTTTAAAGCTGGCAAAAGGAGCCATAGACAATGTTTACACTGACTAAAGATGGGATTATTGACTGCTGAAGGAAAAACCATCAAAAATAAGGAAAGAATACTTTCTATATTGGAGGCATTAAAGCTTCCTCTCAAAGTGCCCATAATTCATTGCCCTGGGCATCAGAAAGGGACATCAGGAATAGCCCAAGGAAACAGGCTAGCTAATAAAGTCTAAAGGGAGGCCAAACTTTCACTGCCAACATCCTGGTAGCTATGCACCCCCCCCCCTGAGATCCCAGCAATCCCTGAATAAACTGCTTAAGACAAACAACACCAGGTGAAATGCCAAGGAGCTTACAGAAGAGACGGATGGTTGCTGACCTCTGAAGGCTGCATCCTACCTAAGGAGTTTACTAAACAACTCATCCCTCAGATCCATCAAGCTTCACAGCTCATCACCAAAACACTGAAGGAATTACTGTGAGGGGCAAGGTACAAAATATTTGACTTAGGAGACTTGGTTGATCAGGGAATCTCAGACTGCTACCTGCCAGGCTGTGGACTCCTCAGGCCCCAATCAAGGAACCATTCCAGGAACCAGAATCAGGAGTCAATGGCTAGGGGCTAACTGAGAAATAGACTTTACAGAGATAAAACCAGGAACATATGGATATAACCATTTGCTATCCATCCAGGATGGATAGAAGCCTACCCTACAAAGAAGGAGACTGCCAGGGTAATGACAAAGGAGCTTTTGAAAGACATCATACCCAGGCGTGGTTTGCCTACCCCACTCGAGTTTGACAGTGGACCAGCACTCATTTCTCATGTAACTCAATCTCTAGCACAGGTTCTCGGGACTAATTGGAAATTCCATTGTGCATACAGACCCCAGAGTTCAGGGAACATAGGATGAATCTGACCCTGAAGGAGACCTTGACAAAATTAACCCTGAAACTGGCTGTGACTGGGAGTCTCTCCTACCTTATGCCTTATATAGGGGTAGAAATAACCCCTATACTTTAGGTCCCTCCCTTTTTTGAGATCCTTTATGGGAGGCCCCCTCCCATGCTGCCTAACCTCCAGTCTGATATTTTAGCTGAATATGATCAACATAAGTTCTAAAAATCCTTGGAAGTTCTCCATAGGGTCCAGAAGCAACTCTGGCCTGCCATCCACCAGGGTTATGAGTCTGGTCCTCCCCCTAACCCTCATTGCTTTGAACCAGGTGATGTAGCCTGGATTAAGAGACATAACCACAAGACTCTGGCACCTTGTTGGAAAGGATCTCACACCATGATCCTGAATGCACCTATGGCTGTTAAGGTGGACAGGATCAGGACATGGATACACCACTCTCACGTTAAGCCTGCCAGGAGAGAGATGATCCAGCAGTTGAGGTCCCAGAGGAGAAGACGTCCAGGCAAACCACCACAGGAATGATGGAAGGTCATTACCCCACACCCTGTCGATCCACTGAAACTGTGACTCCAGCACTCCAGATCCTGTTTGCTTGCTACTTCTGCTTTACTGTACCAGCCAGTAGCCCCTTGTATATCTGGGGGCAATGCAACAACCTTGTCATCCGGTTCACGGTGGCTGGCAGGAAGGCCAATTGGACTGCCAGTTCTTAACTCCTCTGGCCCTGACTTAACACAGAACCTTTGGTTACCGGTCAGGGATTCTGTATTAGAAATAATAAGGTACCCCCAACCTATTCCCACCTCTGCAACACAATGTAACCCCTACTGTTGCAGGATACATGCTGCCCCCAAAGAATGCTTGGTGGGCTTGTACCTTGGGGCTTATTCCATGCAATTATGGCCTGGTTGTAAATATGACTGAGGATTTTTTATGTTCTAGTACAGTTTGTAGCCAGAGTGACTTATTACTCTAGGGAGGATGTCTTCAACTAGCTAGCATCTCCGAACAATTGAGTTAAAAGGGTGGCCATTTCCGCTGTGTTCCTTGGTTCTCTCCTTGACATAGAGCTGGCTGGAGCTGCTAGTGTAGGGGCCTCAGAAACATCTCAAGGATTCAAGATGGCCCATTACTGAAGGGTGTGGGGAAGAAGGGATGAGACAGGCTGACTCCATCACGGGCTTCAAACCGGCAGTTAATGAAACTAGGTCTAGATCTCTGTTTCAAAGAATTGGGCAATTCCTGCAAGTCCAGGCCTCAGAAGCTGCCCCACCACCTGGCCTGAGGCAAGGACAATGGGTCAGCAGCAGTTTGCAGATGTCCCTGCAGAATTTCCAGCCCACACACCCCGGTAATGGAATGTCTGTAAAGATGGATCCAACAGATTAACACAGAGGTCACCTACCCTGGAATTCCCTAATGTGGTTTAAATCAGGTCTGCAAGTTCACTTGGGTGTCTCTCTATTCTGGTAACGGGAGACTCCAGCATGCTGGACTTCTGCAGAATAAAACACTCTTTGCATTTACATATTATTTGAGTCCAGGGTATCATTTTTAGGCAAATCATGGACTTTTATACTTGGATGGGGCATTCCTATTCAGACACACAAGCCACAGGTAGATAGACAGTCTAGAAGACACACACCATGTGTCTTAGATACTTTTTTAGTTGCTGTTATAAAACATTCGGACCAAAAGCAACCTAGGGAAGAGTTTATTCTGGGTTCTGGTTCCAGAGGAGTAAGAGTCTGTCTTGGTGAGGAGGTGAGAGCAGCAGACAGCAGGCATGGTGCGGGAAGCCAGGAGCAGAGAGCTGGAAGCTCACACCTTAAGTCAGGTGTGAAAGCAGAGACTGTGAACTGGAAGTGGGATGAAGCTGTACACCCTCAAAGCCTGCCCCTAGTAACAAGCTTCCTCCAACAGGGCCACGCCTCCTGAATGTTTCTCAAAACACCACCAACAGCTGGGGACCAAGTACTCAAATGTCTGGGCTTAGGGGGATCGTTTCTCGTTCAAACTACCATGCCCATGTAATTCCTATGAGTTTTAAAGTTGGCGCTGGGCGTGATGGCTCCCACCTGTAATCCCAGCACTGGTGAGGTTGACCCAGATGACTGCCAGGAGTTTCAGGACAGCCTGGGCTATACAGCAAGTACCAAGCCAGGTTGGGCTACAGAGTGAGACTCTTTCTCAAAAATATTAAAATGTGGAGAAGCCAGGATATAATTACTGGCTCTTGTTTAGCTTCCGAGGCAATCCTATTCCTAAAGAAACTGCTCTGGTTTTTGTTGTTGTTATTGTTTGTTTTTTTAAAGCTCCTGGGTGACTGGAGTGTATTACCAATGCTGGATCCCACTGGTCTTAATAACTCCATCTCCCTTATAGATAAGAACAATCCCTGGCTGAAAAGGTATCTTGCTCCAAGTGGTAAAGCAAATTTGCTAGTTGAGCTAGCAGTTCCAAGATTCCTATCTGTATTGTAGTAGAGGTGGGGCTACCTCTACTACATAAGAGCCTGATCCTTCCAAACCCCAGGCCCTCTATTTCCATGCATAGGAGTTGGCAGGTTTTTGTTGTTGTTGGTTTTTGTTTTTTTTTTGTTTCCCAAGAATGTTTTGCCAGGGCTGGGTTTGTGGCTTCATCGAAAGTGTGCTTGCATAAAATGCAAGAACCCTCAGTCTCCAACACCACACTAACCAGGTGTGATGGCTTGTAGGTAGCTGTAGTCCCAGCCCTTGGGAAGTAAAGAGAGGAAGATCATAGGTTCAAGGCCATCCTCTGCTGTGTAATGTGGTCCAAGACCAACCTTGGATTTGAGAACCTGACTTAGAAAACAACAAAAACTTTGTGGTTAGGGATTTAGCTCAGTAAATAGTAGAGTATCTGCTTAACAAGTGACAAGTACAAGAATCCACGTTCAGTTTCCAGAACTAGGGGGAGAAATCACGGACACACACAGACACACAGACACACAGACACAGAGAGAGAGAGAGAGAGAGAGAGAGAGAGAGAGAGAGAGAGAGATACACAGACACACACACACACAGACACACACAGATACACACACACACACATACACAGAGAGGTTCTGTGGGTGCTGCTCCACTCAGGATCCCCCAGAGAAGACCTCTCACCCACTTTCCTGCTTTGTCCCTATCCTTCTTTCTTCCCTGGATGAATCATGGTGACATCATGTGTCTTCAGGCCTACTGGATTCCTGCACCTCATCTACCAGTGTGACAGGATGACTAGTCTACACTGCGCTGGTGATAGTGGGCTGGTAAGAAATGACAGGCAGGGATAAATTAAAGCCATGTTATTATGGCACCAATAACAATAAAAGCTGCTCCATTCATCATGTTGTCCATGCATTCATCTTAACTGTCAATCTTTCTCTAATTTTAAGTCCATTCTTCTCCTCTCTGGCTTAGCACTTCTGCCCCACCCCCACTCCTGTCTGTTGAACATTCTTTTCGAAGCCTTGGGGCTGTTTATCAGAGATTCAGGATGACCTGTGATTTAAAGGCAGAAACGAGTTCATGTCTTAAATGTAGCACTAAGGCCATGAACACTGTACAATTTGCCATCTAATAGCTTGGATATTACTAGCCAAAGCTTTGATTCACTTGCAGTTATTGACCAAAACAATATGAAATGCCTTAGGCAACATTTGTGCTCAAAATCATAATTAGACAGCAGAAACTGCAGCCCAAAGAAGTGGAAATTTCCAAACTCATCAATTCTAGTCATTTACTAAGGGGAATGGCTGGTGTTTCTATTGCAAATAATTTTAAAAGATGAAGTCATTTACAGTTAAATTGTTTTACCATAAAATAAGCATATTCAAAGATTATACTAAACAAAGAAACTCTACTAACTAAAGATTTTGAAAATAAATGAAAAATTGACAAGTCTGCAACTATTTATCAACTAAATAACAAATATGCAAATTCTAATGTTCTGTTTGTGTCATTAGATTGTTTCAAAAGAGCAGATGGTACAAGATACAAATATGGATGTATGTTCTGCCAAATAATCTTCAGGATTCTACCCATAAAAAGTTGTATAATTAAACAAAATAACACAACAAAATAATTTAGTATCATAAAGTAAATATAAGAATTGAGTTTTCTTTTCAATTTTACTAAAGGAATCTGTCTGAACATGTCGATGAAAAGTCAGCAAAATTAACTAATGTGTCAGGGTAAATAAACCATGTTGATAGTAACAGACTTTGTTTGTACAATATTGAGCTCTAAATACTGAGTTACCAACAAATTTGAAACGTGAAAAGTGGAATTAGTCTAGAGAAATCATGTCATACACTTTTCATTGCTGTGATGAAATAAAGCCATGCCCCCACCCCCAAAAGACAACTTTAGGAAGGAAGCCATTTCCTCAGCCTGAGATTTTGGACCTCTGATCAGTA
The DNA here is from genome assembly GCF_008632895.1 of Mastomys coucha. Lineage (NCBI taxonomy): Eukaryota > Metazoa > Chordata > Mammalia > Rodentia > Muridae > Mastomys > Mastomys coucha. Next base: position 145,568,556 of record NW_022196905.1, on the reverse strand, counting down.
TTGGGACAATTAAAGATAATGGGGGCGGGGAGGGGTTTGCTGGAGAGCCAGCTTAGTGGTTAAGTTCACTGACTACTCTTCCAGAGGACGCTGATTTGATTCATAGCACCAACATGGTGGCTCATAGCCATCTGTAATTCCAGTTCCAAAAGATCTGATGCCTTCTTCTGGCTCCGTCTGTCACCTACATGGTACACTTACATACATACAGGCAAAACACTTATACACATAAAATAAAAATAAATACAATCTGAAAATAAAAAAGGACAATAGGGGACTCTTTTTTTTTTAGATTCATTTTATTTATTTTATGTGTATGAGTACACTGTAGCTGTACAGATGGCCGTGAGCCATCATGTTTGTGGCTGCTAGGAATTGAACTTAGGACCCCGCTTGATCCGGCCGCTCACTCTGGCGTAATTCACTATAGCTGTCTTCAGACCTACCAGTAGAGGGCGTCAGACCTCATTATGGGTGGTTGTGAGCCACCCTGTGGTTGCTGGGATCCGAACTCAGGACCTTCAGAAAAGCAGTCAGTGCTCTTACCTGCTGAGCCATCTCACCAGCCCAAATAGGGGACTTTTGAACTTAAAATGAATTTACTTTGTGTCATGGGACAGCTATGTGTCTATCGGAACCATGGGTAGAATGTAGTGGTTTCAATGTATGAGCTTCCCTCTTGGTCTCCCGTTGATGGGACTGTTTTGAGAGGTTTTGGTCATGTTAGGAGGTTGAAGTGAGTTACTAGGGGCAAGCCTTGAGTCTGTATAGCCTGGTCCTATGCTTGTCCTCTCTGTTGCTGTCATGCTTCACCTGCTGTGATGGACTCTATGTCCTTGAATCTTAAGCCAGAGTAAAGCCGCCCCGCCCCTCCCCTAAGTTGTTTCTAGTCAGGTATTTGATCACAGCAATGAAAAAAGCAACAATCCGAATACAGACCTTTAAAGGGATACTTTCCATCAATAGTTTAGCCTAGTTGGGAACTAGATGTGAATTATGTTATAGGTTATAGCAGAACTGTAGAAGGGGGAGGTGGATTGGTTTATCATTCCCTCTATGTTGAGGGTCTCCCTGGGAATTTACATATTGGACTCAATCTCCAAAGATACATTAAAGATATTTGGTCTTTAGAGATCATTTGAATTAGATGGGAGTGGGATGATGGGATCCTCATGAAGAAGTGGCTCTATAAGGAAGCAAGTGCTGATGAGCTTGCTCTATCTGGCCATGTGACAATCCCCACTAGGTTGGACAGCAACAGGCCTGTGCCAGATGCCAGCACCTTCCCATTGCACTTCCTGACAGATCTTTGGCCTAAATAAACTTCCATTCTTTATGAGTTGTCTAGTTTGACGTACCCAGTTATTACAGTAGAATACAAAGGCAACCCCACTAGCCAAAAGCCCCTCCCCCTAGGCCTCATTGCCTGCCCCAGTCCCTAAGTCTGACACAAGAAGCCCCGTCTCCTCCATCTAGCCAATGGCTGGCGGTCTTTGAAGTTCTACTGGACGCGAAGTCCCCATGATGCTCATTGAGCTGGTGGGCTTCGCGGTGCCTGTTTCTTCTCTTCCTAGGCACGCTGCCACTCTCGTACTGTTCTCTTTGGCTTTCTGTTTGTGTTGTTCTCTCGGGTCTCGCCTCTTATGGTCATCTGAATGCCCCTAGTGCTCTTGTCACCTTAGCTAACTTGATAATACTCTTTGATTTGTTACTTTTTAAAACAAAGCAGAGTCTACAGCCCAGGCTGGTCTTGACCTCCCAGTCATCCTCCTGTCTCAGCCTTCCAAGTACTAGATTATAAGCACAAGTACCATGCCTCCTGACAAAGAATTCCATTTAAAAGAAATTCACTACCAATCCGCAGACACATAATTATGGTAGAAGGCAAAGACACACACAGACTGGTTATAATGCTTCCTCAAGAAGCAGGATTACTTTTCTTTACATTCCAGGAGTAAGAAGAGCAAATGATGCAGCAAGAAAAGTAATTCCTGATGCATTTATTATTGAACTAATTAATGGGAAACTGGCCCAACAAATAAAACAGTTTTGAGCTGTTCCGACAATATTCTCCATAACTATTAAAATTTTGCTCTTGAAGACTAATGGCAGAAAAATTACCTCAACAAAAACGAATAAAGAAGATGTATGCCTACATATAACATGATCTGAGTACACAAAATGCAACACATAGGAAGTGTCAGTAGCATCTCTGTAATATAGTATAGATATGTTTTCCTTTACATATAGTTTTTGTTTCTTAAATTTTTACAATTAATATATATTACTCTGCAATCAAGAAAAATAGACATAAAATAAACTATTGATTCTATAGCATTTGATTTCAATAGTAAGTCCACATGTACAGAGAATACCACAGCAAAAGCTGATCATTCATGAGGAAAACCATACCACATCACCAGATGAAGAATAACAGGGTAATGTGCTGTGCGCTGTGACCCTGTGTCAGCGAGGATAGCCATGCCTGCTATGATCGATTTATCTTGCCTGATCTGGCATCGGCTTATATATAAGACCACTCAGGTGTAGCACAGAGACGTCCCCGGGTGAGAGTCAGTAAGACTGAGGGTATCGGGTGTGGAAGAAGACCTAATTAGCCCTTTCTACAGAAGTCAGTGGCATGGTTGGTATAAGAGCTCAGAGAGGAGCTATGTCAAAGCCCCTTCACAGGTATAGAAGCACACATTAGATCTTGGCGGCCACAAGGACCAGTTCCCAGTGTGCTCACATTGGATTGCTGTGGGATCTGCTAAGAAATTTGAACATCATGGCATCCAAGCATTGACAGTATATTCTGAAGAGGTGTTCTTTACAGTTTGACTGAGAGCTCATTCGTCTTCCTGTGGGAAAGGTCATTGCATTCATTCCGAGGTCTGGTCAAAGATAAAAGGATGTTCAATCAAATCACTCAGGTTGTTCATTTAAAAAAAAAAAAATCTCTTCTTCCTTCGAACAGCTGTAGCCATTGCAATACAGTTTCCACTTCTGAAGAGGCCAGCAGCTCAGGGCTCATCTTCATTTTTTGTGAACATTTATAAAAAAAAAAAATCTCCAATGTGCAGTCTCTGAAAGGAAAATGGGTAAGGGAAAGCTCAGGGATAGGGGGTTTAGGACACCCCTCAAAAAACATTCCCAAGAGTATAAATGTCCACAGTGTGCTTCCCAAGTGTATCCGTAAACTGATGTCAGCAGCGTTTGGTAGAAGAGTGCTTTTTAATAGGCTGTTCTGGCCTCGGGGCTCTTGGCCATCTCTACTAGATACTTTTCTACTTCACCTTGTAAAACTGGATCCGGTAAAGCACAGGTGTTAAGATAGCAATTGAGAGAGTGTTATTTCCAAAAAGATGTGAATTTAAAAACGGACACGGCTAAACAAGTTCCTAAAGTTGTTCTTCAAATGTCTGTCTGTTTGGCACTGTTATCACTACCGTATTCCATGTCTTCCATACAGGGGTATTGTAGAAACTGTGGTGAGTATACTCCGCAATTGCCACCAAAGAGAGTGGACTCAGGTGTCGTTCACCCTGCAATATTTTATAGCCACCAATACCTGTTTAAAACCTCTACCATCCATGACAAAAAAAAAAAAAGGTTTTTTAGAATCCAAATGTGTGGAATGTGGCTTCACAACATGGAGAGGTACACACGGCGGATGGCTAACGACATGTGCGTCTTAATCCCAAAGCGAATGGCCAGACAGACGTTCACTCTACTTATAACTTCTCTGGCCTTTCTTGGAGTAGTGAAAAATGAGAGCCAGAGAAATAATGAAGGTAAAAATAAGAAATGAGATGAAGACCAGCAAAGACTTCCGGGTTTGAAAAAAGCCGCACTCGGTGCACACAGAGTATTCTTCTGGACAAAACCTTCCCAGTGTTCCAGAACCCAGGAAGCCATTGTTGTCAATAATTTTCCTGTAATGTTTCATAGACGGTTTGGGCTCGAACTGATTTGCAGCATATCGATAAAAGCCAGACTTGGGAGCCGATCGATCATTAAGTGAATACGCAAAGTAGCCACAAAGGTTGATGCCATCCAACACGTAGGCTAGAGAAAAACAAAGGGCAAGAGGGGGGTTAACTGTAATATTTTATATACAACTCAGCCCTTTTACATAGCCTTGGCAGATAATGAAAAGCCTGGATACCACTCAACAACACTTGAGACTCATCAGATTTCACTGGGAAAGGTTTTACACCAGACAACTAGGCAAACACCACAGTGATGTGGAAATACACAACACACACAGTTAAAATGGCTGTGGGGGCAGCTACACCATTCACAACAGGTATGAGATGTCTATCAACAGATGAAAGGATAACAAAGCTGTACATAAAGAAAGCACATGTACACACCAGGATTGTTGAAATGAAGAATGAAAGGGTGCTGTTTGCAGGAAAATTGATCCAACTGAGACAGAGACTAGGATTGAACATTTTCTTTTATGGGTATGTGTGTGTGCATTCATGAGGACATGAAATCAGTAATTATAGGATTATGAATGCTGAGGAAGAGATCTAAACTGAGGAGATTTGAGAATAAGAGAAGGTAAAGGAGAGAAAGGAACAAATGAGCAATTTCCTTATATATACATACACATATGCACACATACACACACATAACACACACACATACATATACACACATACACACACATATACACACATACACATACATACATACATATACACACATACACATACATATATACAAATACACATATACAACACACATATACATACATATACATATACTTATTCATATACACATATACACACATACACATATACATATACACTCATATACACATGTACATATAAGCATATATACATATTACACACATATACATATACACATACACATATACATATACACACATATACATATATGCATATACACACATATACATGCACATATACATATACACATATTACATACACATATACATATATACATACTATACACACATATACACATACATATACACTCATACACACGTGTACATATACACATATACATATACACATGTGCATATATACATACACATATATACATATACATATATACACACATATACACACATACATATGCATAATATGCATATACACATATACACATACATATACACATATACACACATACATATACACATATGCATACACACATACACATATACACACATATACATATGTAGCAAGAGGTGTTCTGGTACTCTGGGTACTCTGGATGGTGTCCTTATAACATGTCTATGCCCTCTTCTATGATTTTACCACCCTTAGGGATAGAAGTTCCATTGCAGATGAATCAATTGAGGTTTAGCACCCAGTGATCATTTGTCATAGACATGATAGGAAAGCTGTACACATGAAGTCTGGCTCCTTAAACAAGACCTGCACAGTAACACCATCAGTTGACATGCCAACACCAGTGAGAGAAATCTCACATGGCCCCACTTCTAAATGAAGAGCTACAGGCAATCAGTGGCCGCTGAGAAGAATCAGTCTTCTCATGGGGTTAAGCTCCCTGATAGGTTATCCAATTGCAAGTGGTTACATGTACATACCAGCAACATTAAATTGTAGGGAGTGTGTGTGTGGGGGGGGTGGTGTGTGTGTGTGTATATGTGTGGTGTGTGTGTGTGTGGTGTGTGTGTGTATGTGGTACGTGTGTGTAGTATGAGTGGTATGTATGTGGTATGCGTGTGTGTGGTATGTGTGGTGTGTGTGGTATAAGTGTGGTGTGTGTGGTATGTGTGGTATGTGTGGTATGTGTGGTATGTGTGGTGTGTGGTGTGTGTGTGTGTGGTGTGTGTGTGTAGCACTCATAAACAAAAAAGAAGTTATAGAATTTGAGAGGGAATGGGGGACACAGAGAAGTTAGCAGGGGAAGGAAGAGGAAGTGACAGAAATGCTATAAACATGAAATTCTCAAGAAAACTAAGTGATTAAAAAAAATGTAAAGGTGACAAGAAAGCCTAGGATAATTTGGGAGGAGGAGGAGGAAGAGGAGGAGGAGGAGGAGGAGGAGGAGGTCTATCAAGAGATAGAGAGGGGGATTAGGGAGGGCAGAGGCAGAAGTGAATTAAAGCAATCTACAATGAGACACACACGCACACACACATACACACACACATGAACAAAATCTCATAAAGAAGGAACTCCATCATTTTGTATGCTCACAAAACACTTAATTTTAAAAAGTAGGAAGAAAAATGTTAAAGAAAAACTAAAAAGAATGGATGGTAGGAAGGAAGATCTGGGGTCCTTTGAGGCAGAAGAGGCTATGCTTTGCCAGATTCAGGATAGTGCTAAGGACTCTGGTCTCCACCCCCTATCCCCCTCCCCACTCCTGGAGCATGCTCTTTCACTATAGGGAAGATCGCTGTCTTTAGTTCTACTTCAGGATGGGCAGTGGTTTCCTCTCCATCAAGAACCATACAAGCTCCCATGCGTTTCTGGACTGAGGGGGCGGGATCTCACCTTTCAGAGCCTCATTCACATAATTCTTAATATAGTACACCCTCAATGAGTCTTGCTCAGCATGGGGATCGTCATCGATGCCATTGGCTGTCACGTAGATCGGGAGGTCTCCGTACTTGAGCCTTAGCCAGTTGAGCGCTTTGCGTAGCCCCCAAGGCACCACTGCCACCTGACTGGGAGAGTTGAGCCACGTGATGTCAGTCATCTCCTGCACCTCCAGGTAATCGTTGTATTTCATCGGATCCTCCTTTTCCCAGTCTACCAGGATGGTGGTGTAATGGCTCACCGCCAGGAAGTCAAAGGAACCCCGGATTAGCTTTTTTTCATCTTCAGTGAAATAGGGCAAAAGAAAATTGTTTTTTTGGTTCAGCCACTCTCTCATCACACGTGGATAATCTCCGGAGCCGAAAATAGGTTCTGCCAGCCAGCCTGTATCAAATTCCAAAACTCTCTCGGCCACTTCTTTGTCCTTTTGAGAGAAAGGGCAGGCCGGTTCTATCCAGTCAACCTGCAAGGCGATGGATATTTTGCCTTTTTGAGCCCCCCTAAACTTGTCATCGTACAGGTGCCAAGCCAAGGCATGAGCTTTCAGGAGGTGGTGCCCGGCACGGTAGGTCATGTTCCGTGTGTTTGGCTCATTCATAGTGATCCAGAACTTGACCCAATGGCCCAGCTCTTTAAAGCACAGGTTTGCGTAGTCTGCAAACGCCAGGGCAGTGTGTGGGTTCTCCCAGGCCCCGTGTTTTGCCAGGGCATGTGGCAGGCCTTGGTGCAGGGCTGCTGGTTGCCATAGGGCCACCACTGGAGTGATGTTGGCGTGCACCAGCTCGCTGATCACGCAGCGGTAGAAGTGCAGAACCGAGTGGTTCACTTGGGTCTGGTTGCCCAGAGGCAAGATCAGGGCCCAATCCAGGGAGAAGCGAAAGTGGGTGACCCGCATTTCTCGAAGTAAGGTTATCTGAGGCCGGATGGCAGAGAAATCAACACAGTAAGGTTTTCTCTTCTTGGCTACAACCCCATCTACTTTAATAAGCCTCTTACTGTGATGTACATCCCACAGATAGACATTCGGGTCAGTAAACTGAGAGAGAGTAGTGTCCACCTACAAAGAACGGAGCAACTGTTAGCTATCTGGGCAGACCTGAAAAATGCAGGCACGACTTCAACAATTCTAGCAAGCAAGAGGTGCACAATTAGGCTCTCTTCCACTTGAATGCTTAAACTGCTTTTCACAAGAAGGAAAACATTTCCCTTAAAACAAAACAAAACAACAAAACAAAACAAAAAACCTAATGCATTGTGTATATTACCCACAGTTCTTGTTAATTCAAACTCTTAGATTAAGATATTTTAAAATCTGAACTTTGTCACCTTAGATAACAGACACTACTGCTTTCTATTCACTGACAGTATGTAGAATACAAGCAGAGAGTATTTTATTGTTTAACTTCAATTAAAAAAAAATAATGTAGCCTTAGGCTGGTCTCTCCTGCCTCAGCCTTTTGAGTGCTGGGGTTACAGGTATGTATCCCTGCAATTATCATGGATGCTTTGCTCTGATGTAAGAACCCACTAGTGATAGAACACTACTTTCTATTTATTTTGTTTTGTTTGGGTTTTTTGTTTTTGTTTTCTTTTTTTCTTTCTTTCTTTCTTTTTTTTTTTTTTTAAGACAAGGTTTCTTTGTGTAGCCCTGGCTGTCCTGGAACTCACTCTGTAGACCAGGCTGGCCTCGAACTCAGAAATCAGCCTGCCTCTGCCTCCCTTGTGCTAGGATTAAAGGCGTGTGCCACCACTGCCCAGCTCTATTTATTTTTAAAGGTGTATTTATTTTACTTTATGTGTATGAATGTTTTGCCTAGATGCATTGTGCAATGGCTGGAGGGGCCAGAAGAGGGCATCAGATCCTCTGGAACTGGAATTACAGACATTTCTGAGCCACCATGTTGGTGCTGGGAATCAAATCAGGATCCTCTGCAAAAGCATTCAGTGCTTTTAACCACTGAGCCATCTCTCCAGTCCTAAGACTGTTTTTAAGCCAACAAAACCAAATTTGTTTAACAAAAAAA
>NW_022196905.1:145552475-145559960 GCF_008632895.1 Mastomys coucha | reverse complement strand
AAAAGAAAGAAAGAAATTAAGAACATTTGCTCATGAGTAGTTTGAAGTCAGAAAACGAAGTGACACGTGCTACTTAACTGTGCTTGTTAAAATTACAATCTGAATTGAGCTTGTTATGGTTGTCGAGTATGTGTAACTGTTGCCTTTTGTTGGCTTAAGAGATGATGAAAAAAAACTTAGATAACACAGTTAGGCAGTGGTGGCAGCACACTTTTAATCTCAGCACTCTGGAGGCAGAGGCAGAGTTCAAGGCGAGCCTGGTCTACAGAGTGAGTTCTAGGACAGTCAGAGCTACACAGAGAAACCCTGTCAAAAAAAAAAACAAACAACAACAACAACAACAACAACAACAACAACAAAAACCCAGACCCAAACTATTGAGAACAACAACCAAATCCACAGGAGACTTTTAAAGTGTGGTTTTTGGGGTTTGACTCTTCTAAGCCATGAAATATGTAAGCCTACAAAAATGAAAACAGTCTCTAGGAAATGTAGGCCAAGTGTGTAAGCAGCATCAGAAAATCTTGTGGCTTGCACAGAACAGGACAGACCACCTCACAGTGGCAAGCTAAGCTGGGTTTTGCTCTGAAATAGTCCTGTGAGAACAGGTGCCTTCATCTGCCCTGCCCACAAAAGAAGGAGTTCAGTGAACCCTGTTCTTGAATCTCTGGCCCAGGTTTTGTCAGGTGTAAACATGTTGTTCTTCAAGGGGCAGGGCAAGCACTGTGTTTACAAAGGAGAGCAATAAAAAATAAATAAATACATAAATACATAAATAAATTAATTTTTAAAAAAAGGGTCTGAGGGAAACTGCCTTTCTGGAGACCCATGACTCACCCACACACATTTCCAATGCTGAGGGAATGAATGTGTCAGAGTCCCTCCCACTGCCAAGTGCCCACAAATGCTTCAGTCTCAGCTTCGCAAGAAAAACACTCGCGTGCATAGTCTTCTAAGGTTCAGGTCTTCAGAGCCGGGGGCAACTTTCTGGATTATTTTTATTCAACTCTGAATGGACTAAATTCATAACTTCTCTACCAGAACCATCCCAGAAAAGACAATTTCTACTGAGTCTAACTAAAAACAAGTATGAAAGACTATGTAAGATGGTGGGGGGTGGGGTCAGTTCTCCAAACTAGGAAAGTCGTAGAAATAAGTGCGCAGGCAAACACCCCTCTAACTTTCATCAGTTAGGTTTCGCTAAAAAGTAAAAATAGGTCTTTGAGGAAGGTTAAGTACACAACACACATTTAACTTGTTATTGATAAAAGTCTCTCCTCACAGGAGTGGAAAACCATGATGCTGCATGTTGTATGTAACATGCTTCACTTTGGTCAACTAGCAGCACCAGTAGCTATGAGCCAACAAACTCAGCAGCTGGGACACTGGATCTGAGTAAAGTGACCCCCCCTTTTGATTGTGCCCAGCTACAAACTTCTAACAGGTGGTATGCAGCTATGGGGATACACACACACACACACACACACACACTCTCTATTTTGTTTTTGTTTTGTTTTTCAAAACAGGGTTTCTCTATGTAGCCCTGACTGTCTTGAAACTTACTCTGTGGACCAGGCTGGCCTCAAACTCACAAAGATCCACCTACCTCTACCTTCTGAGTGCTAGGATTCAAGTCATGCACCACCACTGCCTGGCTTAGGGGAGTGTTTTTAATTATTTGGGTGAAATGTATGCTGCAACTCTTGAGTGTGGAGCACTAACTGGGAGGGAAAAAGAGAAACTGTGGGTTTTTTTTTTTTTTTAAATCACTTCTCAAAGTTTCTTGGTGCAGAAACTCACAACTCGGGGACCATCTAAGAAGGACAGGAAGGTTGTCAGAGCAGAGATGGGGAGAACCAGAGATAGTATCTTCCAGCCATGACAGAATCCCTGCACTCATGAACTTACACAGAACCAAGGCGGTCAGCGTGGTAACATAAAAAAAGAAAGGAAGAAAGAAATAAAGGAGGAAGGGAGGAGAGAGGAAGGAGGGAAAGAAAGGGAGGAAGGAAGGAAGAAAGAAAGAAAGAGAGAAAGGAAGGAAGGAAGGAAGGAGGAAAGAAAGAAAAGAGGGTTCTTGAGTGTCCACTCCTGCATCACTATGGAGAGATAATGTCTTCTAGGGCAGGGAGAGTCAATTTCCCTTAAGGATGTAGGTCTTGGTAGGTGGACCACATTCTAGTGGATGCCCCCCACCAGGATTACATAGACAGTACAAATCACGGTAAAGGTCCATTTAAAGAGGGGTGGGGGACAATGTGAAGTTTGGGGTTTGGGAAAATGTGAATGGAACTGGAAGAAGTTAGGGGAATAATAGGAGGAGGTAAATATGATCCAAATTCACTATTCCCAAAGAATTAATAAAAATATCACTTCTTGAGACATTAACATAATGTAATGTGGTAGAAGGGCTGAGCACTGCTTGTCACAAAGACACCCAGCTCACACTGAGAGAACAAAGCAGGCATTCTGACTTTGTCAGCCAGGGAGTTGTCTTGAGAGGAAAGCCAGCAGCATGGGCAGACAGAAGTAAACCCTAGCTGTAGCCTGCTCCCACCGGCCTGGGAGCTTCCAGAGCACCACAACTACAGCAGGGTTGAGAGTGGCTTTGGGGTTTGGGTCGTGTTCACAGAGGACACAGAGGACCTTGAACATGTAACGGGTCAGACACCCTGAGTAGATGATCTCAAAGGACAGTACAGCCAGAGAGAGGGTCTGGGGCCACTTCATTGCTGATGTCAGATAAGATCCTGATACAGCCTTAAGAGTTGGACAGTGTGACTCAGTGACAGCGACTAGCAGGTACAAGGCCCTGAAAAATGAAGAAATAACAAACTCAAAAACAAAGCAAGACTTCTCTCCCCATTCCCTATTCACTGCCATGATTCTGGTTCTGATTGCGCTTGCCCTAATCTTTCAAGAACATCGAACAAAAACCCTAGCACTCATTCCTAAAGTGAAGACACAACACATCCTCAGGGAACAGAGTGGGAGGAAGATGGCTTTCCCACACAGCCCTGCCTCACTGCACAGATGCGAGTCTGAGTACTATCTGTACTTGAAGTCACTTGGCACACTCCAGCTGTTATGCCAGATGGTGTGTATGAGCCTCCAGTGCAGGGACATGGCCAGCAGGAACCTCTCAAGAGATAAAGAAATACAACAAGCATCTAACCTACTCCTGACCCTAACAAAGGTAAAGTGGAAGGGGTTGTAGGGCACATTTATCTTCTTCCTCCTTCTTCAATGCCCCCATTTCTGCCACGTTAGAGCCTACCTAGACTTCACAGTAGGCTCTGATGAATTAGGATAGGACATTCCAGATAGCCTTGTCCTGAGGGAGAAGGAGGGAGATGGAGCAGGACAATCTCACACTGAGCAGGATAGTGCTGGCATGGCTGTCTCTGGCTCTCAGACATCTTCATGGTTTTGGCTAGCATCCCATCAGTTCTAGCAAATCTGGGAAGACCAAGTTAAAGAGATGAGGCTGATTTGGGCTCAGGGCTTTGGATGCTCAGTCAATAGTCAATGGGCCTCATTGTTTAGGGGACCATGGAGAGCTGGTACACCACAGCGGGGGACACAGAGTATGACAAACTGCTCGTGTCATGATTAAATGGGAGAAAAAGGAAGAGAAAGGGGTTGAGGTCTCACTACTCTCTTCCAGGACATGCCCTTTGTGATCTAAAGACCTCTTCCAGTAGACCCCAGCACCTCACTGTTCAACCAGCTGTCAATAGTACCAAGCTGGAAAACAAGACCATGAAGCCCAACGGGAGCCATCCCAGGCCTCAGTACAGCCATTCAACATTTTCTCAGCCGTCTTTTGAAGGTAAGGAGAGGCTCTAAGTCCAAAATCACCTCTAGATTGAGCTACATAAGTCTAACAGCCAAAAGAACACCATACGTCAACAGGAGCAGAAATATATCATGGATACACAATGTACTTCCAAACAAAACAAAGCATTTCAATATCTACAGGAAATCAAAAACCCATTCCAATAAGAAGGCCTCTCCTTGGACCTAAGCATTTTCCTGAAGGTTTCTTTCAAAGCTACAACTTGTAGCCCATCCTTATGGGCTAAATCAGTGGTTCTCCACCTGTGGGTCACAGCCCTTTGAGGGTCAAACAACCCTTTCACAGGGTTGCTTAAGTCCATCAGAAAACACAGCGATTTATATTACAATCCATAGCAGTAGCAAAATTACAGTTATGAAGTAGCAACAAAAGAAATCCCGGGGCTCAGGGTCACCACAACATGAGGAACAGTATTAAAGGGTCACAGCACAAGGCAGGCTGAGAACCACTAAGCTAGAATCCAACATACCAAACCTGGAGATCTAGCTATAGATACCTAACTCTCCTCTTCCTCATAAGGGTAACCCAGCAACTCACACAGGGTTTTATATGCAATTGGCAGTCAGCAAGTGCTTATGTAAAGTATTTGGTCAAACCACAAGAAACAGGTCACTTTAACACTGGAGAAACTACAAACAGTTTTGAGGACTTCCTACACCGTTGATGCTCAATAAATACCAATTGATCATTTTGGAGTGCCTCGGTGCTATCAATACATCATTGAGGCACAGGTTTGCTCTCCTGAGGTGTCTTCTAAGAGCCTGGAGTTGGGCATTTACGGTGAGAAGGAATCTGCTAAATGCTCCACCCACATCCATTCTCAGCGGCATCCCTGAGATTCTCTGGACTTCTGTGTTGAATCTTATTTATGCGAAACTTAACTTCCTGAGCAAGGATTTCAGATGAAACACTAAAGGGAAGTAAGTGCCTTATCTTTGTATTGTCTTAACAGAGCTTACATATTCATGTTTTGAATCTGTTTCCCTTTGGACTTAATGGAGAGTGCAAGATGTAGATTGAAAGATGTTTCAAGACTAAAGCATTCTGGACTATGTAGTTCACAAGCTCACTGGGGAACCCTGTTAGACTCAAAGTCCCAACACTGTGCCATGGCAAGAGCTTACTGAGGAAGCAAGAGGCTGATACTGCTGACCGGTTTTGTCGACTGACTTACTTGAATGTAGTTGTCAACAACTCCCCAAGCAAAGTCACAGGGAAATGTCCCTTCTAGGGGCTGGTTTTCAGGTAAAGGAGGGAAGCCATTGTCCTCTATCAGCTTTTGGTAGAACAAGGCTGAAGACTTGGGCAACAGCTCCTTATCCTGGCTCAGAAAGTCGACATAGAAGAGTCCTCGCCGGATGCTGTAGCCCCTGTGCCACTCGAAACCATCCATGAGGGACCACGCGGTGTACCCAATGACGTCGACCCCATCCAGCCTGATGGCTGCAGAGGGAAAAGAAGACAAGAGCGGTGTCATCTCCCACTGGGCATTGTGTGACTAGAGCAGACAGGGGTTTTCCCACTTCAAGAAGCAAGGCAAGGGACTGGAGAGATGGCTCAGTGGTTAAAAGCACTGGCCACTCTCCCAGAGGATCCACGTTTGGTTCCCAGCGCCCACATGGTGGCTCAGAACTATAATTCAGGTGCAAGGGATCTAATGCCCTCTCTGGCCTCTGTGGGCATTGCATGCATGTGGTGCACATACGCATATGCAGGCAGAAATTCGCATATATAAAGATAAAAAAAAAAGAAAGACAGAAATAAGTCAGGTGTAATGTTTCTTGTTTGGTGAACATTTTTTTTTCTTGTTCACAAAAGGCTCTCATCAAATGTAGATGGCTTCCCCAGGCAATGTCTTCATAGATAGTTTGACCTCCACAGGGTTCTTATTCCCAAAAGTACTAGGATAGCTTGTTGTTCCTAACCTGGGCACCTAACATTGTGACTCGTGTCTCTTTCTTCTCGTGCTGTGGATGGGACCAAAGGCCTTGGGGTGTCAGGCAAGTATGCTACATCTGACCCACTTCCATAGTCCTTAAAGCTCAGTTTACCCAGGTCATATGAATATTCCTCTTGCTTTTGTTGTTGAAAGAGGGAGCTAGTGGTGGTAATAAATGATCAACATACATTGTAGAAATGTATGGAGATTTCAAAGAATAAAAACAATTAAGGAAAAAGCATGTTATTCAGCTAAAACAAATGAACTAGAAAGAAAGAGAGAGAGCTAGATAGTCTGAGATTTTTTTAATACTATGTTATATAATCTAACAACGTAGATGAGAGACTGTGAGTCCATTGATTTTAAATATTAACCTTGTTTTGTTGTCTTATCAGCAAATTATCGAAGTTCCTTTTATGGAACTTTGAAAATTAAGTTTCTGAAGGGCTCAAATGAGAGCAGAGTTACATAAATATATTCTCCCTACTGCTTAAACTGTGTATGTGTGTTTGGTATGTGTATGATATGTGTGGTGTATGTTATGTGTGATGTGTATCATGGTATGCAGTATGTGATGTGTTAATGTGAATGTATATATGGTATGGTGTGTGTGTGATGTATGCATATATGATGTGTGTATGTATGTAATGTGTGTATATGGTATGGTGTGTGTGGTATGTGATATGTGTGTATGTGGGGGTGTATGTGTGTAGGAGGGTGTATGTGGTGGGTGTGTGGGTGTGCATGTGGGAGTATGCATGTGTGAATTTTGGCAAAATATGGGAATTTTACTTGAAAGCCTACCTTTTAAGGTTTCCATTATGAACTTCTTGAGATAATACATGTATTTGGCATCATCTCTTTTGGTGGTCCCTGAGACAAACCAACCATTTTCCACAATAAATATTTGAGGGTGGTTATATTCCAGATCTATCCAAGACAGAAGCTGCCTCAGGCTGGGAGACTCCAATTGGCGGAACTTCATGTTAGGGTCCAATAGTTGAAAGCTCAAGGTTGGTCCGAAGGAGAGAGCAAAAAAATCAGCAGTTCCTCTGATGAACTTCTTCTCAGATTCAGTAAAATCGGGCAGAAGAGATGAGAGGTTGCTCTTCATACTCTCTGGGTAGTCGCCATCGATAAATATGGGTTTGGCAAACCAGCCTAGCACAAAGTCAAGAGACTTCTGGCATTCTCTGATATTATGGTCAGTCATTCTTCGAGGACTGATCCAATGGGAGCCTAAGGCGATGGACACCTGGCCTCCCTGAGTGGGGCGGAAAGAGGTGTTGTAGAGATGCCAGATTTTGGCATGAGCCTATGGAGAAAAAGAACATGGTGAATTTCTCCCTGATTGCAAGGAAGTATGCAATATTTACTGGATTCCCAGCCCCACTGATGCCTGATTTCCATCTGACCTAACACAGTGACTAGCCTGTGATACAACAGTCATCTAAAGCCAATAAGTTATTTCAAGGAAGACCATCCTGCAGAGAGCTGTCACTCTGATCTGAGAGATTTCCAGTGTGTTTCAGCAGCTAGTGGAAAAACGTAAAATCATTGTATTGAATGGGTAGTTACGATTCACATTGGAAAAATTCATAAACTAAGAATTTTTTATAATACTTACTGTTAAGTTATCTTTGGATTATGTACTTTTTAATTTGCAGGCTTGAGAAAAAAAAAAAAA
>NW_022196905.1:145542444-145552465 GCF_008632895.1 Mastomys coucha | reverse complement strand
AAAAAAAAAAAAAAAGAACCAATCTCCCATCTGTGGCTGTACCAGGAATTTCCAAATAGGATTATTTGTTTTATCCTAAGAGACTGGGAGTTTCTGAATAGACTCAAGTTGTTGGAGTCAAACTGATTATTTCTCATTTGTCTGTCATCCCCAAAATTCTAACGCATGTTCTCACAACTTTTGTCTTCCCTGTGAATCAGCCCAAGACATTGAAAGATGAACCTTAGTATCTTGGCCCACCGTCCAGAGCTCTGAGACAATGCTGGCTTCCTGAAAGTGTAAGGGACAAGCCAGGAACAAGAGACAACTAAATACAGCTGTGAAGACATGGGCTGGTAAGACTGGGCCAGAGTCCCTTGTAAAGCTGCTTTAGACAGCCAACTCTGTGCTTCCAGAAACCCCAGCTGACCCCTAATTATTCATCTGTTTCTCTTTCACTTAACAAACACTGAAGCGACTCTGGGTTTTATTTCCTCCTTACCATTGAACTCCTTGATTAATTCTTCATATTGTCCTATTAAATACAAGGGCTATCTGTTAGCCTTTTATTCCCCCAACACACATTTGGAAAAACTCTGCTCCCATCTGCTGCTTGATTCCGTGTAGTTTCCAGAATGACTGATCCAATTTTCCTCTCACCACATAAGCCAGAGGATCACTATACCAAATATTCTTTTTATTTTCCTCAAATATTCTTCTGGTTTGTCTCAGCTCAGGAATCCAAGAATGGTCTCCTCACCCATCCTCCAAGTTCAGCAAACCATTCAACAAAGTAAATTTCGTTGTCTCTCATGTTTTAAAAACAGTATGCCTCATTTCGCTGAGTGCAATCATATTTCATGATCTGTAGCAGCTGTCTACAAGCTGAGAAAAAAATAAAACTAAACCAGGTCCTGCCTGGGCTGTAGAGTGAGGCCTGCCTCCGAACTTTACAGAGGGAGAAAGGGATGGGGAGGGAGAGAGAAAAGCCACACTCAAGATATAGCTCAGTAGTCAGATGCTCACAAGCTCCTAAAAGGCCTAGGTTTAATCTGGGAAACAAACAAACAAAAAGCATTAAAGAAAAAAAAAAAAAGGAACCACCCTTTTGTGCAATGATACAGATTGATCTACAAGTTATCATCCAGAGCAAGACCACAAAGGACCTTCACATAGCTGAGGGTCTCCATTTGTAAGCCTCCACGTTAGTATCTAATGACAAAAGCAGAACAGTGGTTGCCTGTGGAGAAGGAGGGCCAGTGAGGAGCTACAGGAAATTTTATATGGCGGTTTCTGTACCTCTCTAGCTGGGACTTGTCACACAGATGTGCATTGTCCTAGTGTGCTTCTCTATTGTAGTGACAAAACACCAACCAGAAGCAACCCTGAGAAGGAAAGGATTTCTTTGGCTCTCGGGTTCCAGTCCACTACTGAGGGAAGACAAAGCAAAAACCTGGAGGCAAGAATCGAAGCAAAAGACCACAGAGAAGACTCGGCTATCTTTTGGATAGAGCCCAGGCCTCCTGCCCAGAGATGGTGCTGCCCATCATGCACTGGGCCTTCATACATCAATGAAGCAATGCCATACAGACAAGGCCACAAGTCAATCTGATGAAGGCAATCTCCCAACTGAAGTTCCCTCATCCCCAGAATAGTGACAAACAAATCAAGATTAGGTATCACACATGGAGTTGCCAAAACTTATAGGATTGTGCAGTAACATATAAAGACCTATAGAGAAACAGATTGTGAGCATATTACTAGACATAAAGATACTCATAGTTGTAGGTTATCTAGGATGGACATGACAAGAAACACTGATTTTCTCTACGTCTTAGGGTTTTAGTGCTAAGAGACACCATGACCAGGGCAACTTTTACAAAGGACAGCATTTAATTGGGGCTGGCTTACAGTTTCAGAAATTCAGTCCATTATCATTGTGGCAGGAAACATGGTAGTATCCAGGCAGATATAGTGCTGGAGAAGGAGCTGAGAGTTCTATATCTTGATCCAAAGGCAGTCAGAAAACTGTCTTTTCTACACTGGATGGATCTTAAGCCTAGGACCTCAAAGGCCACCCTGACAGTGACACATTTCCTCCAACAAGGCCTGAGACCTAACAAGGACACACTTCCTAATAATGTCACTCCTTGTGGATCAAGCATTCAAATACATGAGTCTGTGGAGGCCAGACCTTTTCAAACCACTATACTCTGAAACATAAACTTAACTGCAAATCAGTTACTTTTTTTAAAAAAATTATAGGTGTAGGCTTAGATTATTCAAAACCTACTTTAATAAGGTTAAAGTTTTGTCACTCCCTCTTGCCCACCATCCCAAGGTAGGGGAGAAAAGATGGTAAATAGAACAAGGGGAACTGTTTAGAAGCAGTTCTTTGGGGCAATCCCAATCTTCATTGTCAGGATACAAGCAGTCCAGTTCAGTAGTGTCACCAAATACAGATCAGCATCAGCAGCATGACCCACCACAAACAGCCAAGCCTCCACTGTCAGCATGAGTCAGCCAGGAGTGATCAAAAACAGCCAGAAAGCCAAGAGAGGTTCAATGCCATGCCTCTCTCAATGAAGTGAAGATCTTCTGGACCAATGAAGCTTTGCACAGCTAGCTATGCAAGCCCGCTGTCACGGGTCCTACTTATACTCTCTCCAAACATCACAAGTCCTTTCACAGGTCTGCTTCAGCAAAACATCCCTTGAGTTTGCTCCAGCAAAATATCACGAGTCTGTGTCACATCATACAACCAGAAATTCCCACTTCATACCCTAGTCAACACTCACTCACTTGATCAACAAATATTATACTCTGCTATTTCACTGAGAGAGACAAAAGATAGTGCCTTCTTCTCATGGAGCTTTTATCCCAGGGTTGAAGGGATGGATGAAGAGAGAAGGGTTAGCAGGTGGTAGGATCAGGCAGGGTTACAGTTAGATAGGAAGTGCCGTCAGCAGAGGCACTGTTTGAGAAGAGACCCAATCAATAAAGAACAAGGGAGAGTCCGCAAGGGTCAGGGGATGACAGCAGGCCATGCAGACAGAGTTGACCAATTGTATGAGGAAATGGCCTATTCTAGCTCTGCACCCTTCCAAGCCTTGTCACCACACAAAAACTTGGGTATCAACTCTGTTTCTCTGTTCTACTTAAAACAGGGATAGCGACGATATTTTACACTCCCATTCTTATGAGAATTAAATGAGTTGATACTGGTTGAATATGCCTTGCCCCACACCCCAAACCAAAATGCTCTAAAATTCAACATTTATTGAGACCCAATACAACCACAAGTGGGAAAGCCCCTTGGCCTTACTGTCAGGGTTCCTAATAAAAAATGCAGATACTCTGTAAAAACCAGTCCATACCAGTGTCTGCCTGAGGAAATACACTGCACACATAAAATACGTGAATTTTGTGTTGACTCTAATCCTACCCCAAGACATCTCATTATGTATATAAAAATGTCACAAAGTCCATGATCTGAAAGATTTGCTCAGCCAGTTGGGGTAGCAATTGTGACTGTCAGCTAGTAAGCACCACATGTTTATCCTTAAAGTGTTATCATAACATCATTTGGTTTATGGTTTTTGAAAGATAACTGGATGTGAGGTACAGTATGAATCAGCAGGGATCCAAGAGACCAGTTAGGCAGCTACTGCAATGATGATGGTACCAGGAGAGCGAAGACAGCAGTTTGGACCATTGGTCCAGGTGAAATATGAGGATGGGCAAGGAGGTGCTGGCAAGTGGCCAGGCACAAGTTATCCCTGATGCAGATTTCTGTGGCTTGCCCATGTGCTTGATGCTGCTTGTGGGATATAAGAGGGGAAAGGAATCACAGACAACAACAAAGCCCCAAATCAAGGAGACTGAATTCTCTTCAAGTCCTAGAGCCACTGCCTCAGGGAGGATGCCTGATAGGAACCTGGGCACTTGAAGCTAAAACACACTTAAACAGTCAAAGATAATGTTAGCACTCATTCGTGCACATCCCCAGTGGTCATACTCAAGAGCTCATTTTGTTGTGACTGTTCCTTTGATTAAAAAAAAATTAAAATGGAGTAATTCTTAGAAGATTAATTTAATCCTGTGAAAGTTAAATTAAAATCTTAATTAAATTAACTGAGACCAACAGAGAAAGAATTGAAATGCAGCCCATAAATAGAAAATAATTCAGACACCTGTGTGTGTTGCTTCATACCCAAGAGCTGTGATGTAAGGTCTCAGAGGTGAACTTCTTAAAAAGACAAAGGATTGGAACATTTTAAGCCAAATAGGGCTTTTTTTGTTTTTTGTTTTCTTTCTTTTTTGGCATCCTTCACCTCAACTTTAAGAACAATGCATGCTTGAGGACTTTCTCAAGGTCACTTCTGTGCTGAGTTGTCACATGAGCCAGAGGACTGGCCTAATGCCATGTTTACAGACCAAATTACCCTCCTGTTTGGATCAGCACAGCTCTGCAGATTATAAACTGCAGCTCCTTAACAGCATTTCAGTAAGTCTCTCACAAAACACTCATCTAATGATTTCCCCAGAATAACCTTCTGTATTTTCCATCCACAAAACAGCCAGCCATCTCCACAGTTCCTTAAGAAACAACAGAGTCTAACCTGATGCTCAGTTAGACAAAGAAAATAGAACTGTGGTACCCAGGATGACTGCCTTTACTGAGGACTGATTGTGTGTGTGTGTGTGTGTGTGTGTGTGTGTGTATTTGTATGAGTGTGTCTGTGTGTGTGTGTCTGTGTGTCTGTGCTGTGTATCTGTGTGTATCTGTGTGTGTGTATGTGTCTGTGTGTGTGCCTGTATGTGTGTGTGTATTTGTATGTGTGTGTCTGTGTCTGTGTGTCTATTCTGTGTCTCTGTGTATCTGTGTGTGTATGTTTCTGTGTGTCTGTGTGTATGCCTGTGTATGTCTGTCTGTGTGTGTGTCTGTGTGTCTGTGCTGTCTGCCTGTGTGTGTCTGTGTGTGTGTCTGTGAGTATGTGTCTGTGTGTGTGTCTGTGTGTGTGTCTGTATGTGTGTGTGTGTGTGTCTGTCTGTCTGCCTGTCTACCTCTGGTATCATGCCTCAGGAGCTTTCTACCTTGTTTCTTAAGACGGCGTTTGTCACTGGCCTGGAACCCACCAATTATGCTAGGGTGGCTGGGCCAGTGAGCTCCAGGGACCAGCCTATGTCTGCCTCTTCAGTGCTGAGATTACAAAAGCATCATAATGTGGCCTTTTGGGCTCTATAGATCAAACTCAAGCAAGCCCCTTACTGATTGCAACATCACCCAGCCCTCTACTCAGGACTTGGTTTAGTCATTTCTTTCTGTTGCTATGATAAAGACACCAGGACTGAAAGTAACCTGGGGAGGAAAGAATGTATTTGGTTTACATATCCCTTCCATGGTCCATCACTAAGGGAAACCAAAACAGCATTGTACTTACCTACAGATAATTGTGTAGACTGTTCATTAACCCATGGACCATACACATACTGAAACAGAGGGCAGCTGTGCCTTCTGTTGCTGTGATAAAGACCATGATCAAAAGCAACTTGTGGAGAAAAGGATGCATTTCAGCTTACACCTCATGTCACACACCTTCTATCCTTGAGGGAAGTCTGGGCAAGAACTCAAGCAGGAACTAAAGCAGAAACCATGGAGGAATGCTGCTTCCTGGCTTGCTCCCCCTGCCTTGTTCTGTCTACCTCCTTGGTACAACCCAGGACCACTTGCCTAGGTGGACACTGCGGGACCATGGGCTGGATCTTCCCACATTAAACCTTAGCCAAGAGGATACTCCACAGAATTACCTACCATCCAGTCTTATGGGGGGGGGGGTATGTTATCAACTGAACTTCCCTCTTCTCAGATGATTTTAACATGTCATGGTGATAAAAACAACAACAACAACAAAACAAACAAACAACCAGGATAGCATTTTGAATCATCTGCTGCAGAATAGATTAAAATGTCAACAGCTGGAAGCTGGAATGATTTTTCTTCAAAATGTAAACACTACTACAGTCCTGACTAAGGTGACAGGGGTTGGAAGGACTTTTGAGAGGCAGCTCAAAGCAGGGAATGGAAGAATGTTGCTCCTAAACCTACCAACAAGTACCACTGGGGAGGCAGGCTAGGATCCAGCAAGTATCTCACCTGGCTTCACCTGCCTGATGCAGGATGCTATTGTCTGAGACAAATGTGGCTCTGCTCACATATCTCCTCCTCCAGTGCACTTATCCTGGTATTTTCATAGTAATTACAAAGGAACAGTGTGTATGTGTGTGGGTGTGTTTGGGTGTGCATGAGTGCATGTACTATGCAGGTGTATTTGTTTGTAGAAGAAAGACAGTGTTTTTGCGATACTGACCATAGGCAAATAATATCCTGAAGCATCAGACCCTTGAAGCTCTTGCTCAGTTCTAATTCCTTCTCAAAAAACCCATCTTTTCCTCCAGCTGATCGAAATCCAGAGTCATCTAATTTGCATATATTTACATATTTACTGGTAGGTCTCTGATTCTGTTGAAGGCATGTGCTAGCAACTCACCATGATAAAAGCCAGGATGGGTTTTTTAATCAAGTTGTAGCTTTGGGTGTTTGTCTCTTGGAACCAGATTGTCTTGGCTTTGCTAAGTGGGCTACATAAAAGGTCTTTTTCACTTGCTTTAAAATTCTTCAAAAGAAGCCAGGTATGGTGGAGCACTCCTTGAATCCCAGCGCTTGAGAGGCAGAGGAAGGTAGATCTCTGTGAATCCGAGGACAACCTGGTCTACATAGGGAGTTCCAGGACAAGCAAGCTACATAGTGAGACACCAATACCAATAATAAAATAATAATTTAAATTTTCTCCAAAGGAGGGAAAAGTAATTTTATAGCTCACATTGTGCAGAACTTGACGACGTTTGTTAAATCATTCTACTTAATACTAAATCACATTGCTACAAAATTCCCTCTAGGGCCCAAAGAGATGGCTCTGTTAAGGTTAAGTGCACTGGCTGCTCTTATAGGAGACTTGGCTTCTGTTTCCAGAACCCACATGTAGCTCCCAATTATCTGTAACTTCAGTCCCAGGGGACCTGACAGTCTCTCTGGCTTCCTTGGGCACTGCATGCACATGAAACACAGACAGACATGCAGGCAAGACCCACATACATACAAAAAAAAAAAAAAAAAAAAAAAAGCATTTCCAAATCACTGATGTTAAATTGCTAATAACATATCCCAGCGCATGGCCAGAATTCTCACTGGGTGAGATGGTGAACCCACTGACATTATGGAGACAGGGAGGAGTGCCAGCATCTCAGGTTGTACCTCGATGTTTCTAATGCCACTCAACCATGAACCAGAGGGAACCGTACCAGAAAACCATGAGGGACTAGGGAGGGAGGACATGGTCAGATGCGGGACTGAGACAGGACTGTGAGCACTGAGATAAAGGACATCTGAAGGTCATCCCAGGATCTTTGACATTAACATCTATCGGTACTATCACCCATGTCATTCTGCAACACCCGCATTGAACAGCTTCCCCTTCATTTTCAGCAACGCTGAGACAAGCATTTTTCTCCCATAACTTTCTAAATGCTCTCCTTTCTAAATGCTCTCCTTTTTAAATGCTCTCCTTTCTCACCAGCTTCTCCAGCTGGGAATCAGCTGACCAGCTCCTTCTCCATGAGCCTTCCTGGTGATCAGACCACAGGCATTTCACTTGCTTTTTAAATAACTCCCTTCCACTCTCAGGAAAGAACACTTCAACTCAAAGGGGGAAAAATGGCACATGGATGTGTCTCTACATCAACAGACAGGGTAAGACTACAGAAAAACACAGCGTGCTTCGTGGATTTGTGATTAGTGAAAAGCAATCTGTCTGCCCTTTTTCCATTTATCTATTTGTGGTGGAAAGTTATTTGGGAGACAGGTTGTGGAGTCGTTCCCAGAGTGGCCTTGGTGACTCTGACCATGGAAAGAGAAGGGACAAGAAGAACATGAGCATGCAGTTTATACAATGACAGCTACCCTGCCTCTGGGACCGTCTGTGTTCTCTAAGCAAGAGGAGCAGCAGGCACCAACAAACACTACAGATGTGGATTACAGAGAATGCATCAGGGGCTGTAAGGAGGAGGAGGAGGATCATAAGGACCTGGTGTGTCACAGAAATGTGTGGTTTTCTGGTGTCACTCACCAGTCTTATTTTCCTTTCATCGCTATGGTGTGTTCTAACCTTTTTATTTATATCTCTGTAGGGGAGACTTCTCATGCACCCCTACCAGCAGCATTTCCATCGCTCCCATTTCTGTAAGGTAATGTCCGCCGTTAGGGATTTTAAATTCCTCACCTATGGCAAATAGCACCTCTGGAGAGTCAGAAAATAAGACTGGCCAGACACGCCTGTTCTGCGGCCTCAGCCCCTGTCACAGCCATCCATCTGCCCCATAGCCAGTCCTAGGAAACATGTTCTTTACAACCAGCCTTTGTGATTAGAAATAATCCGTAAAGATTATTTCTATCATTAAAAGAAAAAAAGCTCTTGATGTCCTTGGGCTTTGTCCAGATTCATTTACAAACATTCATTCCATGAATTTAATAATAGCTCATAAGCTTCTCGGTTTCACAGTGTTGAACAACCATTACATACAAAGAATTGGCTTCTCCTAGGAGGGGTTCACAAGAAACCTTGGATTGTATTTTCAGGAACCATTGTCATTTCAGAGGGATTTGTTTTCTGTTTTAAAAGTGGGTCCTATTGAGTCTTCTATTCAGAAAATGAGATAGTAAGCCTGTGAAACTCTGAAGAGCAGCAGCAGCAGCAGCAGCGCCTGTGAACTTCGTGTCACGTGGTTTCCCAGAAACCCCAGGAAATACTCTCCTCCACTTCCTGTGAAGCTGAGCTGCTGGGAGAAACTATTTTAAACGGGAAGATCCAGACCTATCTGATGGAGAAAGCGGCACGTGAGCACAGAATTAGGTTTGTAAAACTGTATCTTGACAGGAGACGAGATATTCTAAACAGAAACACGCTTGTTCCTTCCTTGAGTGACCGGATCTCACAGAAATAAGTCCCCCTTCTCAGAATCCAACCATGGGGGAAGGAAAGAAAAGCCATGGTGCCAGCTGAGCTAAAGGGAAAACGGAAGTGCCTTCTAGGGAGGGATTTCTCGGCTCTGATGGCTTAGTTAGCATACGCATATTTCTGAGATTTTTAGTCTTTTCCTTTTCATCTTTTCTATCAAATTGCAACACCCTTACAGAAAAAAAAAAGGGGAGAGAAAAGTAGATGTCTTCCTGTCTCTATTAGGGCCAAACTGTAAATAAATTCACTCTCCATTATCAACTTGCTCCCTAATTTTTTTGAATATGCATGCATTGGCTTTATGAAACTAATGCCCCTCAGTATGGAGGTCTCTGGTTCTGTGGCCAAAGGATGATGCAGAAAGACTGCTTTAGGAAGAGAGAAGAAAGTAAGACCCCCTCTCCCCCTCAGCACAACATCAGGGCCCATAGAGTGGCTAAAAGACTGAGTGGGGAACAAGAGGCCAAACTGGTGCAGTACCTCACAGTGGTCCCTAGAGCAGGGGACCACAGCATGGCAGCTGCTCTCTATCTTTCCCTAGCACTAAAGGGTCCTCTCAAGTATGAAAGGTTAAGAAAAAGAATGCAGCATTTGGGTTTGATGATCCCGTGTACTCCTTTTGGATGTGATCTCTGGTTAAAAGACAAAGACAGCAAGTGTGTATGTATCATGTATGTATATATGTGCACCATGTATATGCAGTGTCTGAAGAGGCCACGAGGAGGCATCACATCCCCCTGGAACTGGAGTTACAGCGGCCCATGAGCTGCCATGTGGATGCTGAGAACCAAATTCCCATCCTCTGTAAGAACAACCAGTGCTGCTGGGCAATGGTGGCGCACGCCTTTCATCCTAGCACTTGGGAGGCAGAGGCAGGTAGATTTCTGAGTTCGAGGCCACCCTGGTTTACAGAGTGAGTTCCAGGACAGCCAGGGCTATACAGAGAAACCCTGTCTGGACAAGACCAA
>NW_022196905.1:145531777-145542434 GCF_008632895.1 Mastomys coucha | reverse complement strand
AAAAAAAAGAAAGAAAAAGAAAGAAAGAAAAATAGCCCGTGCTCTTGAACCACAGAGCCATCTCTCCAGCCGCAGTCTTCTTAATTTTAAAGGGAAGCAAATGGAGATCTCATAGTAAGAGACCCATGAACAAGATATAATAGCTACAAAGTGCATTGGTACCAAAGAAAAAAGTAGTTGGAGGCCAATGCAAATGAATAGAATACATCTGGCAAATTAACCTCAAATAATTGGATAGTATTTTATTGTCCATCTAGAAACACAATAGTTATATCTCTATATGTTGTAACTTTATATCTCATAAACCTCTGTGTGACATGGTTGGAGATTAAAGACAAGAAAAGTGTGATTTATATACTATAGTATAGTTTCTATTTAAAGCCTGGTGTCTTGGGTGCTGGTGAGATGGCTCAGCGGGTAAGAGCACTGACTATTCTTCTGAAGGTCCTGAAGGTCCTTGAGTTCAGATCCCAGCAACCACATGGTGGCTCACAACCACCCGTAATGAGATCTGATGCCCTCCTCTGGTGCGTCTGAAGACAGCTACAGTGAATTATGCTGGAGCGAGCATGCCAGAGCCAGTGGGGCCCGAGCAAGTGGGGAGGCAGAGGTCCTGAGTTCAATTCCCAGCAGCCACACACATGATGGCTCACGGCTATCTATACAGCTACAGTGTACTCATACACATAAAATAAATAAAATAAATCTTTAAAAAAAAAGACTGGTGTTTTGAAAGCTTTTCAATTCATTGATTGATTCTTAATAGCAAAGACTGATCGAAATTTGAAACACTGACTGATGGGAAGGTTCTGCTTCAAAAGGAGACTCATACTGTCCCACAGGATGTACACACAGCTATATGTCTCTCTCACTGTTTGTAGTCATACTTGAAAACTCACAAAACACTATTCTGAAAACACAGAAATGTGCCAAAACTTGACTCAAAATGAGCTCTGTGGGCTTGAATGGCATAAATGTTATGACTGGCCAATTTAATTTTTAAAGCAATGATAAAATACCTATTTCCTTTTTATTTTTATGACAGTAATATATGTTTATGCTTTAAAAAGTCAAAGATTCTCTGGGCGGTGGTGGCGCACGCCTTTAATCCCAGCACTTGGGAGGCAGAGGCAGGCGGATTTCTGAGTTCAAGGCCAGCCTGGTCTACAGAGTGAGTTCCAGGACAACCAGGGCTATACAGAGAAACCCTGTCTCAAAAAAAAAAAAAAAAAAAAAAAAAAAAGTCAAAGATTGGGGCTCAATAGATGGCTCGGTGGTTAAGAGCATTGGCTGATCTTGCAGAGGACACAGGTTCAACTCTCAGCACCCACAGAACAGCTCATAACTGCCTGTAACTCCAGTTCCAGGGATCAAATGCCCCCTACTGGCCTCTGTGGGCACTGCATGCACATGGTAGGTATACAAACATATAGGCAAACACGCACAGACATAAAATAAAAATGAATCATTTTTTAAGAGTCAAATATAATTCTGAGACACTAGTTGAAAATTATAACCCTCTGTCCCATATATTCCACTTCTCCCTCCTTCTTCTCCCTAGAGGAGATAATCACTTTGCAGCCAGGACTTTTTTTTTTTTAATTTATACCACTCACACTCTCTTATTGTAGACAGTATCCACTGGCTTCCTGTTATGGAAGCTAACAGTTTAGCCATCTTGCACTGACAAATTACCCTTGCAAGAGATTTGGTTTTGCTAGCATCCGGTGAAAACTTGTTCCACCATTGTAAATATCAGTCACAGATGATCAATGTGGTGATGAAGTCTGTTTTGCTTAGTTTTGTTTTCTTTGAAGTTAATAGTCACACAGCTTTGCCTTTGCTTGGTTTTCCTTGTGCCCACGGTTCATTGATCTTACCATCTCCAGCATCCATCTAGCACCGACTCCCATTGGCTCACATCATAGGGAGACATACTTCTGGAATCTTCCCCTCTCTTCTCTGGCTTCTCTGTACCTATAGCACAGCCACCTCCCGAACCTGTGCTTCATCCTTGCATTCCCAGCTTAGACATGGTCTGTGCATACTCTGCCTTCTTTCTTTTGTCTTCATGATTTTACATGGAAGATATTCTCTAGAAGCTTCATGAGAAAGGGCTCATGGAAGATTTAAAGAAAAAAAAAGCATTGGTTATCTGGGAATTTCCATCCTTTCCCCTTATGAGTGATTGATAGTATAGGTAAGTATTAAGTTCTAGGTTGGAAATACTTTTTTATTATGATGGCACTGCTCAGTGAACTTTATGGTGGCCATGAAAATATGTCACCTGACCATCCTCCTATAAGGAGCACACTTGAATGGTGACATCAGCTGCTACCTCTTTGGGACCCTACTATAGCTGAGCTGTGACCACATGTTTCTCATTGGCTGTTCCTGCATGGCAGACAGAAAATGCCCGAGATAGTAATACAGACATTGCACTAAGACATGGACTCCTGCCACGGGCACTGCTGGCTCAGGAGTTTCCACTGACATAGCAGATCTTTCTTAGATCTGCAGGCACATCTGAGAACCTTCCCAGTGAGTCCCCTTCCTGCCCTTTACAGACATCACTTGTGCACCATGATCTAATGAGCTGCTCTTGTTTTCTGGCTCCTTCCCCTTTATCATTCATCATTGTTTCCCAGGTGAATTTTCTGCACATTTATTTATCCATGCCTTGCCTTAACATCTGCTTATCAG
The DNA here is from genome assembly GCF_008632895.1 of Mastomys coucha. Classification (NCBI taxonomy): domain Eukaryota; kingdom Metazoa; phylum Chordata; class Mammalia; order Rodentia; family Muridae; genus Mastomys; species Mastomys coucha. Next base: position 145,539,731 of record NW_022196905.1, on the reverse strand, counting down.
AAGAAGCAGAACTAACACAAGTGGGTTTGCAGAGCCAGCTTTGAAGATAAGAATGGTAGCACAAGCAATATGTGGAGGGAGATAGTCCCCTAGCACAGACGCAGTTGATAAATTTTTCACCTGGGGTAACCAGGACAAATGACCTACTGAGGGACATACATTGTAAATGTAGTGACTCACACATTCTAATGCCTGCAAGGAAAGAGATCTGAGCTCTCTCCTTCCTTCTGTATTATATTGCGGTCTGCCAGGGAGAAGAAATGAACTACCATTATTGGGCAGTTGAAGTTCAGTGTGAAAGCCGCGGGTTCCTACCGGCTCTTGTCTAGCAATGGAAGAGTTCTTACATCTTAGCAACACACATAGGACCTCAGAAAGTTCCAGAGATCCAAACATCCAGGGATGTTTCAATATTCAGCCAAGACAGGTCTGACATATCAAGGTCAGAGTCCTGATTGGGACAACCTGGGTCTCTAATCCACTCAGTTAGTGTATTTGCCTCAAGGGGCATGTCTCTGCAGACTCCTTGGAATGCTTAGCATTCCTGGCCCTGGTCCACCATTTCCTAGCAAGAACCAGGACTTCCTTATCTGAAGAGACCTCTCTCCTAAAAAAGCAATGGGTAGCACGCACTTCTAAGTGTCGGTTCCAGTCTAAAACATCTGGAGACAGCTAGGAGGATCAAGAAAAGTCATCATACAGCAAAGCAGCTTCAAGCATTGGCAGGTGTGGCCAGCACCAGATGTGTGTCACTGGGATCCAACTTTAAGAGTCTTTGGCCAAGGAACTAGAATACAAGACAAGAGAAGAAAGAATTCACAGACTACATGGCACTTGTCTCAGAAATATACTTCACAGCCCTGGCCCACTCCAGGCCAGGCCGATGTACAAGGACCACAGGGGTTGGCATCCCCTGGACAGGATGAGACCGTGGAATTCAGAGACCCACGGAACCACTGCTAAATATCCAGAAGTTATGTGTGCTGATGGCTTTGAGTGAGAGAGATGTCCTCCACAGACTCATGGTTGAATACTTGCTCCTTAGTTGGAGGCACTTTCGGGAGAGATTGTGGGACCCCGAGGAGGTGGAGCCTTGCTGGAGGTCTACTTATGGACTTTCTAGTCTCTGGGGCAACCAGGTCTTTGGGTGCCTGCACTTAGCATTACAATACATAGCAACAGACTGAATTTCAACAAGGGGTGAGGCAGGGTGGGGTGGGGTAGTGTAGAAGCCAGTAAGCTATATTCCTATATTCCTCTTTGGTCTCTGCTTCAGTTCCTGCATTGAGGTTTCTGGCTTGACTTCTTTCATAATAGACTGTAACATGTAAGCCAAATAGACCCTTTCTTTCCCCCAAGTTGCTCCTTGCTGTGTTTTATCACAGCAACAGAGAAGCAAATTAGGACCTTTCTAATTGAATTTCAACAAGTTGTTGAAATAGTTTTTTTCTCCGCAGCAGGAGGGGTGGGCAGAGAAAGTGCGGTGTGCCCTGTTGTGCAGGCCAGCCCACACAGGAGCATGCCTTCCTTCCCTGTCCAAGGGCTCATGAGTTTCTTCTCATGTGGACCATGGGAGTGGAAGAAAAATGTGGAGAGAGGGAAAAGCCGCCATGGGTTAGGTGAGTCATAAAATGATGGTTATGTGGGTTGGCTAATTGGAGTTAAGAGCAGTCCAGATGAAACATGGAAAATTATATAATGGGTTATTGATTGGGAAATAGACATAATAACATTGAGGATAGATATCTGCCCAGCTCTTGTACTGATTGAGGCTTATTGTAAATATGAAGGTTGTGTGTGTCATCTTTTATCCAGGAACGAAATGGTCAAAGGCGGGGTAGAAACCCTGGGTTGCAATTAAATATTTGTACAGCAGCCCTGGCTCACTCACTCAGATACCTTTCTTCTTCAGCCTAGGTCCCAGCTGCATAGAGATGGTACCGCCCACAGTGGACTGGGCCCTCTTACATCAATCAGCAATTTAAAAAAAAATGCCCACAGACAAGCCCACAGGCCAATCTGATGGAGACAACTCTTCAACTGAGAATCTCTCTTCCCAAGTATATAGGTTTGTTTCAAGTTGACCCAAATCACCCAGCACAGATGGGGAGTACTGCATCTGAAGAGACAGATGGAAAGGCCTACTCTGCTCTGAATCTGCATGTCAGGTGGAGTTCCTGGAAAAAGAAAGAATACCACAGTCAGGGCACTGTGTTATTCACACACATCTCTACAGCAGAGATATAGAAATGTGTATCAGAGCCAGCTCTTCGTCTCATAGTAGACCAGGCACACCGTTCTAATCAGATATCAATATTTCAACAGCCAGTTACGAATATTCCACCAAATTCATGTAACACTGTTCCTTATGCTGATCCAGACATGCTTCTACATTTCTGTTATTTCTAAGTCCCATCCCTGGGAAGCTCCCTCTTTGGTGGCATTTAATAAGATTGTAAATTTAAAGATAAACTCCCACAGGAGATAGCAGACGCTATCTGGCTTAACAGCAATGCACGGGGAGTTGAGAGCCTGGTGATTGCGACTGGCTATAGACTAATCCAAGCCTGACGTGGGATGGCAGCGACAACTACCAAGGCAGTCTTGTATGACAAGAACATAAAGCTACCTGCTTTGTGCAACTGGATCACAGCCTTGCTCTGCACAGCAAATGTGGTGAGAAGCCCTGAAGACCCTCAGCCTTATTCCTTTGGTTTCTTGTCCTTTCCCACCCATGGCTTCCAAGTATTGAGTCTTGAATGTAGTGTCACCTTTGGCTTACTTGTCCGGAGTTGACAGGGGCTGTGCCACAAACCTCAGCTGTGTGCTGCCTACTTGGTGTGTCTGGCAAGCCCAGTGCAGCACAGGACTTATCAGCTGTGAAACAGTTGTGCCCTCCCCAAGACTGTGGCTCTTCTCACTTCTACTGAGTAGTTCCCACCCAATAGATACTACCTGGCCCTGAAAGTCTAAAGCAGCCTCCACAGAAGGCCTGGCAACCCTTGGTTTCCCTAATTAGTTTCCCTAATACTCCCTACCCTCCCATTCTTCAAAACTGGCTTGTCTCTTGCCTTGGTGCCTCTACCACTGTCACAGATTTTTTCTAAGGCCTTTGAGTATTCTAGTGTGACTTCCTGATGGTTGTTACATCTCCTCTATTAATCTTTAAGAGTTAATAAGAGGAAGGGCAGGAGTCTTAACCTCGTCACTCTCTTCGTGGCAACCTACATAAAGCAAGCTCTGTCACTTTAAACCTGCCACACTGCACTCAGCTCCTCCCAGAATGAAGGTCAAGTGAAAGATAAAGGAGCTCAATATCTCCTCTGTCAGATAATATAGGCTTAGACACGTGACCCTACTCAGCAAGAGGTGCAAAGTCCCCCATTGAACTGCACCCTCAAGATCCCATGTTAGATACAATGGAAAGTCATTGACTCTCCCAAGCATATCAAATAGTAAGAAAGCCATGCTTGAGTGGTATTTGACTTGAGGAAGAACATACCCTATAAACAGACTAAAAGACCCTTCCCTTATACCCCTGTCTTTCTGGTTTATAGAGAAATACACACCATTGTGGAGAACTTGGGACAGTGAATAGGGAAAAGTTAAAGGGAGAAGGTCTGTGGTCAAGATCCAGAGTGGAACCAAGGGTCCAGGTAGAGTGTCCCCACAGATTCTACAAGGGTGTAGTCCACTGAAGCTATAGAGGCAGCATGCTACAGAAGGAGCTACAACAACCTTACAGAAGGAGCTACAACTATAGAAGGAGCTACAACCACCCTACAGAAGGAGCTACAACAACTCTACAGAAGGAGCTACAACAACCCTGCAGAAGGAGCTACAACAACCTTACAGAAGGAGCTACAACAACTCTACAGAAGGTGCTACAACAACCCTGCAGAGGAGCTACAACAACATTGCAGAAGGAGCTACAACTCTACAAAAGGAGCTACAACAACCCTACAAAAAGAGCTACAACAACCCTACAGAAGGAGCTACAACAACTTCACAGAAGGAGCTACAACCACCCTACAGAAGGAGCTACAACAACCCTACAGAAGGAGCTACAACCACCCTACAGAAGGAGCTACAACCACCCTACAGAAGGAGCTACAACAACCCTACAGAAGAAGCTACAACAAACCTACAGAAGGAGCTACAACAACTCCACAGAAGGAGCTACAACAACCCTACAGAAGGAGCTACAACCACCCTACAGAAGGAGCTACAACAACCCTACAGAAGGAACTACAACCACCCTATAGAAGGAGCTACAACTACTCTACAGAAGGAACTACAACAACCCTACAGAAGGAGCTACAACAACCCTACAGAAGGAGCTATAAATCCACAGTGATGCAAGAGTCTGAGTTCTCTCCTGGAGCCTGTGCTGACCCCATACCCTGTCTTCTACATCCATCACCTCTGCTAAGAAAGTACTATGAGGTAAAGGTGGAGCCACACGACACCAGACATCTTTTCTGTCTACTTTGCTGTCTCTTCTCTATCATATGGTCAAGGGTCAGATGATCAAGAGGCCCATTCAATGTTTACATTTGTGGTCTTGGAATTCAGCCCTACACCTTCCTGCTGCACTGTGAACTCTTGAGAAAAGTCCCTAAGTGTCAGGGTTCCAGCAGACTTTTTAGCCCATGAGGGAAACACAAAGCACATTGGCCTTTTCAAATGTTTAAAAAGCTGTTGCCTTTGTCCATTTTCTGCTGCTACAACAATATCATGGTCTAGGTAATCTTTAAAGAAAAGTTAATCTCACAGTTCAAAAGGCTAAGAAGTTCAAGATCGAGTGGCTCCCCATAGCCTTCCCATTGCATCATGGGAAAGAGGGCAACACATGGCAAGAGACTGTACTCAGGAAAGATAGCAAGCCAAAGCCAAGTAACAGAGCCAGTCTTAAGACACCTCGTCCATTCCAGCAGTAACTGTATTAATGGTTCACAATCTAAGAGCACCCCTCCCCCAAGGCTTTGCCTACTACAACAGCAATTAGTTCTCAACCTGAGCTTTAGAGGGAAACAAACATTCACCCCAGAGTAGCTGTCCTATGCAAGCATGATTTATTTTATTTTTTGAGATTTGAGAAAGTAAAGAGATAACCGGATGTCAGTTCAAAAACAAAAGATGAAACCCAGGGGCAACTTGAGAGGAGCAGAGATGAAGATGTTAGAAGATGAGGGTTTATCCTAGGAGGAAATTTGATGTGGATTTCCCAGACCCTTCCTGTAATGGTTTGTATATGCTTGGCCCAGGAACTGGCACTATTTGGGGGTGTGGCCTTGTTGAAGTGGGTGTGGCCTTGTTAGACTAGGTGTGTCACTGTGGGTGTGGGCTTTAATACCCTATTCCTAGCTGCCTGGAAGCCAGTATTCTGCTAGCAGCCTTCAGATGAAGATGTAGAACTCTCAGCTCCTCCTGCACCATGCCTGCCTGGATGCTGCCATGCTTCCTGCCTTGATAATTATGGACTGAACCTCTGAACCTGTAAGCCAACCCCAATTAAATGTCATTTATAAGAGTTGCCTTGGTCATGGTATCTGTTCACAGCAGTAAAATCCTAACTAAGACACTTCCTTACTCTACCATTCAATTTATCCACTAAAAAGGCACTTGTTGACATTGAAATACATTTTATAGAATCACTACATTTAAGGTCTATGTCCCTCACTGTTTTCAGCTCGGAAAGTGTATTAGGCCACAGTCAAGCTGCTTCATGGATAACAGTCTCACATTAGTCTACTCAGACTCTTGCCACACATTTCACTAAACAGGAATGTTTCTTCAGCCCTTACATCACATTGTGTCAATCATTTAGTTAGTGCATCTTCCAAAAATCACACTAGGACCAGCAAGACAGTCTTGAAAATGGATCATTTCAAAGATCTAAGGAAGAATTTGGTAAAATTCTATTAGTCTCCAAAAAGACGTCATTTTTCAAACTGTTTTAAGGTCTAAGTTAAGAAGCCAAGGGAGATGCCTCAACAGTTAAGAGAGCTTGCTGTTCTTACAGAGGATCCAGGTTCAATGCCGAGCACCCACATGGTAGTTTACATGTACCTTTGACTCCAGTTCCAGGGCACGAGGCATGCATGGGATCACATACATACATGCAGTCAAAATACTCATATACATACAATAAAATACATCTAGAAAAAAAATAGAAATATTGTATACAGATTGCTGCTTCAAAGAGTCACAAGTGTGAGAAGGATCCTGTCTGTCTGTCTGTCTGTCTGTCTGTCTGTCCTGAGCCACAAATTGTGACAACATTGTTAAGTCTTTAAAAAGTGAGTAAGAATATATCCCAAAACACAGCAATAACTAATTTCATGCCAATAGCACCCAACACAGCACAGGAGCACATAAAAAAAGCATAAGTATAACTCCTGGGCATTTCTGCAGAGGATACCAATCTCAGGGCACGCAATGATACTGGGTAGGTACTGTTGTTCCCACTCTCTGCCCCACCCCCTCCCCAGGAGACATGCCTTCTGTTCTTGCTCTTCACTTAAATGCTTCAAAAACAGTATTCAGGGAAATAAAGCACCTTCCCCACAGATTAATTATGACAAACTGTGGTACGACACAATGAGAATTTTTAAAACCATCAGACAACTCATGTCTTGAATGTTCAGAAGCTATGGCTGGCTACAACTCATCTAACACAGCTGTGTGTGTTCTCATTGTGCTCAGGAAAGGGACACATGTTATTTAAGTGCTTAGCAGTTCACATTTCTTCTTTTTCTTTACCTCAAAGCTATTGACATTTTAGAGATATGCTTTTGCTACTTTTTAATTATGCCTGTGTGGACGTGGGAGGCTTATCACTGGGGCCTATGGAGTCTGGAGGCATCAGATCCATCCCTCTGGAGCGGGAGTTGTAAGGGATCATGAGTCACCCAGTGTAGGTGCAGAGAACCAAACTTAGATTGATGCTCTGCGAGAACAGTGCATGTTCTCAGCCATTAAGCCCATCTCCCAGCCCTGCCCTGCAATTGACATTTCAAGACAATTGCTATGATTTAAAAATTATTTCACTAATTCTTTTTCTTGGACTTGACTTTACCCTCTAGAGAACATTGTGTTCGATGTACAGAGAAGTGCCTTGAGAGGCAGTTTAACTATTTCTCATTAAAGGCACACCAAAATTCAGCCATGTTCTATAAAATATATTAACCTCTAATCCAATTGATACTTCCAAAGGCATTTTAATAAGAAGGACACTCCTGACATGTGGCTTGAAAGTACACACAGTGTATCATTTGAATGCATGCCCACAAATTGCTTGGGGGAATAAAAATACAACCAGGAGACAAAGTTGTCTCCAATATTCACTCTGATTAACACATGCTTCACCACTCACCTCATTCTGAAAACAACTTCACGATGTGGTAGAGTGACTGTTGACAGCCTCTAACTGGAGCATGTACCACCCTTAACAGTTTACCCTGAGTGCCAGATTGTATACAGCACTCAGTGTAGTTTCTGATTAGGTCTTGGTATCCCCCATCCCACCAGAAAATGGCTGGGTAGACAGACACATGGACACAAGGAACAGCTTCCCTAAGAGTAAAGTTATAAAGGCAAAGCCGAGTCACTGAGTGGCTAGAAGGGAACCCCAGCACCCACCGAGAGTAAATTCGCTTTTTTTTTTAAGTTTATTTGTTTCATGTACGTATGTGAGCCTACTGTGTTTGCATGTATCATGGGCATGCAGGAGCTCACAAAGGACATGAGAGGGCTTCAGATCACCTGGAACTAGAGTTACAGGCCATGGTGCTATGGGTGCTGGGAACTGAATTCTGGTCCTTGCAAGAGCAGCCAGCACTCTTGCCTACACAGCCATCTCTCTAGCCCTAGGTTGGCATTTAAGAAAGAGTAAGGTTTTCTTGCTTAAGAAATTTCCCAGCTAATGGAGTAGGGCGGGGGGGGGGGGGGG
>NW_022196905.1:145501434-145531723 GCF_008632895.1 Mastomys coucha | reverse complement strand
GGGAGAGAGAGAAAAAGAGAAAAGTGGATTAAGCATTAAAGACTGTGATGAGGCACCAGAGTATCATGGAATTCCAAGGATGGAAGGAATGATGTTCAAGTGTGAGGCCAAAGGAGTATGAAACGGATGCTTAAGGAATAGGTGGGATTCTAGCAAGCAGAAATTTGTATTGTTCATCCAAGATGATGCTCCTTCAGAATACACCCATCAAGCTACACAGCAGGGAGCAAGGGATTAAACCAGAGCATTACTGAGGCAAAAAGCCAAGGGTAGTCTGGGTCCATCAAATCATAGATATAGCACCATAGATGGTGCAGAGCTTACCTAGCAAACTCAAGGCCCTGTGTCCAATGCCCAGTGAGACACAGGAGAAAAGAAAGGGAAGGAGAGAGGGAGGGAAGAAGAGAGGGGAGAGAGAGTGGGAGGGAGGGAAGGGGGAGGAAAAGGGAGAAGGGAAGAGTTAGAATTGAGGCTTGACCAACTGGAGGAGAATAGTACCATGACACAGAGGGGAGAATGGGAATTTGGTCTTGAGCATGTTACTTGCGACCTCCCTCCATAGCTAAGTGGCCAAGGCTATCAGAGTTAAGTGCTCAGAGAAGTCCCAGCTGGAGACTAAATTTGGCTGCTTGGGATTGCACAGGGGAGGTGAGAGGTGGGGTCTTAGAATGCATATGGAGGGCTTCACAGTGGGAGGCCCCAAGACAGAGCTCTGGATATCCCACTCTTTCCAGGTACAGTGAAGAAGGCACACAGGAGAAGGGAATGTCCAGGGGAGAGCGGGTGTGCAGCTGAGTTTTATGTCTACATGACACAAGCTAGAGTCATCTAAGAGGAGGAAGCCCCCATGGAGAATATGCCTCTTAAGATCGGGTCGTAGGCAAGCATGTGGGGCATTTTCTTAATTAGTGGTTGATACAGAAGGGCCCAGCCCAATGTGGGTAGTGCTATCCCTGGGCAGATGGTCCTGGGTGGTATCAGAAAGCAGGCTGAACAAGCCATAATGAGCAAGGCCTGTAAGCATCACCTCTCCATGGCCTCTGCATCAGTTCCTATCTCTAGGTTCCTTCCCTGACTTCCTGGATGATGGATTACAAGATGGAACATGAAATAAAGCCTTCTATACCCAGCCCCCACAAGTTGCTATTGATTGTGGTGTTCCATTACAGTGACAGAAACCCTGAGACAGTGGCAATCTGACAACTGAGCTGAGGAATTGTGTTGAGAAAGTAGGGAGAATGGCTTAGAAATGGGATGTGGTAGAGCACTCAAGATGTGAGCTTTGATACCAAGGCCTGCAAGAACCCGCCTCTGACTGAAAATAGGTGGGGCCAAATGTGTCTTTGACTTGATTCTGGACCTCTTAAGAATCCATATACAGAGGAAAATCTCAGGTTGTATCTCCCAGCTACAGACCACGGGATGGGGAGCTGTCAAAACTTCGTATCAAGAGTTATGGAAACTGAGACATCTCAGTTTCCAGCCAGTGGAAGAAGACAATCCAGATAAAAACCCAAAGGAGCAAAACAGCCATCTCCATCCATGCTCTGCGAGGAAGATAAAGGTGCCTTCCTTCATCCATCCCACCTCACTTCACACCACTGTCAAGGTTCACGTTAGCACCAGGAAGGTGAGAAGCATTTACAGAGATCTCCACTGCGAGCAGGGCCTCCAAACTTGCAGGAAGTTTGCTCATGATCAGACTCCCCCAAGTCATCAGAAAAGAACTGTGGGATTCCTATGAGGTGGAGAGTCTATCCCCTGCCCCAGTCTCCAAAGCGTACCTGTAGATTAGTCTAAGCGCAGGGGCTAGGTGTTGTTTCCCAGCATTCTTTCCCAACATTCCACTCTGGGATTAATTACTACTCCAAGGGCTTATTGGGCCCCCAACTCTTCCCAAAACCATCGGTATCAAAACCAAAAGCACCTATTTCCAAAATCTGCACATCTTGACTTTTTCAGATAAAGTAAGAACTCCTCACCCCATCACACACACACACACACCAAGAAACAGCACCAAAGCAAAATAGAAGGATCTTAGCAGTGGCATTCATTTGTGATGCCTCGCTTCTAAATAACACAACGGGCTGGCTAAATTCTAAACCCAGAAGAATTAAAAAGGCAAAATTAATATTTTACAGTAACTCGGGTTTCAAGCACAACATCAGCAAAAATAAGCCACATGCCTGCCAGTGGCTAAAGTCTCGTGGCTACAAAGTCCACTGCACTTCTACGAAGGACATTAGCCTTTGGCAACATTTTTGTGTAATTCCCCAGAAATACAACTGCAAAGTTAAAGGCATGACTGACAGGGAGTTCATGCAACCCTTCACATTATCAGTGATCATTGGATCACTGACCACCAGATTCACACCCCCCCCCTTTTACACATATAGAGTTTATTATATGTACTCCAGACACTAGAATTTGCATCATTTAAATCTCAAGGAGTCATCCTGTCCCTAATCTGTTTCTGGCAGGAACTGATAATTTGTCTTTTCTTCAAAAGGTGGTTTAGTTTACCAACATCCCCTCCCCCCAAAGTTTTTCTACACTAGTCCTTCCTCTGATTTGGGCTCATTGGTTTCTTTAAAAGATGGTCAAATTAACCACACTTAGGAATCGCTAATCTAAAAGTAACAGTATATAAAAATACACAGCTACATGAACCAAGACCACAAGCAAATCCAGGTTTTGTGAAGCTGACATACAATGTTGTTTAGCCAACATCACACTACCAGCTGCTCAGAGCACAGAGTCGACTCAATAGGCCAGTGACGTTCTGGCTCAATTGTATACGGTTAATTAAAAGTGTTTAGAACAGGCCTGGCTCTGTAGCTTAGCACCAGACTAATTAGAAAGTGTTTAGAAGTAGCCTTCATCTTCAAGATGTTCAGAACCACTGGCTGCATTTAGTCACTCACTTCATCGGTGAGGAATCTCTTCAACTAGAGATAGCATTGTGGGAACACAGATGTTGGAAGAGCCATAAGCTGAATCCCCCTGTAGACGGTCCTGTGTTTATATGTCCATCTTGTACTGTGGGGGTTGTCAGTCTTCAGACCTATGGCAATTATTGGTGATAGAGGCAAGGAAGTCCCTATCCTGCCCTGCCTCAGAAGGGACCTCTAAACACAGCTTAAGCCCTAACAGTCCAAGGATGTTGACACTGCTGCCAAACTAGATAACCTTGTATCACCAGCAAGACAGGTTTTACTGAATTAACACAGAGCTCTTGCAGGAGCAACACCGGTCTGCAGCTTGTGAACACTGTGTTACTTTCATTCACCTTCTTTATTCTGACCCTGCAGTTAATTCTAAAAATTCTTGCTGGTCGTTACCTTAAGAACTTGGACTTCCCAAAACCTGGGGGAAAACGCTTGCTCAGTGGAGAAAGAATCCCCCGTGTCCTTTTCTAGGGGCCCCAAAGAGCGTGCTGCAGGATTTCCCTCCAGTTTCTAACTCCACTTCTAGAAGAGAGCCCCAGAGCTGCTGGGGGTGGGGAGCCTCTGCCTAAGAAGTGTAAGGCCTGTGTGACTTCGTAATGGATTCAAATGAGTTTTCCTGGAAGTGGTTCTGGCACTTCCGAGGCCCTCTGTCCCCGCAAGGTGGCCCCCTGCCTGGCCCCTCGAACTCACCAAAAGTAGGTTGTGGGCAACCAGGTACCCAAGCCTGGAGCTGCCCCGCACGCCCGGGGCCAGGCGCCCGGTTGCGTACCCATGCCACGCTACCACGTAGGGGTTGTCAATGGTGATCCAGTACTTGACCTGGCCACCAAAGTGGCGGAAGCAGAGCTCGGCATAATCCCTGAAAAGGTCGGCCAGGGCGCGATTGGCCCAGCCGCCATAGGCATCCTGCAGACGCTGTGGCAGGTCCCAGTGGTACAGGGTGACCACCGGCTGCACGCCCAGCTCCCTCAGCCGCTCCAGCAGCCGCCGATAGTAGCGCAGCCCCTCGCGATTGGGGATGCCCGCGGTGCCATTGGGGAGCACCCGAGCCCATGATATGGAGAAGCGGTAATGGGTGACCCCCAGTTCGCGCAGCCCCTCTGTGTCGCGGTAGACGTTGTTGTAACTATCGCTGGCCACGTCTCCAGTGGAAGGCAGGGGAGGCGACGGGGCACCCGACGGCGCCACCACGATCGGGGAGTCGCCTGGGGTGGCCAGAGAGTGATGGGTGAAAGTGTCCCAGATGGATGCGCCTTTGCCGTGCTGTCGCCAGCCGCCCTCGGTCTGGTAGGCGGCGCTGCCTACGGCCCAGAGGAAACCGTCGGGGAAGGTGTCGTGGAGGAGGCCAGCGGCCTCTGGGGCAGGAGTGCGCGCGAAGCGAGCCCAGGTCTGCGCGCCCTGACCCGGCTCAGCGCTCAGGCAGCGGGCGCGCAAGGCGAGCAGCAGCAGATGCAGCGACAGCAAACGGAGCAGCACCAGCCGCTGCTGGCGGCGAGGAGGGGCGCGGGCTGGCATGCTGCGGGAGCCGGGAGGGCACCGCGCCGCGCCCCTATATGTCCGCGCCCCGCCACCCTCCTCCCGTGGTGCCCACTCCCGCTCCCGCCTCCCCAGGAGCAATGATTATACAGAGCAGGCGCCGCCCCCCACTCTGGTCTGGCACGGGGGCGGGACAGGGGCTCAGACAGCCAGGGTGCCCAGAGAGAGCACCACCGGCGTCCTAGGGACGTCGGAGAACAAACACCTGCTGCAGCCAGCACAGGGAGCAGCCTATCCCACATCCCAAAGTCCCGTGTCCTCCATTCTGGGATGTTCCCGCATCGTCCACTCCCCTAGTCCACTCCCTTTGCCTTCCTGGGAGGGAAACACCTGCTTTCCCCTTTCTCCCATTTGAGCTTTCTACCCAAGGGAATCTTTCAGATGACATCCCTGGAGAGCTTTGCCAGTGTCTGAACGCGGAGGGAAGGCGGGGTGGGGAATTCACGCTGCAACTTTGCTGGGTTTAAGAATACTCAGGCAGTTTTCTTCCAGTGAGAAAGTCTGCCCTGCCTCAGACCCCAACCTGTGGAGCCCTCAAGAACACACAGTGGGTCTAAGATTTATGGATTGTGTAGGGCTTCTGTTTCTCTTTTCCTTGGGTCCTCTCTTCTCCCCCTCTCCCCACCCCTAGCTCCCACCCCCACCCCGTTATCCTTTAACCCTTTAAATCAGCAATGTCCCTCAATTAGATCCCTCTGAATTCTCTGGTGAGGTTGTAGCTGTGAGTTGTTTTCTGAGAGAAAGAAAAACTCCAAACCACTCAGATTTCAACTTCCACAGCACCATATCCCATTTATCACCCTTTGCCGTCCTTCTTATGAATATCCACGTTTTGACTTCCAGCCCTGGCTTAACAAGTGGGGTCTCTGGGCAGGAATGCTGGGTGGGAGACTTCTGTTCCCCCACCACTCTGGAGGGAAAGTTAGCCCAATAATTCCCACTGATAGAATGAAAAGAACCAGCATATTTCCCTCAGTTCTCTCAAAGCCCTTCTAACAGAAGCCTCAAGCCACAGAATCCATTATAGATACATAGATACATAGATAGATAGATAGATAGATAGATAGATAGATAGATAGACACATATATAGTATACATATATAATGTATATATGTGTATATATGTATATGTATGTGTGTATATATATACACACACATACATCTACATATACACGGGCTTTGTCCCATCCATTGGGAAGTATCCCAAAGCTCAAAGGACAAATGTACACTAAGATGAATCCCTAAGGGAAGTCCAGAGAAATGATGGATCCCACCATCCTACCCAGTGAGGTACAACTCAGCGTCTGCTGCCCGCCCACAGAGAGATGAGTAACATCCTTGCAGAACAGCACTCTGAGAGTCTTTGGAGTTCTACACAAATTGAAAGTCAATACAGCGGCAAGTGTTACAGTTGGAGATGCTAGAGTGTCAGCAGTCAATGTATTCCAGTACTTGATGAAATATTCTCAACTCCAGCAAGCACACATTATCACCAATAGTAAGATGAAGTCACCAGGTGGGGACAAAGACATATCGGTTCTGTTCAGTGTGTCAATTAGATATCTCAATAAATGAAAAAAATAACAATGAGCAATTAAAAAAAAAATCACTTCATGCAGCTTCGTAGTCACCGTCTTACCAGGAGAGTAAACAGTCTGCATGCAGCCTCAAGGGCCCCTTCTAGAACAGAGCTTCAGCTGACTTAAGGAAACAGTTGGGAGGGTTGTAGAGATGGCTCAATGGTTAAGAGCAGTGACTATTCTACCAGAGGACCCACGTTCAATTTTCAGCACGCACATGGCAGTTTACAACTGTCTACAACTCCAAGATCTGACACCTTCATAGACATCCATATGTGTAAAACAACAAAACCAATGCACATAAAATAAAAATAATTATTTAAAATGATAATTTTAAATAATCATTTTAAATAATTATTTTAAAAATAAGTAATTTTTTAAAAAGGAAACAGTTGAGGCTGGGAATCTACTTATTCTGTTTAATGTGCTAAATAGATTCTATCTATTGTTTAAAAAAGTTGACCAACAATATAAAATAGAAAAGGGAATTTCTCGTCTAGCAGTGATTAAAGGGTGATTAACTGTTTCCCATTTGATATTTATCTGCAAGAGGGACATGTGGTGTATGACTACTATATTAGATGGACCCAGAGTCTACCAAACTTGATAGCAGGGCTCCTAGATCACAGTTAACTCAACCCAACAAAAGAGATTCCCTGGTAATCAAACTTGATTTCCAGAACTTTCTTTTAAGCATTTCTTTTTAGATTTATTTTTGCTATATATGTATGTTTGCCTGCATGCATGTAGGGCACCCATGTGTTCAGGACTCACAGAGGCTGGAGGATGTCATCAAATCCCACGGAGCTAGAGTTACAGCTGGGCTGTGAGCCATGTGGGTGCTGAGAACAGAGCCTGAGTCCTCTGCAATAGCAACAAGGGCTTTAACTGCTGTGTCATCTTTCCAGCCCTTGTTTTCCTTACCTTTGTCTTTATCAAGGTTCTGCTGTGGTAATTAAACTCTGGACTCTTGAAGTATAAGTAAAGACTCTTTGCTCCTTCTCAAGTTTGGGGAGATCAGTGGGGTGAAGCAAAACATGAGGTAAAGCAATTAATCAGAGAAGTACCAGAACTCCAAGGTAAAGTGTCCGTCCTGCATTACCTCCCCCCCACCCCCCCACCCCCGCTTCCAGTCCATCCCGGTGTCCCATCCCCCTTCTCCTAAGAAGACAAGAATGCAGCCTTGGAGAAAGACTCACACTTTATTTTGGCTGAGGTTTTTTGTTTGTTTGTTTGGGTTTGGGTTTTTGTGTGTTTTGTTTTGTTTTGCAAACACGTAGGCTTCAAATGCCTTGAAATTTTAAACAGTGTGAGAAACTG
Organism: Mastomys coucha; assembly: GCF_008632895.1. Classification (NCBI taxonomy): domain Eukaryota; kingdom Metazoa; phylum Chordata; class Mammalia; order Rodentia; family Muridae; genus Mastomys; species Mastomys coucha. Next base: position 145,524,340 of record NW_022196905.1, on the reverse strand, counting down.
TTGCTCTTCTTTGAATATGAAGAAAACGTTATAATCTCAGCAAAAAAAAAAAAAAGACACTGTAAATTTTGTTTATTGATTTCGCTCACGGTGATGAGATTATTCTCAACATACAGGGGTCAGCAGGGGTTGGAAGACAACCCCGTGGTTAAATTGCTTGCTTCAGAAGTGCAAAGATCTGAGCCTGGCTTCCCCCAACCCTGTATAATGCCTAGTGCAATTCTAGCCTCTGAAGCTGGAGGTGGGATGCTCAGAGCAAGCTGGCTAACAAGACAATGCCTATTTTAGAGCTTTTGGCTTTACTAAGAAGCCCTGCCTCCTTGGATAAGGTGGAGGAGCAATGGAGAATGATTGCCCAAGAGTAGCTTCATGCACACATGCACATTGCACAGCACACACGAGAAACTAGAAGAAGTCAAAATGCGGTCAACAATCTGATCATTTTCTCCATCATCTGTTTTGAGACAAAGGCAAGATGGCCTGGACCAAAAGGTCCCCATCCTTCTCTTCTGACCAGGGGTCCACATTTGCAAAAGCCCGTACAAAACACTGGATAATGCTAGCTCCTTGTTCTGGATTCCAAAGTGACCACTGGACATATGACCGCCTTATAGGGCCCCAAAACACACCAAATAAGGCTATAACCCAATGCCTCAGCATCCTCCCCTTTAAAAAGCCCCTACTTCAACCCTCCTCCTGTGAGACTGGTGAACCTGCCTGAAAGCTACTTGTGCAAGATTTTCCCTGTCCAATTACATTAGTGCAGGGGAGGTTGTGATTGGACAGGGAGAAGGGAGGCGGAGCTAAGAATTAAAGAGACTTGGAGGTCTCAGTAGGAGAGGGAAGGAAAATGGAGTCCAAAGTGGTGTTATCAAAAGGTTAGGATAACTTGAGTTAAAGCTTTATCATTATCACTTGGCTCTAAGATTATTTATTGACATCTCGTAAATTGTGATTTTATTGATACATAAATCTAATTGGTTAATTATAAGCTTAAGAGTCATTTTACTTGGTTACTGGGTATCGTGCTATCAAACTGCGAGGATGGTGGATCTGTTTGGTTACTGGAGTGTGGGATCATTGATTACAGAGGATTATAGCAGAGAGGGAACTAGTGGCTCGCAGGACAAGTGAGCCAGATGCTGTGGGGGCTATCCATGGAGAATTGGCAGGTTCGTTTTTTTAATATTTCCCGCAACAGCTACCCTCAACTGTCTTTATACTTCAGTTTGGCTCAGTTGGGTTTATTTCATTGGCAGGGGACCCATTCATCACCTTTATCTCATTATCCTCATACCTGCTCTCCCAAGTACACCGGTAGAACAGCCAAGGGAACTGAAGTGTTTTTCTCTATTCTAGTCCACCCAAGCACAACGACATCCTCACAAGATCACAGAACGTCCCATCTGCAGGAATGCATTTCTACCCACAGCAGCAAGTCATGGGGCCACAGTGGTAAGTAATCCAACTGGGAGGTGCTCGGCAACACCAGGGCATACACATTGCTGCTCTCAAAGGCAATGTGGTACCCAAGAATCAGGATCAAGTTTAAAATAAACTGTTTAGTTTCTTAGGTATCAATAAATGACACGAGAAATAAGAGAGAAGAGAAATTGTCCCAACTGAGCGGGTCGCCTCAACTTATTTTAATCTAGAGACAACATTAAGCAGCCAGTTGATTAATGTGGCAGTAGCATACATTAGCTGGAAAAGATGATACCAGAATCTAAAGGATTACTCAGAAAGAAGCTATAGTAACATGGGTAAGGAGGACCTAAGAGAGCCTTGTGCCTAACATGGTGAAAACGCAATGAAGACGGAAGAGACAGAGGGGTGTCACCTGAATATGGGGATCTGCAGAGGACAGAAGATTAAGAACTGGTTAATTGAAGACAGGAAAGATAGACCCATAGCTATATGTAAGAACATAAAGTAGGCTCCATTTGGTAAAATAAGATGTCAGTGTTTTTCTTTTTATCATTGTTGTTTTTAAAGATTTATTTTTATTTTATGTATATGAGTATACTGTAGCTGTAGATGGTTGTGAGCCATCATGTGGTTGCTAGGAATTGAATTCAGGCCCGGCTCACTCCAGTCAGCCCCACTTGCTCTGGCCCTCCTTGCTCTGGCCCAAAGATTTTATTTATTATTAGATCTAAGTACTGTAGCTATCTTCAGATGCACCAGAAAAGGGCGTCAGATCTCATTACAGATGCGTCAGCCACCATGTGGTTGCTGGGATTTGAACTCAGGACCTTCGGAAGGGCAGTCTGTGCTCTAAACCGCTGAGCCATCACTCCAGTCCCATGGTGTCAGTGTTTTTCAAAGATACCAATTGAGATGTGCAACCAAAGCTCAAGGGACAGACTGATGACCTGGACTAGAAATTTTGACTCCAAGCTATAGGGTAGGATGAGTGTCATAAGAGAGAAACAATTAAAGCATAGATCTAAATGTTGCTGCACATCTCTATTCAGGGGATGAGAGACAATGAGCTCCATTCTTTTTCTGTCAACTTGACCCACACCAAAGTCACCTAGGATGAGAGACTCTCAATTGACAAAATGCCTCCATCACACTGGCCTGTGGTCAGGCCTGTGATCATTTTCCTGATTAGTGGTTGATGTAAGAGGCCCCCAACCCACTGTAGGTAGTATCATCATCCCAGATCCTGGGTTCTATAAGAAAGAGGATGAGCAAGCCATGGAGAGCAAGCCAGTAAGCAATGTTCCTCCATGGCCTCTGCATCAGCTCCTGCCTCCAGAATCCTGCCCTACGTGAGTTCCTGCTTCGACATCCCTCAGTGATGCAACCTGATTGTTGAAATAGTTTCCTTCCCAAGTCTCTTTTGGGCATGGTGTTTTATCATGACAACAGAAAGCCTGACAGATGTGAAACATTAAGTAAATAAATAAAATGCAGGGAAGGACCAGGATGAAGGGTTTTCCAGCTTAGAAGACAGCAATGAGAAAAACTGAACCCAAACCAAACCAAATCAAAAAAACAAAACAAACAAAGCAAACTAAAAGAAAAAAAAACAAATAAAAAAAAACAAATAAAAAAATCATGATCACACTTGTTGAGAAAGTGTGGCTGATTTAAAGGTTAGCTCATTTGGTGACTTTGGGGACAGATTTAATCAGTTGTGGTGGAATGAAGCCAGGTCACATTGCAAGACATTAATGAGACTCTACAGGAGGCAAGAAAATATTGTCCACAAAACACAGTCTTCTGTGGAAGATTGGAAGTGGAAGAAAGAGCAAATATTTCACTTGAGGAGCTAAAGAACCAGGAAAACATTCAAGATGATAAACTTGCTGTATATTTGTGTGCAGATAAAGGAGAAGATGATATGAGGGTCTTAGAAAACCATAAAACAAACTGGCATGACGACACCAGCTGTACCCCAAAGTGGATTTTAAAGCCCCGTGGAAATAACAAAAGGACCAAAATTCCAGACGTGCACAGCTGGAACACATGATGGAGGGCAATAAGCACATCGGAAAGTGGACCAAACCCTGTGATGAGACAACAGAGAGGAAACAACAGAGAAGAGCATTATGACAATTCAGATAGCTGCAAACAACTTCCCAGGAGGGAGGGGCTTCCCAGGAGGGAGGGGCTTCCCAGGAGGGAGGGGCTTCCCAGGAAGAAGGGGCTTCCCAGGAGGCGGGGCTTCCCAGGAGGCGGGGCTTCCCAGGAGGTGGGGCTTCCCAGGAGGTGGGGCTTCCCAGGAGGTGGGGCTTCCCAGGAGGTGGGGCTTCCCAGGAGGTGGGGCTTCCCAGGAGGGAGGGCCACACTGCAAATGGCTTCTCAGGAGGGAGCATTGCAGGGCTTTCTGGAGCAAAAGCAGATGCAGGAGTCTTTAGAAAATGCCAAGAAAAAAAAATATTTTTTTAAAACTAGAAAGGTATAAAATCATGGAGTGATTGGTGACCTTTACTATACCTTTCAACACTACTGGACATTTCAGCTTGTGTTAGGGCACGTGCACATAGGCCAATAGGCCTTGGTCAAAAGTTTGGAATGATGCTCCTAAGAGGAAAAGCTGAGTCTGAAAAAGAAGCCAGCATAGCTAACTTCCTTGATTCAAGCCTCGTAATTTGTGAAATTGCCTGGGCATCACTGAGCAGCATGACCAAAGCTTCAGATTTAAAAATCATCTGTTAGGAGCTGGAGAGATAGCTCACAAGTCAGCTCACACCATCTGTAACTCCAGCTTCAGGGGATCCAGTGCCTTCTTCTGGCCTCCACAGACACTGCATGCACATGGTGCACATACAGACACGCAGACAAACACTCAAACACATAAAATAAAAACAAATCTTAAAAATAAATTTAAACTATCTGAGTTCTTAAACCAATTTACCTCAACTTGCTTACTCAGCTATTTTGGGCCCTCAGTATGCTGCTGTTTAAAATCCACTATTTTGTAGGCTATTTCTCAGTGAGATAATGATACAGACATACAAGGTTTGCTGTTTCCTCAGATATAATCAGTCTTGATGATTAGGACCAAGGGCAATAGTTCATAATTTGGACAGTCTAATGAATATGTATCATGCCCATTCTCATAATTATTATCCTGTGCCTGCCATACTTTTGAAAATTGTACCCTGGTTCATGGAGACATTGGTTGGAACAGAGTCAATTTAACGGGAGTGTATTTCATTAGCAGATATAGTATATTTTCTATGGCCTAAGTCTTATGCATCTAGCCTTGTGGTTTCAGTTTGCTTGTCTTCTATTGTTTATTGTCCCTGTCCCCTCAATCTAACCCTCTGTTTAGCTCTCTGGCATCCTTCTGGGAGCCAGCTTCTCCTTGCTTTCAACTCAGTGAGCCACATATTTAAACTGCCTCGGATTTTGTCTGGAACATTTCAAGCCCCCATTGAAGCTAACAGGTTTAATTGGCAAAGCACACACAGAAGTCACAGGAGAATATCACATGAGTACAAAGATCTGAAACATCCAACATCAAGCATCCAAAGATCAGCAATGAGAAAATAGAAGCTATACAAAAATAACCCAGAGAATTGTGGAAAGAAAACTGTATTCCCATAGTAAAAAATAGTGAAGAAGAAGAAGAAGAAGAAGAAGAAGAAGAAGAAGAAGAAGAAGAGGAGGAGGAGGAGGAGGAGGAAGAGGAGGAAGAGGAGGAAGAGGAGGAAGAGGAGGAAGAGGAGGAAGAGGAGGAAGAGGAGGAAGAGGAGGAAGAGGAGGAAGAGGAGGAAGAGGAGGAAGAGGAGGAAGAGGAGGAAGAGGAGGAAGAGGAGGAAGAGGAGGAAGAGGAGGAGGAGGAGGAGGAGGAGGAAGAGGAGGAAGAGGAGGAAGAGGAGGAGGAGAAGAAGAAGAAGAAGAAGAAGAAGAAGAAGAAAAGAAGATGATGAAAGAAGATGAAAGAAGAAGAAAGAAGAAGAAGAAAGAAGAAAGAAGAAGAAAGAAGAAAGAAGAAGAAAGAAGAAGAAGAAAGAAGAAAGAAGAAAGAAGAAAGAAGAAGAAGAGGAGGAGGAGGAGGAGGAAGAGGAAGAAGAGGAGGAAGAGGAGGAGGAGGAGGAGGAGGAGGAGAAGAAGAAGAAGAAGAAGAAGAAGAAGAAGAAGAAGAAAAGAAGATGAAAGAAGATGAAAGAAGAAGAAGAAGAAGATGAAAGAAGAAGAAGAGGAAGAGGAGGAGGAAGAGGAGAAGAAGAAGAGGAAGAGGAGGAGAGGAGGAAGAAAAAGAGGAGGAAGAGGAGGAGGAAGAAGAGGAGGAGGAGGAAGAGGAGGAGGAGGAGAAGGAAACAGTTCTGGAGAAGTAAGTGGTGTGTGAAAATATGGGAAGAGGCTTTGTCTGGCCTCAATGGGAGAGGATGCTCCTAGTCCTGCAGTGATTTGAAGTGCCAGGTTGGGGTGATACCCAGGGGGACCTCCCCTGTCTCAGAGGAGAAGGGGAGGGAATGAGGGAAGGGCCATGTGAAGGGGAAACTGTAGGCATAAATTTTTTGCAACCTTAATAAACATTCAACCTCTCCTCTAGCCTACCACCCAGCAGAGGTAGTGGAAGAGAAAAGTTATTAGAATATGGAGAAAGTGGACCTGTTTAGTAATCGTTCTTTGGGGGTGAGCTCGGTCTCCTTTGTCAGCAGTTCAGTCCCGAAGCAAATACCAAATACAACTCAGCAGCCGCAGATCAGTCAGATACCACACACAAGCCAGCAGCTACAGTCCAGTCCTTTCTGCAGGCAAACACCAGGCGCGAACCAGCAGCTGTAGTTCAAAACTGAAAGAACTGCCAGGCTTGCCAATTGGCCTGGAGCCGAGGCCGCAGAAGCAGCAAGCTGCCCCAGGAACCTGCAAGTTTCTGTCTAGTGTCACCAGTAGTGGAGATCAACAACACTATGTAAAGCAAACCAATACATGTGTGTTGTTAGCGAAGAATAGGAAGGCGGAGCAAACCAAACCAAGGCTCAGTGCTTTCTCCCACTGTCTGTGGGGTCATATTTATACTCCTTTATCACGGCTCCTTTCATGTGTTTGCTATATCAAAACATCCTTTCAATTCACCTGTGTCTGCTTCAGGAAAGCATTCTTTCACGTGTCTGCTTTAGCAAGACATCCTTTCACCTGCGTGCCCCAGCAAACCATCATTTGATATAACTAACTTTCCGAAGAAACTAGAAATTTCCACTTCAGGGGACCTGAAGGAAAGGAGGGGTGCTGTGATCAACATTTAAAGTTTATAAATAAATTAATAAAAAAATTTAAATGGAAATTGCTTATTATTAAGAAAATAAACAAACAAAACTGGATTCCTTTTCTATTGTTTTTACTTTTTTTTTTTTTTAACATACCAACAAAGTATCTCTAATAGACTACAGAAGCAACATTTTAAGTAGAGAAAAGTAACAGGAGAACAGTAAGATGCTTTTGTAATGTTTTGGTTGTAGAAAGCCTTTCTGAGCACCAAAAAGCAACCTGGAAAACATAATTATGACTTAAGTGAGAGGTAGTTAAAGGAGCTTAGAGAGCTGGATGCAGGAGACAAAATGGGTGGCAGATATTTGGAAAAGGTTAATATCTATGACTATAACTAGTGCTGCTAAGTAATAAATACATCAATTAATTGTAAAAATCATCACAAGATGATTGACAGGCAAGCCACAAAGGGGAAGAAAAGAAAACAAATCAACAAATGCAGCAAAGCAGACCTACCTGTGCAATAGAAATCACTAAAGGGAGATGCCCTGCCTTATCCCAAGACAAAACCTTAGAAAGCACAAAGTAGAAACCAAGAAAGGACTGACATTTAGTGTTAGATACAGGGAGACGTGCGCACACACATATGCTGGAATTCTAACCTCGACAACTTTAGAGGAGAGTAATTTGTCATTATTTCAAAAACTCCACACATGTTTAGCAGTCAGTGCATAAGGATGTGTATGCACAAGTGTCCTGCCTCTAAGAAAATATTAACAAAACCCCATTGTCCTTCAGTAAAGGAAAATGACATCAATTATGTACAAATCCAGATTTTTAATAATCCCCCTCATTGAAGACTTGCTGCATGCTTACCTCTGAGGCATGAAATTGGGGTGAAATTTTTCCTTTTCTATTGTTTTTACTTTATAAATTATGCCGATTTTTTTACTCTTCAGGAGAAAAACAAAACAAGAACAGGAAAGGGCTCACACTGGGATGTGCTGTTTTGTTAAGTGCCAGGGGGTGCAGACACCAACAGAAATCAATGCTACCCAAACTGCAGTCAGAGGCTCATTCTCTTTAGTCTTTACCAACTTCATCTTCAGAGAGGCGATGTTCAAACAAAACAAAACAGAATCTCAGACACAGAATCTCTGCCTTTTTACATTTTTTAAAATTTTATTTTATGCCTATGAGCATTTTGCGTGCATGTAGGTTCATCAACAGTGTATCTGGTGTCTGTAAGAAGCCAGAGGAGGACTTCAGATCTCCTGGAACTGGAGTTAGAGACAGCTGTGAGCTCCCACGTGGGTGCTGGGAACTAAACCCAGGTCCTCAGGAAGATCAGCCAGTGCTCTTAGCCGTTGAGCCATCTTTCCAGCTCTACCTTACTTTTAAAAAGATTTTTAAAAAATTATTTTTTGGTTTGGGGTGTTTGTTTGTTTGTTTGTTTAAGACAGAGTTATTCTGTGGAGCTTTGACTGCCCTCTGCCTCTGAGGCACTGGGATTAAAGGCATGCAACAACACCACCTGGCTTTAAAAATCATCTTTGTGTGTATGTGTGTGTGTGTGTGTGTGTGAAGTGTGTGCGTGTAAGTATAGAAGCCCCCAGAGCCCTGAGGTATTAGATCCCCTGAAATTGGAGTTACAGTTCTATGCGGGTTCTGGGAACCTCTATAAGAGTGCTACTGCTAAGCCTCCGAGCCATCCTTCCAAGTCCATGGATTCTTATAGCAGTAACCAGTTAACACTACTCAATTTGATCCCGGCAGAAGAGGTGGCATGCTTTCCTTGACACCCACCCCAGTGTTCTGGGTTCCCAGATGAAATACACACACACACACACACACACACACACACACACACACACACACACCGTTTATACTTTCATATACCTTAAACAGCTCAATGACTGGGCCACTTCCTAACCTCCATGTGACTGATGTACCCTCCTACGCTATTCCCAAGTTATTACTTACTAAAGCCTATGTTCCATCTTTGCTGCCTTGGACCCAGACCTGCATTGCCTGGCACCTACATAACAGCTCTCTGTCTTATGCACCTCTCAGGCCTGGTGTCTCTCTTCCTGCTGGTTCCGCAGTCCTTTGCCCAGGAATCCTAAAAGTCCCCCCTCTGTCTCCTGGCGCAGCCATTAGCCACTAGCAACTTTATTTACCAATCAAAAGCAATTGGGGGCAGGGTCCCTTAGCATCTTATGTGCGGACCTGCAGATTCTCCTCAGGCCATTTGGGGGATCAAATTAACGTAATACAAGCAGCATTAGACCAAACCCACAACAAATTCTTTTTGTTTGGTTGGGTTTTGTCTGATTTTTGAGACAGGGTTTCTCTGTGTACCCTTTCACTGACTCCCTTACTGGAACATATCCTTTGACAGAAAAGACAGTTGTCACAAACTAAATGTCATTCTGTCCATAGAACACAATTTCAGAGTCTCAGCCAGAGTTATCTGGGTCTCTGATTGAGGAACTGCCTCCATCAGATTAACCTGTAGGCAAGTCTGTGAGGCATTGTCTTGCTAATTGATGTAGGAGGGCCCAGCCTAGAGTGAGAGGCATGAACCTCAGCAGGTGGTCCTGGGCTGTAGATGGCTCAGGAGTTAAGAGCACTGACTGCTCTTCTGAAGGTCTGAGTTCAAATCCCAGCAACCACATGGTGGCTTACAACCATCCGTAAAGAGATCTGACGCCCTCTTCAGGTGTGTCTGAAGACAGCTACTTATATATAATAATAAATAAATCTTTAAAAAAAAAAAAAAGAAAGAAAATTAGCTGAATATGAAACAAAGAACAAGCCAGTAGGCAGTAAGAAACTCCAAGTTTCTTCCTCGACATCGCTCTTTGATGATCTGTCACCTGTAAGCTAAGATAAACACTTTCTTACCCCAAGTTGGGTTATCACAGTGACAGAAATCAAACTAGAACCCTGAGATCTTTTAGTGGAGGGTTTTTCTCTGTCCCATGAGTCAAGCAGATCCTCTCTATCTTAGGGTGGAAGTTCCCTGGGATTTGTAAGAAGCAGGTGCCAATCTCTCTGTCTTAGTCAGGATTTCTATTCCTGCACAAACATCATGACCAAGAAGCAAGTTGGGGAGGAAAGGGTTTATTCAGCTTACACTTCCACATTGTTGTTGATCACTAGAGGAAGTCAGGACTGGAACCCAAGCCGATCAGGAAGCAGGAGCTGATGCAGAGGCCATGGAGAGATGTTCCTTACTGGCTTGCTCAGCCTGCTCTCTTATAGAGCCCGACCTCCACCCTAGGGATGGCACCACCCACAAGGGGCCCTACCCCCTTGATCACTAATTGAGAAAATGCCCCACAGCTGGACCTCATGGAGGCACTTCCCCAACTGAAGCTCCCTTCTGTGATAACTCCAGCCTGTGTCAAGTTGACACACAAAACTAGCCAATACACTCTCCTTCTGCAAAGTGTCCAGTGATATCAGGGATAGTTAAGAATGAGGGGCACATCTCTGTAAGTGCAGTGGGTCCTGCAATGTGACTCAGCTTACAGTCACACTTCTAATAAAACCCATTCTTCCAATTCTGCCTTCTCCAGTGTCTCAGAAAGTAAGCCCCCCCCCACCCCCCGCACAGGCTCTGCCTTCCTATCCTACACACCACAGAGGAAAGCACTGCCCTGCCCCTGGGATGGCGTCAGACAATATGAACTGTAAGAACCAAAGATACAATATTGATACAATATCATGGGCTGCAAAGTGTTTAAAGGCCAAGAAACCCAAAAAGCAGACAGACAAAGAGAAGAAAATGTGAAGTATTATTCACACACAGTATACAGTGAGCTGATAGAAACCCTTGGAGGGAATTCACAGCAATGATCCAGAGCTGCTGACTTGGGGCTCTGCCCCAGTCTACAGTGGGCAAGTCCATAGCCAAAGTCCTAAGGGAACCTTGGTAAGCCAGAAGATAGGGACAGGCTGGCCTGGGCTGGAAATCATTTACAACAAGCAGGCTAACACCAGGAATGTATTTAACATTCTACAATGTAGTCATAGTAGGCACATTGGTGTCTATGCCCCATACTTGGAACCTGTGAACGTGGCATAGAGGGCCTTGCTGGTGTGTGGTTCTCCCCACCCTTGTGGATCATCTGCCAATATGGTCCACGTGGGCAAAGAGAGCAGAGAGGAGGGGTGGGGTGTTTTGGAAGCCCTGGGAGTTTGTATGGTGAATGGTCACACTGGGACTGGGGGCAGATCCTCTTTACTTTGGGTGATTCAAGGTTTATAAAGTTTTAGGGGATTGAGGGTAGGAACATCCAGGATGGACAAAGGTCATTGGCTGAGGGCTTAGGGTACCAAAACCGCCTCACGAGCATGGGAAGCACTTCAGGAATCTCAGATGCTAGCTAGAGAAGAAAGGAAGTTAATCCTGTAATCTAACTAATGCTGTAAAACATTCGGTAGGTAGAAACCTGTGTATGGGCTTAGAATTCCCCAGACAAAGTCAGAAAAGGAGAAGCCCTTGATAATGAAGGGAGTCTCCCTTTACTTGTGGAGCCCAGAGGCTGTCTGGTCAATGATGGGCTTCAATCTCAATTAACAAGAGTTTTGCCACACTGGTGTGGCTTGACGTTCAATATCTTGAGATGGAGATTATCCTGAATTTTCTGGTTGGGCTTGATGTAAGGGTGGTAATAAGAGAGATGGGGGCAGAAAGGCCAGTTAGAGAGGGTCGCATCACGGATAATATCAGTCACAATGGAAATAGGACCATGGTGGTTTGTAGACTGAGAACAACATGAGCCAGTGGTCAGTGAAGGAGCAGACAGAATCTGAGGTAGAGTCCTACTCCGGACCTCCATCAGCAAATACCCCAGAAGCAAATACAACATTAAGTTTCTTGAGATATTTCTCATTTTTACCAAATTCTGAAACATATGTGTAACAAGGCATCAGAATCATTTTTTAAAAACTCTCTCTCGTGCTTTTGAAAATGAGCAGAACTTTGAGGAAATAAAGGGCTTAGAGTCCTCTACCCTTTAGGATGCTCTGGGGTGTGATTGCACTGAACCAATAGCAGTGGGTCCTGGCTGAAGCTACTCTGAAGTCCTGAAGGTTATTTTGGGGCACCCAGAGGTCTTACAGCCTAAGCACCAACTCTCGGCCTCAGCGAGAACAACACTGCATCTCTGGCAAGAGCTGGGCTGGGCAGATGCTCAGTGGCCCAGTCATTGCCCTTCAGAGATGCCCCATTACAACCCAAACTTTCCATATTTCCCTGGAGAAACAAAACTGATTTCATCTTCTGCTGCTATAACAAAACAGTTTATTAAAAAAAAAACTTAGTTCTTACAGTTGGGGGCTGGTGGATGCTGACAGTCTAAAGCTGAGAGGCCACATCCACATCTGATAAGGGACATCCTACTAGAAGGGACTCTGCAGAGTCCCAGGGACATGCAAGGTGTCACACCACGGGGAGACAGAACAAACATGCTGGAGAGTGTGGGGAGCCCAGCTGCCACCCTATATATATATTGAACACCTGGTCTCCAGCCAGAGCAGAGAGCATTGTGATAATCAAGCCCTTAGTTGGAAAAGCTGAGTGCCTCTAGTTTGTGATGCAAGCTGGCATGATTTCCCGCAGCCTATTGTGCTTTGCCATGTAGCCGATGCTGACTGGGATCAGGGAAAGTATTTAACCCTCGAGGGCTGGGGGCTAATGATTCTGTAGTACAAGGTTCCTGAATAAACTGCTTGGAGAAGGGTTCGTGGTCGCCTCCTTATTTCCGCCGGTCGGTAAGGCGGTGACAGGAGAGGTCTTGTTACAAACCACTCCTGAGATAACCCCTCATCTCCTAACCCATGGGTGGACCTATCATGACTGAGTCACCTCCCAAAGGCTCCAACTCCAAATATTATTGGCATAATGTTACTTATAGGGTCATGTTTCCAAGTTGAGTTCTGGGAGGCAAGCATCCATGGCGGACAAAACAAAAGGCCACCACAGTGATGGGGCAAACCAGTCGCTTATTCTAGTGGCTGGTAATGACTTAAAACCAGAGTAGAGAGAGAAAGTAAACTGATTGAGTCTGTCCTTTAGCAAAATAAACAATTTAAGATACACTCGATAGTTATTAAAAGTCCTCACACATTTATATCTTGAGTGTGTTAACTGGCAGAATTCTGAAGACAGAGGCCATTCATGGATTTGTCAGGGTTCCACAGTGAGCCACCAGAGGCTTTTAATTAATTTTGCTTACCTTGTATTAAAAATAGTGATGTGGAAAAGTCTCTGCTTGGCTGAGGTTTTCTTCCAGATGTTTGTAATTATGTGGTTCTAGCTTCTGTGTTTGACAACTTTTTTTCTTTTTTCTTCCTTTCTTTTTTTTTTTTTTCCAGAACAGGGTTTCTGTAGGTAGCCCTAGCTGTCCTGGGACTCTGTAAATGAGGCTGGCCTCAAACACATAGAGATCCACCTGTTTCTGCCTCGCACATCCTGCCCAGCTAAAGGAACCACCCAACATTCCCATTTCCAAGCATGACACTGACTATATAACAATATTTTTCCACTAACTCAAATTCAGATTATACATACATACATGTGTGTATGTGTGTATTATGAATTAACTGTATATTAGATATTAGTGTAGATTTTCTAGACTCTGATAGAGGTCCCACTTAAAATGAAATATTCAAATTGGTGAGCCTTTAAAAGTTTCTTCAAATATTCAAATAAATTCTGTGGATAGAGACTATGTATGGAAAAAAAACTCACTAATTTGTCTGTGTAAATATTTGCCAGGTGAACTAAGTTCAATATATTCAGCATTAGCAATGGGTATGATGAGTGAAATTTGCCACTATTAATACAATATTTTAGACAGTTATGAGTGCAGACAAAGTTGTGCAAGGATACATGAATACAGCCCATTGCATATAACAGTTCTCTTTCTGCAAAGCTTATCACACACATATTCATTTGTTCATCTGTTCACATGGTATGCATTTACAGAAACCTGCTGTGTGTCTGTCAATCCAGACAGCTACTGGTTTTTTCTTCCCCAAAGTACAGACTAGCCTCCAAGAACAGCTTGGTGACCAATCTCCTCCATGGACGTTTCTGAAGCAATAGAAATCCAGATGCTGGATGGTCCTCATCTCTCACTTGTATTTGAACATGCTGGAAGCTGAGCCAATTGTCCTCTCAAAGCCTGCCTAGCCCTGTGTTACTCAACTTTCTATTGGTATAATCAACCATTGAGAAAATCAACTTCTGCTCCAGTTACAGAACACTTAATTCTGAGCTGGTGACACTGCTTTCTGAGGTGCATCCTTGCTGCAGGAAGCGCAGCTATCTTAAGGCCCATGTGAAATGTATACAAACACTAATAGCACCCCCATGAGATTATAAGTAGTTTCATTTTTATCTTATTGCTCTTTTTATATTTTTCAAAGTTTCTGTATTATTAGTTTTATAATGAAGGCACATAAGAAGGTAATTAAAGCCATCTGCACTATGCTTGTGAGCTTGGCTGGCAGCTACTTCTGTACAGTCTCCACAGAATCAGAGTCCAGAAGGCCAGGATGGTGGTATTAGCACTGCAGAGTTGATCCTAAGGAGCATCTCATAGAGGATGCCAGGAGGGAGGCTCTGCCATTGTGTTAGCTCTCCAAGAGTGAGAGCACTGAGCAAAGCTGACTCCTGGTCACCGGGCTGGTGGTCTGATAAAATTCAACATTCACAGAGTTCATTTTAGAAGAAGGAAACAATGTAACCTCCACGTGCATGCATCCTGACCCATTAGAATGTTACTGAACCCTCAGGGGGCCCTGAGGAGTTATCACAGGTCGAATAAAGACATCTGCAGAGAGGGAAAGTCAACCAGGAAGGTGAAAAGACATCAGCAGAGTTACACGAAGACTACAGAGCATCTCTGTGGAAAGATTCATAGTGTTGTGTGAGCTAATGAGGGACTTTTCCTCATTACTTTTGTTGAAAGCACTGTGTCAACAGGCATCTCCTGGAACAGAAAAAGCAAAAGAGAAGCTGGTTCATGTTTAAAATAACAATAGAGTCCGTGAATATGTGGCAACACTAACTTTGAAGTTACTTTGAAATTAGAAGCCATACATATCAGCTATTCAAATTAGATTCAAATACATTTGCTTTATGCCTTCCCTAGGAAATGAATACCAAGAAATCAAGCTGGTGATCTGTGAAAACACATCACACACAAGAAAGAGTAATACCGCATTGGCAATATGAGAGTCTTGAATCTCAAAGTCTAGAATGAGAGTTTTGCCCAGGAGCATGGACACTGAGCTGTGCATGGCAGGATGGAGTCAGTCTCATGGAATGAGAAAGAACACAGCAGGGTCTGTGGAGACAGTGTAGATATTATTCAGACAAGGTGACAGAGGAATTAGTCTTTTATACTTTGTAAATCTGTTGAAAACCACTATCTTGGTTACGGTTTGGAAAGCCACTTGCTAAAATAAAAACACAAAGAGATTTAAAACTCATTTTGTTAGAAGTTTTCTTCAGATACACAAATAAAACTGTTAACAATGATTACTCTGTGCACACAATTTCAGCAGCTACAATCCCAAGTACATTTTCTTAACTTGTTACTTAGAGAGGCAAAGCTCACTTTGCTGCATGCCCACATTTTTTCATACTTTACATGGACTATTTACACACACACACACACACACACACACACACACACACGGTACCAAACACCCCCACACATATAACAAAATAAATGATATTAAAAACCCACAGGCCTCTTTTTCCTTCAGTGAAGATGTCTGGTAGTATTTTTAGCAATTAAACATTTCAATTAGGATATGCACATTTTGTATATAGACATGATACTCACCATTCACTTATCAGGCCACAGTGGGATACAATGTAGCTTTTGAAAAATGTGTATTAAAAAACCTAAACCTTCATGTACTCACTTTATTCTGATTGGACTTTATAATGCACATCTGGAGCTGAACTTGCGACATTACAAGGGATGACTTGGATGCAAACTAAAAAATAGTGGAATGAAAGGACCTGTGAGGTAGACTGCACATATTGATCCGTGTTTTAAAGTACGCATGTAAAGAATAAAGATCATCCCATGTTTTAACTTTCTTTACCACTCATAAAACCCTTGGTAAAAACCATCTCTGGTGCATGTAACTTTGTGTCTGTCAACTATGCCTCCAGCAATACTGATAAGGGATCAAAAATTAAATGCAAATGAGAATGTAGGTTAGTTTGTTCCAGACCAGCTAATGGTTCAGTGGTTCTCAACATGTGGGTCAAAACCAGATATCCTACATATCAAATATTTATATTATGATTCATAACAGTGACAAAGTTATAGTTACAAAGTAGCAGCAAAGTAATTTTATGGTTGGGGGGAGGGTCACCACAACATGAGGAACTGTATTAAAGGGTTGCAGTGCTAGGAAGCTTGAGAAAACTGGACTGGCTGAGGAACAAATTAGTATTTAGTATTCTGGCATCAGACCCTCTGAAACTGGAGCTATGGATGGTTGTGAGCTAACACGTGGTGCTAGGAATCAAACCAGATCCTCTGCAAGAGCAACAAAGGCTCTTAGCCACTGGGCCATCTCTCCAGCCCAGTGCTGGCTATTTTGATTAGTCACACACTCACAACTGAAACTGAGCAAAACAGATAACTAGGGTGTAGCTTGGTGGTAGAGTCCTTGGTGGTGCGTTCCATATTCAGACTCCAGTCCAGCAAAGAAACCAACAAAGGCATGTTACCCTTCTATCTGTGTCAGCTTGCATACTGAAAACCCATGTTCAAATTGCAGCTTATTTGTACCATGATTTCCCTGTTTTTTTGCCTTTTGTTGAGACACAAAATACAGTGTTTAAATGTTATTTATTTATTGTGTTTGATTTTTGCTTTGTTGTTGCTTGATACAAGATCTTATGTATCCCAGGCCATTGCAAACACATGTTGTAGCTCAGTATGTTTTGTTGTTGTTGTTGTTGTTGTTGTTTTTGAGACAGGGTTTCTCTGTATAGCCTTGGCTGTCCTGGAACTCACTCTGTAGACCAGGCTGGCCTCGAACTCAGAAATCTGCCTGCTTCTGCCTCCCAAGTGCTGGGATTAAAGGCATGCACCACCAGCGCCCAGCAGTATGGTTTTAAAATGCATGATCCTCCTACCTCCATCTCCCAGGTGCTGGGACTGCAGGTTGTACCAACAGGTCCTACTTTTGTTATCATTTTGTATCCCTACCCCAGGAAAGTCATAATGTGCTCCTGGAAATAAAATACACATGTACACATTCATTTAAGAGTGAATTACACAGTGTTGTTTGCTGTGAGTTCAGGGTTAATAAGCAATAGTTCAGATTAAGTAAGGTATCTCTTAAGAGAAATACAAAAAAAAGCTAGGTTATATATTGATTGATCAATACTGTGTCTAGAGGCCTCATGGGAACCTAGCCCTGGATTGCTTACAAAAATGGGTGGTACTTGCTAATTCAGTGCAAGTGGTACCTTTACAGAACAAAACGTCCTCAGAGAATAAGAAATGGGTTCATTCTGCTCTCAATGAGTGATAAATATAAAATAATTTGTGTAGTAAGTCTTCAAACCATAGTGTGTGTTGGTATCAGGAACCGTTGAGGCAGATCATCTCCAAAGCCAGTGACATCACACAAAGCTGACAGGGACCCACACATCTGTTGCCATAACAACCACCATACATTTCCAGAATCCACTTGGCTCACCACTCACCTTTACCTGTGAGCAGCTAGTCACAACCCAAATAAAAGGCAGACCCCTCTCTCTCTGTTTCATCACTACCTTTATCCCCTCCCCCCACCATAAACCCCACATGGAACTGTATTGGCCTGGTGTGGTCTGTCTGGTTGTGAGCTGTGATTCTAACCCAACAGTGTGTCTTTTGGGCCTCCAAGACAGCCTCAGCTGGCCACCTTTCATGTGTCCAGTAGACACGTGTTGAGCGGCGGATATACGGAGCAGCCTAGCTCTTCACCGCTGCTACCCACTTGGCCTCCTTCCACAGCGCTCCAAGCCAGTGAGTGGTTCTCAACTGTCCTGATGCTTCAACCCTTCACTACAGTTCTGCATGTTGTGGTGACCCCTAACCATAAAGTTATTTTGTTGCTACTTCATAGCTGTAATTTTACTAGTTATGAATCATAACGTAAAGAGGTTTGCCAAAGGCTTTGCAATCCACAGGTTGAGAACCGCTATTTCTAGACCCAGTTCACTCCCTCTCCGCATGGGTGGCTTCTTTCTTAGATCCTCTCCTCTCCCCACCGGTTGTTAATGATACATGGGTGCTTAATACGGAATGAAAAGCAAAGCGTAAGGAATCTTTGTGTTCCTCCAGCTTCTATGCACTCTGCGGGACTAAGGTCATCTCTCCCTCAGACACATTGTTTTTCCGTTGTTCTGTTTTCCATTCACATTCTATCCAGATAATAAAGATTTGCTATATCAAGCATGTTCATGGCGTCATGAACGGCAAAAATAGATGCATCCCTGTCCTGAAAATCCTTGAGAACTCAAGGGTGAGTCAGATGTTGTTGAAACAAAGCTTCAAATAAATCAATACATAGAAGCCGTGGTGTTAGGGAAGTGAATAGAGCATTTTGAGAGCTTGTAACAAGGAGACTTGGTGCAGTTTATGGGATCTGACTGTCCTGAAGAAGGAGTGTTGAGCTTAGTCAACCATCAGAGCCTAGTTCAGCTGTCAATCAAAGTGAAGACTCCAATCAGGCAGAGGGATTATTTAACCTCCAGATGAATATTCATGACCCAAATCAATTTCAGAATAAAAATTAGTGAGCAAAGGGCGGAGCTATTTTAAAAAGAGAAACTGGGTACTAAGGGCACTTTGAACAGTTGGAGGGAGAGAAAGGAAAGGACAAATGAGGACAAAGCAAACCTGTCAGCTGTGCATCTCTAACCATCTTTATGAGTTTTCTCTTCACCTTCAGAGACATATGTAAAAGCAGAGGACAGAGGAACTGGCATAAGCACCTTTAGTTTCTGTGTAGAATAAGGTGGAGGGCTGGGCAGGTCTAAGTGCTGGAAGTCCTGTGGGAAATGAGAGGCGCCTCAGCTTTCACCAGGATTACACCTGCGAATGATGGGCTGAGAAGTATTTACAAACTGAACTGCAGGAAGTTGCCAATAGTCCTCACGGAGGAGGTGTTGAAGATGACCGTTTAGAGTTGGGTTTTGTGTCAATTAGATGGATGCTGGCACAATTCTCAAAGAAAACCAAGGCCACATAGTTTGTCTTGATGAACCAGAATTGATTGGGGCCATACTGGATTTGATGGTCCTTTGAGACAGCACGAAGAGGGGTGAACCCAAGAGAACCCTGAGGCAGAGAGAGAAACTTGGAACTCTCCATATAAATTCTAACTGAGCCCCAGTAGCTGGCATATGGTAGGTGATCCCTAAATATCTGTGCTAATAAACAGGAGGTAACCTATTAGCACCTGTAGCTTTGTGGGAACTTGAAGCTCAGAAATAGATACATCTCAGTACACCTCTGAAGTTTTCACTTCCATAGGAAATTAACTATGCAAATAATCAAGTAGCATTTAGTTGTCTTCGGACCCACCATGTCCTTTTATGTTATAGTTTATCTTAATTATATTTCTTGATTTCTTGCATTTCATAGTTTCTAGTATCACATGAGATAAAAGTTGTACCAAAGATAGAATCTCATTTTTCTTTTTTTTCTTTTTTTTTCTCTTTTTCCTTTCTTTTCTTTTTTGAATTTCAGTTTTCTTACACCATTTTATTCTGCCATTAAGCACTCAAAACTAACTTTTCTCCATGAATTCATTGTTTGTTTGTTTGTTTGTTTGTTTGTGTTCTTCAGGGTACATTTATGTTTCTGTTTCAAGTTGTAAAGTCTCATTTTTCTTGTGTTCATAAATCATACTTAGACTCAGATAGGATCGGAAAGCATAGACTTATACAGAAGGTCTGGAGCAAGATGTGGATGCTGAACAAATGCTTATCAAATATAATTAAGTTGAGGAATCCCAGGAGTGGGTTTCATTTACTCTCCTGGGTTTTTGTGGTTGCTGTTTTGCTTTGCTTTGCTTTGTTTTGAGTTATTTTTTGAGGGTCTCACTAGGCAGCCCTGGCTGGTCTGAAACTCACTCTGTAGATCAGTGTAGCTTCAGACTTGCAGAGATCCTCCTGCTTCTGCCTCCCCATGCTGAGATAGAAGCATGTGTCACTGTGCCTGGCTTCTATTTATTTTTTCCTTCTCTTTGTCTCTATGGAAAACCCCTTCTTCGCCTCTCATTAAGCACTTTGGTATCTTTATTTTGGAGTACATGTATTTGTTTAGAGCCGACATTAAAATATGCTTTAAACTGAAGTAGAATTATATCACATCACCTCCCCCTTTTCCTCCTCCAGCCCCTCCCAGCTCTTCCTTCTAACCTCTTCCTCACCTCCCAAGGTGGTGACATTTTTTTCTTGGATTCTTACTGTTTTACACACACACACACACACACACACACACACACACACACACACTCACGGGGGGGGGGGGGGAGACTGAGACAGAGAGGGAAGGAAGGGGAGGGAGAGAGAGAGAGAGAGAGAAGAGAGAGGAGCAGACTTCCTAGTATTCTGGCTCTTACAATTTTGGGAGGGGGTGGCAGGTAAATATTCTTAGCTGATACAAATGAGAACAGGGTAAGTATATATGTGTCCTTCTGTACTACTATAAGAGAAACTGAGTCTAGGTAATTTACAAAGAGTAGGGGCTTTGAAGTTGGAAAAGCCAGGCTAACAGCATTCAGTTGGTGAGGATCCTCTTGCTACATCATCCCATGAGAGAAGAAGGAAGGATACATATTTGCCAACATGCATAAGTGAGTAATAGCTGGAATTTGCAGCCCCAAGCCCTTTCCCACCTGCCAGTACCCTGCAGAGGGTAGACTTCTGTGACTCATTCTCATTGCCCATTGGGCTCCACCTCTCAGGAGGGTTGCATCGGGATTAGGATTCCAGCTAATGTTTTAAGAGGAACACATTTACCCCCCACACACACACAGCACTCCTCCCTATTTCTTCTCCTTCTTACTCAGTACTGTAATAAGTCATATCCCTGTCACCATATGAAAACTGAACCTGTTCTTTTGACTGTGGCTTAGTGCTCTCTGGTTGCACATCCCTCACCCATCCTCCACTGCCAATGATAAACCACCGCACAACCTTCAATCCATACCCATGTTCAATCCCCTCGTGGCTTAGCAATGAGAATACACTACCCCGACAAACACCCCACAGGAAGATAGCCAGGAAGGTCATAGAGTTGGTGTCCACAGAGTTGGGTTGAGAAATGTCATGACCTCTGTGCTAACCGGTTTATTGTCAATTTGATACAAGCATCATCTCAGAAGAAAGCCCATCAATGAAGGAATTGCCTCCATTAGACTGCCCTGTAAGAAAGACTATGGGGCATTTTCTCGATTAATAATTACATGGGAAGACCCAGCCTACAGTTGGCTATGCCACCCTCGATGGGCAGTCTTAGATGTATAAGAAAACAGGCTGCACAGCCATGGGAAGCAAGCCAGTAACCAGTGTTCCTCCATATCCTCTACCTTCAAGTTTCTATCTTGAGTTTCTGCCCTGCTTTCCCTCAGAGATAGACTATCTTGGGGAAATATAAATCAACTTAAACTCTCCCCTCCTCAAGTTGGTTTTGGTCAAAATTTCAGCACAGTGACATAAAACCAAATTAGAGCAATCCCTACAGAGCTGTCCCTCTCTTATCTCCTGTCAAGGGGGGGGGGGGAGAGGGGGTTACTTAACCCACCCGACTCTCAGTGACAGGAGGGTACCTAACCCAACCTCACCAAAGGAGACTACCTAACCCAGCCTCAACCTCACCAGCAGGACAGTGATCCACCCCCACCCTCACCAAAAGAGAGTACCTAACCCACCCCCAACCTCACCAACAGGGGGTACCAAACCCATCCCCAACCTTGCCAACAGAAGGGTACCTAACCCACCCCCACCCTCTCTAACCGGAGACTTCCTCCAGATCTTTGATAACAGTCAAGCTAAAGGTCAACTTATACTTCAGGGTTACTTTTCAGGTTAGTCTACTATGAGTCTAAACATCTTCTCACATGTTGGTCAGCCTCCACGTACTCTTTTCTGTGGAGCGCCCCTCTGCTGCCCATTTTCCCTTTAAACATTGCTGTTGATGCTGGAAATTCCCTTTGTGTTTCAGATATGAACTCCTTTTCAGATTTAGGCACTGTAAATATTTCACCCATTTGTGTCAGCAGCAAATTTTTGTTTGTGTCAACCCCAAATTTTAATTTTATTTACTTAGTAATTCCAGGCTTTAAAAACTTGATTAACATTGCCAAGGATAAAAAGTATGTTTTTGTTACATTTGTTCCCTCTTATTAATTAAATTAGCTACACAATTTCTTTAGCATGCTTTGGCATATATTAAGCATGCACTGCTTCCATTTGCTACCAGCCATTTTCTCCTGAAACTGTCTCATATTGCCTAAGTAGTATAATTGCCTTAAGACACATCTAAATTACTGAAAGCTGGGGTCACCATCTTCCTTATTAGCAAGATGATTAACAGGGATTAAGAACATTATTAGAGACAAGAAAAAACAAGCCATGCATGGACATGGTCCAACATATTGACTCATTTATGGTCTGGGAGAGCCTGTTGGCTATATACAATGCAAGAAGTGGAGCTAACTTTAGACTGATAGTCCTGAGGCATTGCTACAACCCTCCTGGGAATGATGCTGTCTCCCTCACTCTCTCATCTCCTGTCACCTCATGACGACTTTGTTTCCAGCATCAAGAGTCATTTGCACAATAAATGGTTAAATCCCTCAGTAAAAGTGACAATTTTGTTTCTTGGAAGCAGCCCATCATGGAGAAGTGAGGTGCCCATGAGAACTCTTCCATAAGGAAGAGAAGTCTCTGCAGACTGAGCTTCCCTCTGTGACTTACAGTGCCCATGGTCTTCACACGATAGGAGACACACCCTGCAGAGGATGACACCCTATGCCCATGTCCTGTGCACCACAGCAGTGACACCCTATGCCTGTGTCCTGTGAACTGCCACGGACCGGGATTTCTCGTGGGGGTCTCTGTTCCGCGGGACAAGGGATTCTGGCCAGGTGGGCACGGGATTCGGCTTTGACAAACAGA
>NW_022196905.1:145499540-145499774 GCF_008632895.1 Mastomys coucha | reverse complement strand
TATTGTTGCCATAGAACCATTATTTGAACAGCACTTGTTCTTTCTGAGCTTACTCATGGAGTCTCTAAGGACTCCTGAATGGTTTACATAAAAGTAACATTCTCTTATATTTAAATCAATGGCAGCTCTTAACTCTTTATAAGTCTTATGCTGCAATACCATAACGGATGTTCCTGTAGCTACCTCTGCAGACCCTAAGCATAGTTCTAACATAACTGCCAGGGGAACTCCTTA
>NW_022196905.1:145492754-145493377 GCF_008632895.1 Mastomys coucha | reverse complement strand
ATTTCTCTGCTCTATAGGAGCATGCTTGACTCTATTTTGGGACTAGGTTAAGAATTTTTATTCTACAATACCGCCTTCACGCAAAGTGTGCATGACAGTGAACCATGACACAGTGAACACCCTATGCTTGTGTCCTGTGCACCATGACACAGTGACACTCTATGCTCGTGTCCTGTGCACCACAGCAGTGACAACCTATGCCTATGTCCTGTGAACCATGACACAGTGATACCCTATGCCTGTGTCCTGTGGACCACAGCAGTTACACCCTATGCCTGTGTCCTGTGGACCACAGCAGTGATCCCCTATGCCCGTGTCCTGTGGACCATGACACAATGACACCCTATGCCTGTGTCCTGTGGACCACAGCATAGGACACCCAGCAGCAGAGACACCCAGACCTTCTGCTATGATAAAGCTACTCAGGAAGGTTTAGGCACACCTTAGAATTTCTCCTTTCTAATGCCTTCTTACAATGAGTTACTTCAACCAACTTAATATAAATAAAAAGATAATTGCTTATGATCCCAGGAAGCTATTTTCTACCTAGTTTTCTTATTTCTATGACTCATAAAATATTTTCACTAATAATGAGACTGCCATCCCAGATTTCTTTTTTTTTT
>NW_022196905.1:145487916-145492744 GCF_008632895.1 Mastomys coucha | reverse complement strand
TTTTTTTGTAATACACCCATACACATATCTACATATTATGTTAGCAAACATCCAAACCTTTCGTTTTGTTATTATTGCCTTTGATCTTGCTATTCAAATGGTTGGCAGCAACTTTCTAGTTCTTTTGAGATTTTTCATTAATATCTTACCTACATACAAAATATTATGACAATCGTTTTTTCTATGAGTATCATAGCTTCACCATGTGTATGAAATGCCAGTCACAGAAGCAAGCTCCTCTTCAAGCTCCCATTATATAACTGTCCCCTAGAAGAACTTCAGAGGTTACGTGTCCCTTATCCAAAATGCTTAGGATGGTCAATGTTTCAGATTCTGGATAGTGTAGAATTTGGACATATTTGAATATACATAATAAGATAATCAGGCTTGGTACCCAAGACTAAACACAAAATGCATTTGGAGGTACACTGTAGATATAATGTGAAAGTCCAATTGTGTTGGAGACTGAGTTAGACTCTAGGCGGTTAAGTCTGACTAGCTTAACAAAGATTCATGGAGTGAGGTTTCCCACTGTGTCATGCAGCCACTCAAAACAGTTCAGATCTTAGATGATGATGATGAAGATACTGCCACTGCTGCTGCTGCTGATGATGATGATTAGTGGTGCTCAATTTATTCTCCACAAGACCCACCAATCCCCCAAACAGGAAAAAAAAAACCTACACTGAACACTTTAAATGGTATATTCTCTATTGTTGCTTAGTTTTAGGATTTATTTATTTTATGTGCATGAGTATTTTGCTTGCACGTTTGTATGCACACCACGTGTGTAGTATACATAGAGGCCAAAAGAGGGTGTCAGATCCCCCTGGAACTGGAGTTACAGGTAGTTGTAAGCTACCATATGATTTCTGGAAACTGAATCCAGTTCTCTGCAAGGGCAGTAAATGCTCTTAACCACTGAACCACCTCTCCAGGCCTTGTTGATGCTTCTGAAGTTATTTCTAGTTCCAGTTTTCCACATTAGGAAACTGTTAAGAATCAAAACACACAGAAGGAAAAGGCTCAGGGTTAGCTGTGGTCTTTTGTTTCACTGTGTTTAGTATGTTTTCTTAGTAGTTTTGAAAGTGCCAGCCATGTGTTGCTGACTGTTAGGACCACATATACGTTTAACATATGTATATAAAATTAAAATTACACTGAAGCCCAAAAGGCAGTGCTTTAGCTACTCTCCTAGAGATATCTTGCAAAGTTTCAGGGCAGTTTTGCACCATGTGACTTGGGAAACAATTGAGATTAAACAGATACACTCTGTGTGTGTTTCGTGTAGAGTTCCCCCACTGGCTTTTGGGTTGTCTTTATTCTACATGTGGAATCTCACACTGTAAAGTGAACTGGCTAAAAGATTCTCACCCTGGGTTCACAAACAGAAAACTGGAGCCACCAGAAATCAACCTGCTTTCCTTGTTAAAATAACAACAATAGTGATGATGATGATGATGACAACGATGATGATGATGATGATGACGATGATAAGAATATGACAGCATTTCTAGTCTCTTATAAGATATGCGTTTATAAATGCACACCATTAATGCTAGCATTTCTTCTAGGCTCTGCCCCACAGTTACCTGGCAACAGCTAGGTATGCTTGATTCACTATAGAAGAGGCTGTTTGTCCCCTCCTCACTCTCTTGATCTCTTGCTCTCTGACCCTCTTGCCTCTCTGCCTCTTCTCTTCCCACTCCCCTACCTCTTCTCTCCACATATTCATGGCCAGCCTCTACTTCTCTATTCTCTATTCTCTCTGTCTCTTTCTCTGACTCTTTCTGTGTCTCTGTGTCTCTCTGTCTGTCTCTGTCTCTCCTCCTCCCCCCCCCCTCTACCTTTTTCTGCCTCTACTACCACCTCAACTCCCCTCCCATGCCCTAAATAAACTCTATTCTATACTATATCTGTCATGTGGCTGGTTCCTCAGGGGGAAGGGATGCCTCTGCTTGGGCACACAGAGGTACCCCCTTTCCCTGCACCATACCTCACTCTACCAAACATATTCCTGGACTTCTTTTTCTTTTTTATAAAACATAGCAATTCATACCACAGAGCCTGAGGCTTAAGCAACAGCTTAATTGTACCACCCACTGTCCCATAAATTCAGTAGAGTGTTCCCTTTTAGAAATAAGATGCTTTTATTCAAAGGAATGAGTGTGTGGAGAAATGGTGAAGTGGTTTCTGTTAAATAATCACCATTTCATTAATTTGAGTTTTCTTAAACTTGCTGCTGTTTGCCTGTTTGCAGCTAAATGCTTGGTGTCTTGGGACAGTCAGGGTCTTGACATAGTGAGACAGGCCCAACTGTGACTCTGCCAGCTCCTCTACCTTCATGGGACAGCAGGTCATGTGTCTATTCTATACCATCTCATCATCCGTGGCTATTTCAGAAAGTTCCTTCCACTGTTTATAGATGTCTCCCCTAAGGATGGGTTCTATTAACAGGGAAAAAGTGGGGAGTGAGAGTCTAGGAAAAACATTCTGAAGAAGTTGGGTGAGGTTGGCCTTCACAGGGAGCAAAAATGGACACTGAGTCATTAACAAAATCCACTCGCAGCCTTCTGGGCAGGAAAAACAGGTATTTTATGTCCTCCATTAAGAATGTGTTTAACATTCCTGGTTCCCTGTGCTCTGTGGACACAAGGACCTGTGGTCCTAACAGTACACTCTTCCCTCCCCATACTGCTTTTGGGCATAACCTATATCACAACAATAAGAAACTAAGACACTGTGTATCGATTTCACCTTGTATTGGGGTTGGGCATGTTCACATACCTGTACCTTGTATTTTGTTTGTATTCACAACCAGGTCCTCATTCTCCTCTGCTCCCCATTGGTCACCCCTTCTTCCCAGCGGGGCTCACTTCTGCTTTCTTTTTGTCCTTTTTGATGGTCCAACGATTTTCTTTAGGGTCATTAGTACCTTTCAGAGTAACAAAAGTAAAATGATCAAAATCCTGGATAGGTAATCCAAGGTTGTTTTTCCTTTGTTTGTTGGGCTTGTTTGTCTATTCATTTTTATATACATGTAAATGATGTATCTTTTCCTATCCACCCCAACTCTATCCTCTACTCCCTTCAAATGGATTTTTAAATTAAGTTTTCCACCCTTCAAAATCAATTATAGAAAAAAAGGTTTTTCTTTCCAAACACTGTCACCATATGTCTTAGTCAGGGTTACCATTGTTACGATGAAACACCATGACCAAAGCAACGTGGGGAGGGTTAGGGTTTACTTGGTTTATGCCACATTCATTTTTGAAGGATGTCAGGACAGGAATTCAAACAGGGCAGGAACCTGAAGGCAGGACTTAGTGCAGAGGCCATGGAGGGATGCTGCCTACTGGCTTGTTCCTCATGGTTTGCTCAGCCTGCTTTCTTATAGAACCCAGGACCATCAGCCCAGGGATGACACAACCTAGCATGTCTACAACCAGATGTTATGGAGACATTTTCTCAACTGACATTCCCTTTCTCCAATAAATCTGTGTCAAATTAGGTGCTGTGTCAGTACCTAATCTGAGAAAAAAATAACAGATAAAAGAGTTTCATGAGTTTACATGCTGGGCTAGCATAGGTACCACTGGTTCCGGCCAGCTGGAAGCTAAGCCAGGTCAGGCTCTAGTAAGAAGAAATGCATACAGTGTCTGAGATGCTATTGCTGGCATGAGGGACCACAAGGAGTTTTCCAGTCCCACACCCTCCTTACAACTTCCCCCTTCTGCCTGGGGTCAAGGCCAGGCCAAGTTCCATTCTACACCCACAGGAATACTCTTGAGTAAAAAATTCCCAGAATGTACTGACTGATCATCACCTGACCCTCTGAAAAGTCTCAGGTAGAGTTCAAAGGCATGTCATGCTCGCTAGCCAATAGATTTAAAGGTCAATATGCTTAGCCAATAAGTTTGAACTGTAACCTTGCTGATGTAACCTGTACCCCTAAGAAGTATAAAACCTGCTTATAATAGCCATTCAGGGATTGCCTTCTAGTCACTCTCCTTAAGGGACTAATCGAAATTTGACCCCGATGTACAGGAAAATAAACCTCTTGCTTTTGCATCGATCTGCATCCCGTTGTGTCACTCAGGGGCTTCTGGAAGTACCATTGACCGAGGGTTGGGGTCTTATAGGCACAGGGCTGAGAGGCAGGAGTGACCCTGCCTCTGATGATAAATCTTCATTGTCAGCTTGGCTAGATTTAGAATCACATGGGAAACAAACTTCATGTTGTGTCTGAGAAGACATTTTCAGGGATAAAGCAATCTACCTTCGGTGTGGTCAGCATCATCCCATGGGCAGGCAAGTTCAGAGCCAACCTTCATCTTTTGCTTTCTGACCACAGATGCAATGTGACCAGCCACCTCACATTCCTGCCAGTGGGCCTTCCCTACCATGCTGGACTGTTTCTTCATACTGCAAGCCAATATTATAACTCTTTCTTTCTTAAGTTACCTTTATGGAGTATTTTTGTTACAGCAACAAGAAAAGAAATTTGTCACCTGAGCCAGGCTAGTGGGCTTTTGGGATAAAGATGGAAAAGGGATGGGTTGGGTCCACTCCACATGAGCAGTATAATGTATGTCCACACAGTTGTTAAGCCTGAGTGGTCTGTGGCCCATGAAAGGAGACTATTCTCTCATGTTTAGCAAGACATTTTGGACTTTTATCCTGCGTGTGATGGTTTGCTTGCTTCTTCTGGTCTGCTTCACCTGTGTTGCTGTGTACCAGGAATCTGGAGTCTCAGGATTACACCTCCATCTGTGTGGGGTATACCCAGGAGTCTGGAGTCTCAGGATCACACCTCCATCTGTGTGGG
>NW_022196905.1:145485758-145485922 GCF_008632895.1 Mastomys coucha | reverse complement strand
AGGATCACACCTGCATCTATGTGGGGGTGTACCCAGGAGTCTGGAGTCTCAGGATCACACCTCCATCTATGTGGGGGTGTACCCAGGAGTCTCGAGTCTCAGGATCACACCTCCATCTATGTGGGGGTATACCCAGGAGTCTGGAATCTCAGGATCACACCTCC
>NW_022196905.1:145482866-145485738 GCF_008632895.1 Mastomys coucha | reverse complement strand
GGGTATACCCAGGAGTCTGGAATCTCAGGATCACACCTCCATCTATGTGAGGGTGTACCCAGGAGTCTGGAATCTCAGGATCACACCTCCATCTGTGTGAGGGTGTACCCAGGAGTCTGGAGTCTCAGGATCACACCTGCATCTATGTGCGGGTGTACCCAGGAGTCTGGAATCTCAGGATCACACCTCCATCTGTGTGGGGTATACCCAGGAGTCTGGAGGTCTCCTTCTAGCTATGGTTGGATTTGTGCAATGGAGGCACTGGCAGATCAGGGGGTGGGGCAAGAAAATGAACCCATCGTTTTCCCCATTGTTCCTGTAAGACCCTGTCAAGCCTTAGCTTGCCAGAGACCCCTGAGTGAATCACATGGAGCCTGATCAATGCAAAGAACATGAGGATTTTTATTTCAGCACACTTAGGCTGAACCTCTGACCCTCAGGAAAGGAGGCGACCCCACACAACTTGTTCAGTGAGCTTTTATACTATTTTCAGGGCAGCAGCCATTAGACACAATGTGATTGGTAGAACAGTGTGACTTTCTTTTTAAATGATTTATTTATTTAATATATGTAAGTACACTGTAGCTGTCTTCAGACGCACCAGAAGAGGGCGTCAGATCTCATTACGGATGGTTGTGAGCCACCATGTGGTTGCTGGGATTTGAACCCAGGACCTTCGGAAGAGCAGTCAGTGCTCTTAACCACTGAGCCATCTCTCCAGCCCACAGTGTGACTTTTTAAACTGATTGGTTTTTAGGGAAAGAGGTGACAAGGACTTCCCTTGTCTGAAGATGGGCAAAGGTCCACCCTGCGGAATGTGCCCCCGCCCGGTAGTTTCTCACCCTGTGATCTGAGGAATGTTAATTAGCCTTTCCCTTCCAGAGAGTTCCACTACCTTCCTAAAGTTCCTGAGCTTATCTTATTAAGGAAATTCCTGGCCTCCTGGTATTTTTCCGAGATGTCCCTGATTACTCAGATCTTACATTCCTTGGTCAGGCACTATCTGGCCATGGCTTCCTCCTCCTTCAGTCACAGCTCCTGTCAGGTGGCCCCTCTAGGACTCCAGTTCTAACTGGTCTGGCAAAATTTCTTCTTTCCTCTTCAGGGCTACCATCATCCTCTGTATTAGTTATTTTGTCTGCTGTTGTGATAAAGTACAGAGACCAAGGCGACTTACAAAAAAATGGGTTTACAGGGTAGATGGTTCATCATGGTGGAGTAGCATGGTCGCAAGCAACAGACATGACGGCTAGAGAAGATTAGTTTTCACATCTTGAACACTAAGCAGGAACCAGAGAGCGTGAACTCTGAGTAAGGTGTAGCTTTGAAACCTCAGAGCCCTCCCCCAAGTGACATGCTTCTTTCAGCAAGGCCACACCTCCTAAGCCTACCCTAACAGCCCCACCAACTGGGGAGCAAATATTCAAACATACGAACCCATGAGGACATTCTCATTCAACCTGCTATATCCTCCCGGCGATATTTCCTGGAGCGAGACTCTGCCTGGTCAGTTCCCTCAATTCTGCCTTCATGTTTATGATGATCCCTTGATTAGTTCATTAAATTCTGCTCAGTGGTCTGACCAATTGACCTAATAGAATAGACAATGCCCATCTTTATAGTTATATAGCATAAATTTTGTTTTCCACTAAATTAAAAAAAAAAAAAAGAATACATTCACTCTTTAAAAGTAGTAGGAACTCAGGGAGAGAAGAAATGTAAATTGAGGGAAAGAAGAAATGTCAGCATGGCTCTGCAGAGAAGCATCACTAATGGAGTGTATATAAAGCTCTGTGTGTGTGTGTGTGTGTGTGTGTGTGTGTGTGTGTGTGTGTGAGTAAGTGAGTGAGAGAGAGAGAAAGAGAGAGAGAGAGAGAGATCTACACATGTCCAGTCTGCCACAGAATGCCCACTTGTTTGTAAAGTCTGTGATGGACGATGGGATGAGGCCCACAACACAGTATGGATGACAATCTGCTATATCCAAAGTTCACTAGTTAAAATGTTAATTAAAAAAACAAACAAACAAACAAAAAAAAAAAACACCCAACAAACAAACCTTCAGAACTGATCCATAAACTTAACAATCCCAGAAACCTGGGTAGTGATGAGAGGCAATTGAACCAATTTTAAATTCCCAGGGCTCAGCAATTAAGAGCACTTGTTGCTCTCACATGGGGCCCATATTTAATATCGAATATCCAGTCACAACCACCTGTAAATCCATTTGTAAGGAGTCTATTTCCCCTTTTCTGTCCCCCAGGAGCACCAGGCATGCACATGCATGCAAGCAAAGCACTCACACATATAAAATAAGAAAATCTGAAAAAAAAACTATTTTTACTGTTACCACTCTAGGTAACCTTCTCAATTTAGTTAGCGTTTTTTCTATGCTTTTGAACACATACAGGATACATTGTTTTCTTGGTCCGTTTATGCACTCAGACATCAAAAGAAGTTTCTAAAATGAAGCACAAATACAATCAAGTACAGAAAAAAATCTGCACCACTTTAATAGCTCCGCCTGGGTGTGTCTTGACATTCACCAGTCCCTGGTTCCGAGGTCTCGCTGTGCTTCCACGGGGGCTGCCCTGCATGTGGTGTGCCCCACGCAGCCAGCTACACTGAGCACGTGGCAGGCTCTATTCTGTAGAACTGGACACTCAACGTGCACTTACAAACTCGGGGCAAAACATATTTAATTCTCTAAGTGCCTTGTTGAAATGAGGCCCAATGGCTTTGATCTTATAATTACAGTAGCCAAGAACATATTTTTAATCTTCTGAATCAAATTTTCTCTGGTGTCACAGGCAGAAAACAGCAGTTTCCAAAGAATAAAAAGGAATCATCTTCTCTGCGGGGGGTGGGGGGG
>NW_022196905.1:145480140-145481654 GCF_008632895.1 Mastomys coucha | reverse complement strand
GGAGGGGAAGGGATTGGTAAGGATGACCTGGGGGGAGAGGGAGAGATTGGTAGGGATGACCTGGGAGGTGCGGATTGGTGGGGATAAACCTCTGGGGGGAGGATGAAGGAGGGAGGAATTGGGGAGGATGACCTGGGGGTGTAGGGATTGATGAGGATAACCTTCTAGGGGTGAGTAGGGATTGGATGAGATGGCCCTTGAGGGGCTGGTAGCCATTGGTGGAGATGACTCTGAGGTGGTAGGTAGGGATGGGTAAAGCTAGTCTTCTGAAGTAGGGAGTAGAGATTGGTGGGGGTGATCCTCTGGGTTTCGTATAGGGATTAGTGGGTCATGAGAATTTTCATTTCAAAGAGTTAAATGTTAAAAGAAGGCTCTGAGTTGGAATAAAATGTCTTCCCTAAAGCCTTTTCCACAGTGCGTGGTCCACAGTGCTTGATTTCATTTGGTCAGAGGCACCGATGTCGTTATTTATCTCAGCAGGACTCAGAACACAGCTCTCTGGCTTTTTCTTCTGAAATGGAACCAATTGGGGGAGGGTGTGATCTTTTTGATACGAATCTATTTAATAATAAACATATCAAAAGTAATTTTGTGATTTAATAAATGCATCCAAAAACAGTACAGAGCATTTTGTCGTACTTACTAAGAGAGACTTGAGACTGCTTGTCCCTCTGTAGGAATGCTGTGCACAGATACAAGATGATTGAAGGCAGAGACAAGAGTGAATCTCAAGAAATTGGCTATCTCATGCCACAACATGTTCACTTTGAAGCTGCCCCTCTGTGTGTACTAAATCTCTTTCAATCCACTGCTCAAAATCACATGGCTCTTTAGACATGGTCCTGTCAGTCCTCAAGGTCACACTAAGTAACTTAGGATCGCAAGCTTTTCAATCTTGACATATTTGTGGAAACAAATAAGGAACTCCTGGGGATCCTGCCTGTGGGGGTCCCTGGGTTCTGTCAATGGCAGCTTCAGACAGGTGTTTTTCATCACCGGAGGTAACCAGAATCCCTCAGCCCCTTCAGTGCTCAAACACTGACCCTTCTTAATCACAGGTTTTTAACCTCTCCAGGGCCCACACACCACACAGCACAGATCTGCTCCCCTGGGCCTCGGGTAGCTCCCACTAAGGGACCATCTTCTCTAAAGAACCATCTCCTCTTAGGGACCGTCTCCTCTAAGGGACCATCTCTTCTCTATCCCCTGTAATTTTTTATCTAGAAAATAACTGTAATTATTTGGGCTACCATGTCTCTTCTCCTCAGATGCTTATGTAGAACCCAGTGCTTTGTAGTTTTTATTGACTTTTTTGAGAATATCATACATTATATTTTAATGATATGCCTCCCTCTCTGCCCAACTCCTCCCAGATCCCCTCTACCTCCTGACCAACCAACTTCATGTTCTTTCTCACTCTTAAAAGACAGTAAATCACACCGGGCAGTGATGGCGCACGCCTTTAATCCCAGCACAGAGGCAGGCAGATTTCTGAGTTCGAGGCCAGCCTGGTC
>NW_022196905.1:145427490-145480041 GCF_008632895.1 Mastomys coucha | reverse complement strand
AAAAAAAAAAAAAAAAAAAAAAAAAAAAAAAAAAAGAAAAGAAAAGAAAAAAAAAAGTCAGCAAATCAAAACCAAGATAAAACCAAAAAAGCACACACACACTCACTCACACATGTATATATATAGGTATATGTGTATGTATGTGCATGTATATGTGTATGGTTATGGTTATGTATATGACATATATGTATATGTATCCATACACATACAAACCACGAAGCCTGATTTATGTTGGCCAACTACTCCTGGGCACAGGGCCTGCCCTGGAGTGTGGTTGATGTATCCAATGTCACTCTGTCAGAACTTTGTGCCCTGTTCCCCTCTGTCCATCATGCTAGGATTCTGTCTGGTTTGAACGGGCTCAGCTCTTGTGGAAGCTGTCGATGCTGTGAGTCCCTATGTGTATTAGCCCTTTTGTACCCGGAAGATTCTGTTTCTCCAGAGTCATCACCACCTGTGGCTCTTACCATCTACCCACCTCCTCTGCCACAGATCCCTGAGCTGCAGGAAGGGTGTGATACCCACATCCTATTCAGGGCTGAGGAGCGCGCAGTATTTAACAGGCAGGTGCAGAGACCTATAGGAGAGGAGGGTGAAGTCGAAAGAACTCATAAACCTCACTACCTGACAGAAGGAGGGAAAAACAAGACCAGCACTGCCATGTGTTGTGGAGGGAGAGGCGGGAAAGAGTGGAGGGAGGGGGAGAGAGAGAGAGAGGAAGAGAGAGGAGGGGGGAGGGGAGAGAAGGAGAGGGAGAGGGAGAGGGAGAGGGAGGAGGGACAGGAGAGAGGAGGGAGAGACAGGAGAGAGGGAGGAAAGGAGAGAGGGAGAGAGGGAGAGGGGAGAAAGACAGGAGGAAGGGAGGAGAAACAGGAGGGAGAGAGGAAGGGAGAGAGGGAGGGAAGGAGGTACAGGAGGGAGGGAGAGAAGGAGGAAAGGAGAGAGGGAGGGAGGGGAGAAGAGAGGGAAGAAGGGGAGGAGGGAGAGAGGGAGAAAAGGAAGGAGGGAGGGAGAGAGGGAGGAAGAGGGGACAAAGGGAAAGAAAGAGGGACAGGAGAGAGAAACTACATATGGGAGAGGAAGAGTTTGCACTCTCAGTCACAGCTCAATGTCCTACATGTACTTTTTCATACAGCAAAGCTTAGATCATCCATATTTCAACACATCTGTCATATCCAAGTGTGTAGCACAAACATCACATACTGCACATTTAAATTTCAAAGAATTTTTTAACTTTAATTGTGTGTGTGTGTGTGTGTGTGTGTGTGTGTGCACGCACACACAGTGACCACAAAGGATATAAGAAAACTTCAGATTGTTCTGGAGCTGGAGTGACATGGGGTTGTGAGCCATCCAACAGGGGTGCTAGGAACTAAGCCTGGGTTCTCTAGAAAAGCAGGAAGTGCTCCTAAACATCTCTCTAGCCCAAAATTCTAAAAATGCAATGCTTACCACTAAATAATAATAAATATTATCCAATGTTTATTGTATCAGAGAAATTACCTCCAAGTGTACCTATATAATCATCTGATGAACCAGGAGGGGGGGGGAGAGAGAGAGAGAGAGAGAGAGAGAGAGAGAAGGGCAGAGCTTATAAGGAGGACATCCTGTGGACCACTAATGTGTTCTTAGTGCAGAACTACTTGATATTCATATGCAGAAGCAGTTAAATCTCCACACAAGCTTATGCCCTTTTCAGTAATTAATGAAAAACAGACCACAGGCATAAATGTCAAGCACAAAACTATAAAACTCCCAGAAGATGCCCCAGGGAGAAAGATCTAGGTAACTGAGTTTGGTGATGACCAGCCAGGCACAGCATTAAAAGCAAGTTCCATGAAAGACATAGTTAACAAACTGGATTTCTGTAGAACTTTTTGAAACTTTTGTCCTATGAAAGGCATTGTC
The DNA here is from genome assembly GCF_008632895.1 of Mastomys coucha. Lineage (NCBI taxonomy): Eukaryota > Metazoa > Chordata > Mammalia > Rodentia > Muridae > Mastomys > Mastomys coucha. The sequence continues at coordinate 145,478,133 of NW_022196905.1, read as the reverse complement.
AAGATAGAAGACACACCACAAACTTAGAAAAATATTTGCATATCTAAGTACTTGATAAAGGACTGTTAACCAAACTATAAGGACTTTCAAAACTCGACAGTAAGAAAACAAATTAACTGAGCAGACACTTTACCAAGGAAGATGTGAAGATAGAAAATAAACAAGAGCACTGGAGAGATGACATAACAGTTAAGATCTTGTGCTGCGACTGCAGAGGACCCAGATTTGATTCCCAGCACCCACAAAAGGTAATTCATGACTGCCTGTAACTCCAGTTCCAGGGTATCTAGCGCCCTCTTCTGGCCTCTACAGGTACTGCATGCACATGGTGCTGATGCAGACAAGGCAGGCACATGTAAAATAAGATAAACTTTTTTTTTAGATTTATTTTATTTTATTTTATTTTATGTGTATGAGTACACTGTAGCTGTACAGATGGCCGTGAGCTATCATGTGTGTGGCTGCTGGGAATTGAACTCAGGGCCTCTGTGGGCCCCCTTGCTCCAGCCCCGAAAGCTCCAGTGTAATTTACTGTAACTGTCTTCAGACACACCAGAAGAGGGAGTCAGATCTCATTACAGGTGCTTGTGAGCCACCATGTGGTTGCTGGGATCTGAACTCAGGACCTTCAGAAGAGCAGTCCAGATAAACCTTTCTTAACAGTAAGAGAAATACACAAGAAGATATCCATCGCATTGCTCGTGTTAGCAGTAGCTGCCACTCAACATGGCCAGTTATGCAGCCCAGATCTTCACTCATGCACTAGAAAGGGTGAGAAAATATGAAGCAAGGTAGTGTTTACTAGGAAAGTGAAAGTACACAGAGCTATTGTAACACATGTTAAGAGAGTGGTGTGTTTGCATGACTTAACAAAAGCCATAAATGTGAATTTGTGGCTTTTGCACTCACATTATTTAAAGAGTGTAATTTGTAACAACCTTAAAGTAAGTGAAGTTTTAAAATTAAGTACAAATGAGCAGGTTACTTATTTCTCTCATGTTGAAGAATTTCCTTCTGCAAGCAAAACTGTAAGGCAAGATTATAAAGTGCAATCTTTCAGGCTTACAAGTGAGACAAGAATGCCGATAGGGTTAAAAACCAGAGGTCCCTCCAGGCAGTGGTGGCACATGCCTTTAATCTCAGTACTTGGGAGGCAGAGGCAGGTGGATTTCTGAGTTTGAGACTAGCCTGGTCTACAGAGTGAGTTCTAGGACAGCCAGGGCTACACAGAGAAACCCGGTCTCAATAAAACCAAAAAGCAAACAAACAAACAAACCAAAAGGTCCCAAGGGCGCGTGCCATGCCTAGACCCTCAGCATAATTCACCAGGTACCTCTTTTCAAAATCTTTTCAAGACACCTCTTGAAACAGGGACCACAATCTCCCTGCAGACAGATTTTGTACAGATTTGGTCATCCATGTCAAAACACTTGACTTTTAGCCAATAAGAAGCATAAATCAGACCTCGGAGAGCGAAGGACTCTTTTTCTTTTCCCATGTTCCCTTCATATTCCTGTCTTTCCATTTTGGCTGAATATACCAGTGAAGAATTTCAAATTAACCAACATTCAGGCAGCCTGTGAGGGTCTGACCTAGGCCCTCCTCATATATGTTATTGCTGTGCAACGTGGTCTTCTTGTGGGTCTCCTAACAGTGGAAATGGGGGCTGTCTCTAACTCTATTGCCTGCTTTTGGGACCCTTTTCCTCCTACTGGGTAGCCTAGTCCAGCATTGATGTGAAGGTATGTACCTGGTCTTGCTATATCTTGTTACGCCAAGTGCGGTTGACATCTGTCCTAGCTAGGGTTTTATTATTATAAAGGGTCATTATAAAGGACAACATTTAATTGGAGCTAGCTTGCAGTTTCAGAGGTTTAGTCCACTATCATCATGGTGGAAAACATAACAGCCTACAAGCAGACATGGTGCTAGAGATGGAACTGAGAATTCTACATCTTGATACAAAGGAAGAAGGAGACTGTAAACCATACTGGGCGTAGCTTATGAGACTGAGCATGTGAGAGCTCAAAGCCTGCACCCACAGTGACACACCTCCTCCAAAAGGGCCATACCTCTTAGTAGTGCCATTCCCTAGGAGCCAAGCATTCAAGCACAAGAGAAGTCTATGGGTCGATATCTATTCAATCCACCACAGTATCCTTGGGAGGCTTGCACTTTTCTGAGGGAAGGTGGAGCAGGGGTGGATCTGGGAGAGAAAGGAGGAGAAACTAGGAGGAGTAGAGGGAGGGGAAACTGCAGTTAAGATGTAATATATGAGAGAATAAAGACAGAAATAAAAAAAAAGGAAAAAAGAAAAAGAAAAAATGATTGTAAATTAAAATAGTAAGACAGCAGTGGGAGAGGAGGCTCAATAGTAAGCACTTGCTGCTCTCTCAGAGGACCCAAGGTGGATTTTCAGCACCCACATCTGGTAGCTCACAGTAGCCTGAACTCCAGCTCCTCTCATACATTCTTCTGGACTCCAAGAGTGTCAGAGTACACATGCACACACAGACACACAGACACACACACACACACACACACACACATACATTAAAAGTGTTTGAAACCGGAAGATACCATTACCCATTCATCTGAATGTTGAAATTCCAAACCAGAGGAAGCTGCAGCAGCAGCAGCGGACCCCCTGAGGCTGTGAGCTATGGTAGCCATAGCAGACTGACTCATGGCTTCCTGGGACCCAGCTTGAACCCAGAGTTCCTGCCATGTGGGTAAACTCAGACAATGAACGTCAGTCAATACAAAGTGCCCGGGTAACACACTGGCAGAGTTCTGACCACTGTAGCATTCGATGAAGATGCTGCCCTTGGTGGAGGCTCTCTGTGTATCTCTCCAGATTACGGGACAAATAACTGGGAAAGATGAGATCGTTTAACATTATTGATTGGACAATGTATTTCGGCAATCGGCAAAATGTAGTTTGAGAATGACATTGTCGTTGCTTCTGAGCAGCTTTGTAACTGCCAAGAACAGCTATCATTCTGGGGTCTTTTCAACTGTGAGGACCTCACCATGGAGTTCAAAATGAGGCTGGGGCAGCCATGGAACTCCCTTCCATTCCCTGAAGCCTTTTCCCCCTGCTTCCCATTACCTAGAGATGAGGGGTCAAAGGACTTTTGTTGTCATTCAGGAAAAAATAGCGTATGTTTTTTTGAACCTAAAATACTTTTTCGGGACTCCTGAACTAGCCACAGTTCAATTTCATAACTATCTCTTCAGAGTTTGCATCTCTTCCGGTTAAGACAGTACTGCGGACTGCCTGCCCCCAGGGTGAGGCTCTGCCCTCCACATCCAACCAGTCACTGACTTCTGGGGACTCTTCCATTTGAGTCTTACTTCCAAACCTCACTGTCAACACTCAGGTCCCCTCTGCCTTCTATCCGGGACTTTGGCCAACACATCTTAGCACCATCTTCCCGTCATCCAGGCCTTACCCTGTGGCCGAATCTGTCTCTTCGCAGCATGTGCCTGTGTCTGTGAGTTTGTGTTTGGACCTGGTGCTTTGCTATCTCATCCACAAGCTCCCTGTCTTCCTTTCAAATCCATCACACAGGCCTCTAATTGACATCCTAATCACACCTCTTACCCGAGTCTACTCTCCCTTAGCTAGATTTTAATGGCAGAACGAGCAGTTGTGGGTTCTCTGGAAAGCTCTCACAATGGGCGCCAGCCCACAAGCTCCCCTGGGGCCCTGACAGCTTTCTTCTGCTTCTCTGAGGCTGTAAGAAACCTCACAGGCAGGCAGCGTGCTAATGAGGATGGATCCACTGTGAAATCACAGAATTAATCAGGCAAGACGAGGCCACTGGCCATATTGATTGCTGGTCGCCTCTCCGAGCTCACTCGGTTTTAGTTGGGCTGTAATGGCCCTGTTTAGATTGCTGCAGCTATTTTCTCCCCACACACCGATGTTTACTTAAGCCTAACCTTTCTAATAGATGTTCACCTCACAAGCTCTTTTCTACTTCTTTGTTCTGTCCACCATCTCCTCCCACGGCTGTGGCAGTGCTTCCTTGCCAGCAGCCTTAATGTTACATAATTCTTTTATTGGCTTCAATTTTCCCAAACCCCAGCTTATTAGCTATGACATGTGCCACATAGGCTGAAGACCGGAATTATCTTTTAAAATGTTATGCAGTCTCATACTAAAAATCTATCTGCCATCCATTCTAAAGACCTTCCTTCTACACAAATAACTTGAATATAAGATGAATAAATCAAGCAAATATCAGTTCGATGGCTGTGTTTTAACTAATTACCATTCTAATAAAGGCTCTCAGCCAGCATTCATTTTATTAATATGAACAGATGAGCATATATATTTGTATACACCTTTTTGTTTGTTTGTTTTTTGTTTTTCGAGACAGGGTTTCTCTATGTAGCCCTGGCTGTTCTGGAACTCACTCTGTAGACCAGGCTGGCCTTGAACTCAGAAATTTGCCTACCTCTGCCTCCCAAGTGCTGGGATTAAAGGCGTGCGCCACCACTGCGCGGCTGTGTACGCCTTTTATCTCTATGGGCAAACCCTTGTGCTATGAAGACAGATCAAATGAGGCCCTTGGCTTCATCCCACCAGATAACCTGGGTTAGCAAGCCTGGGAAATTCCTGAGTTTTGTAGCCACAAGAGAGTGTGCCTATCTGCCATGGGATGAGATCAGAGAGAGAGAGAGAGCTGCAGGTCACTCCTGTGAACCTTCCCTCCAGGTAATCTGAATTAGTCACCTTTGACAGGCAAAGAGTTGGAGGCACATGGTGCCTTATTAGGCTTAGGTAAATTTACCAGCAGTACCCTGTTTCACACACCTCAGCTTCAGGCAGGTGGAACCAGGAACTTGCTGGGGCTCCTCTTGCAGAGGGAGTGGAAGATGCCATGCTGGGCTTGCTCAGAGTTCTGGCTGCAGGCCCTCGAGCCTGGGAGCACGTAGCACAGTGTCTGGATGTGAACAGCAAACTCATTTTAAGCCTCCTGGCCCAGCACAGTGATTCGAAAGCATTCTCTCTGCCCTCAGCACCACAGTGTGATTATTCTGTTGTTCCTCATCTGCATGCCCAGGGCTGTTTGGCGACTACCCAGCTCTACTGTGTTCCCTCAGCACGCTCTTTTCTGAGTCCCCTTGTGTTCATTTATTAACTTCTACCTCTCCTGCTCAAGTACATGGACAGTGTGTTGTTACTCACAAAGGCAACTGCTCCTAAATGTATAACCTCAGCTCACTGTTCCGTGAACTTGTATTATTTAAAAACATTTCCAACCTTGTCTTTTACCCGTGAACTCCCTGACCTCCTCTTCGGAGCTGCATCAGGGTTCCCAGACGCCACCTTTGGACTTTCTGATGAGTCATCCCTGTGTCTTGCTTGCACTGGGGAGGAGGGAGGAGGGAGAGAGATGCTGAGTGACCGAATCCAGGCAACTTGTTTAAGCTCACTAATTGGTTGCTGTCCTGATTCACTCTGTGCCCTCTTTGACTATAGGGGCTTCAAAGATACCACTTTGTCCCAATCTTTTGCCTCTTTAATCCCCCTTCTGTTCATTTGGTCACTGGGCAGTTTTTATTTGTACTAGGTGGCAATAAACAGTGGGAAACACTCTCTTCTAAACCTATTATTGTTAGGTTTGGTCTTCTCGTTGTGTCCCTGATTTCCTGGATGTTCTGGATTAGGAGCTTTTTGCTTTTTGCATTTTCTTTGACTGTTGTGTCAATGTTTTCTATGGTGTCTTCTACCCCTGAGATTCTCTCTTCTATCTCTTGTATTCTGTTGGTGATGCTTGCATCTATGGCTCCTGATTTCTTTTCTAGGTTTTCTATCTCCAGGGTTGTCTCTCTTTCTGATTTCTTTATTGTTTCTATTTCCATTTTTAGATTCTGGATAGTTTTGCTCATTTCCTTCACCTGTTTGATTGTGTTCTCCTAGAGTTCTTTAAGGATTTTTGTGTTTCCTCTTGAAGGGCTTCTAGCTGTTTACCTGTGTTCTCCTATACTTCTTTGAGGGTGCTATTTATGTCGTTCTTAAAGTCCTGTATCATCATCATGAGAAGTGACTTTAGATCTGAATCTTGCTTTTCCAGTGTGAAGGTGTGTTCAGGACTTGCTATGGTGGGAGTATTGGGTCCTGATAATGCCAAGTAACCTTGCTTTGTGTTATTTATTTTCTTATGCTTGCCCCCTGCCATCTGGTTAATTCTAGTGCTACCTGCCCTTGCTAAATCTGACTGGAGCCTGTCCTTCCTGTGATCCTAGTTGTGTCAGAACTCCTCGGAGTCAAGCTGTCTCTGTGATCCTGTGATTCTGGGATCCTGTGATCCTAGGCTTGTTAGAGCTTCCTCTGGGTGTTGTGGAGCTCATTACTGAGCTTGTACCCAAGGTCTTCTCAGGGCACCTGCCAGTCCAGACAGACCGAAAGGAACCTGAGCCACTGGGCTGGCAGAATTCCTGTGTGCCTGGTCCAGCTGCTCCCAGTTACTCCCGGTATTGGGACAGATGTTGGGTCCTCCTTACCTCTGATCTTGGGCATGTTAGAGCGCCTGGGAGTGGAGCTTCCTCTGGGTGTTGTGGGACTGACTGCAGAACTCGAGCTCAAGGTCTGCTCAGGGCACCAGCCCAGAGAGACTGGAAGGAAAGAACCTGAGCCACTGGGCTGGCAGAGTTCCTGTGTACCTGGTCCTGCTAGTCCCAGTTACTCCCGGTATTGGGATAGATGTTGTGTCCTCGCAGGTGTATTTCTGAGTTCAAGGCCAGCCTGGTCTACAGAGTGAGTTTCAAGACAGTCAGGGCTATCCAGAGCAACCCTGTCTCGAAAACAAAACAAAACAAAAAAAAGAATGAACAAGCCATGGGAGCAAGCCAGCAAGCACTGCTCCCTCCACAGCATCTGCTTCAGTTCCTACCTCCAGGTTTCTGTCTTGAGTCCCTTCGCTGACTTCCTTTGCTGATCTATTCTGATGCGTAAGTCAGATAAAGCCTTTCCTCCCCAGGTTGCTTCTGGCTGGGGTCCTTATCACAGAAACAGAAACTGTATTAGGACAGTGCAACATCCATGGCCCGAGAAGCAGGCACACATGAGGATTTGTATCCCTTGGGTGAAGGTCTAGGTTGTCCCTGCATAGGTCTGTTGGAACAGCTGAAGTGCCAGATGAGGCTCAGAGTAGGTGGAAAGGGAACAGAGGAAGGAGGGAATGAAAAACTTGTAGCAGCAGGAACCATGAGCCCCCATGATATTCAGACTCACCAGAGTCCTAAGGGACAGAATCCTGAGACCTATGTAAAGACAGAGGCTCCAAGAAAGTCAAGCTATAGACAGCTGAAGAGTGCTAGCCATCAAAATCCCTTAGCCAGGGATGGAAGGACATTCACTCACTTGCTAGAAATGTGGTTCGACACTACTTATTCGCTGTCGTAATTCTTAAGAATGACTTTGGCTGGGCTGATGAAATGGCGTTGCTGGTAACGGAGCTTGTTGCCAAGCCTAGTAACCTAAGTTCGATTCCTGGGACCTATGTATCGTAAGGAGAGAACTTACTTCTGAAAGTTGTCCTCTGACTTCCACACATACCCTCTGGCACATACACACACTATACACACATCAAGACACACACACCACATACACAAACACATATACACATACAATACACACACCATAGACACACACATACACACATACACACACTTCAGCTGGAAAATGTTGCTTTGTTCACAGTTGTGCCTCTTTTCTGAAACAGTTCAAATCTCATAACAGGTCTACATGGGGAACAAGCCAATGGCCAGCCAGTTTCAGATTCCCACATGGGCTTGGGTAAAATAACTGATCTCAGATTCCTCCCTCTCTCTGCCCTGCTCCCTTCCCTCCCACCACATAGGCCCACCCTAACAATGCCGACTCCTGTGTACTTGTCTTGGTATTTCCTGCCCTGGAAGAGTCCAGTTTGCATCAGCATCCCAGCCTGAGGGCCAGCTGAAAGCCCACACTGCCTTGCATTGCTCATCCCTGCCTGGGAAGCATCTGAGCCCCTGTGAGTCTGAGACACCCACCGACCTTAGAAGCCATTAGCTAGTGCTCACTGGACACTTTCTGCAGAAGATGCTTCTACCACGGGTTTAAAAGGTTGCATTGTGGAGCTGGAGAGATATAGCTTAGCGGTTAAGAGCACTGGTTGCTCTTTCAGAGGACCTAGGTTCAATTCCCAGCACCCACAGGTTGTCTCAAAACTGTCCTTAACCAGTTTCATAGGACCTCACACCCTCGTCTGGCCCCTATGGGCACAGTGTGGATATAGTGCACGTATATACATGCTGGAGGACAAAAAAACATCCGTACACATAAAAATAAATGAATAAAAATTAAAAGGTTTCATTAACAAATATGATGTGAATGGAGAAGAAGTTGACAAAGAAGACCCAGGAGCTTCTCGATGTAGCTTTATTGTAAATAAGCCTCACTCTTACCTGGATAGTTGAGGGGCCATGAAATTCTGGGAGGTACTAAGGTAAGAGGAATTTACAAAGTAACTGGCTGCATAGCCTGGACTAACCTTAAATTCACTCTGTAGTGCAGGCTGGCCTTGAAACTGTGCTTGCTTTTCCTGCTCAGTCTCCTGAGTAGCTGGGGCTGCGGTCACACCTGGCTTTTCACTGATTCTGATTTATGCAAAGCACATTGAATTCTGTGTGCTGCTAATACTTTAAGGGTAAGCCATCCCCACCTTTCCTCCTTCCCTCCCTCTGTTTTTTTTTTCCCCTCTTAGTGAGATAAAATTTTTATTTTAAGTGACATACTGAAAGAAGTTAAAAATTAATTTGGAGAAATGACCATGGAATTCCAGGAATTAGTGAAGCTCGACAAGTCACACTGAGTGACCTTTATGGTTTTTCCAGCTGATGGTCCTGATGGTGAGGTTTTCCAGGGCTAGGCTTTGCGGGATGTCTGCATGATTGTTTATCCAAACTAGGAAAGAAGAAAAGACACATATTTCCTTAAAATAATAAAACCCCAACATCTTCGATTAAAAGCAAGGCTTGGCCTTGCTGTGAGAACTAGTCACTTTGTATTTGCCTAGATTTTTTTTTAATTTTTATTTAATGTATAGCTCTTGTGTGTTTATTTTTCTTATTTCAAACACCTTCAGTATGCAGATCTGTCTCTAGACTCTCGTGGATCCCAGGCATCCCTTCCATGGCAATCCTGGCTATTGGGTGTGCATTTCCTTGTTTGTTGCCACAAACAGTGAGTGCCAAGAGTCCTGGCCTCCTGCAGTCAGCCAGGCTTCACACAAGGCCTGGCAAAGAGGAGCTACAGATAACTGGCTTTGACAGGTGGTCACAGTTAACCTTTACCATGGTCGTGTGCAAGAGTAGAAGGGAAAGCCGTGAGGCTGTAAGTGCAGAGAGCACTCAGGCAGGAGAGTGAGCCAGGGAGCATCTGACCTCTGTCTGCAGAGGGTCCCCTGTCACCAGGACTAATGACTACTGACTCTTTCTTTCATGCACAGATGTGGGACCCAGCTGATGCTCAGCTGTGAATGAGGTGCCGTAATCCCCCTGATTTCCTCCTCTCCTTCCACACTGAACACTGCCCAGTGTTCTCAAGCACTTGACATCCTGGGACCCTTTGCCCTCCTTCTAACTTCTTGTCCTTCCCGCCCTAATCCTACCCTCTCCATGCAAGCAAATCTCAGTCCCTAAACTTGTCATTATTCCAGGACCCTGGGAGACAGTCAGATAGAGACATTTTTGTGACAGGATTTTCCCTGCCCAATCACATTAAAATATTAGTGCAGCAAGAGGCCCGTGATTGGACAGGGAAGAGGGAGGTGGAGCTAAGAGTAGTAGAGACAGAGAGCATCCTCAGAAGAGAATGAGGAAGCCAAAATGGAAGCAGACAAGACAGGAAGAAGAACCTGAACCAGCATGGCTTTAAATAGCTACAGGTAGATATGATATCATAAAGGATAGAATAATGGGGATAATTTGTCTAATCTAAGTGGGCATTTATCATTACCAATTGGTTCAGAAATTAGTGTATTTGGCATCTTGTGAATTGAGAATTTGTTGATATATAAATTTGACTTTGTTAATTATAAGCTTCTAGAGTTTTGTTTTACTGGGTTACTGAAATGTGGGACCGCCAACTACAGAGATTTGTGGCAGAGAGTGAACTAGGGGCTCCAAAGACAAGCGAACCAGAGCTGGGAAGATCCTTTGCTGGGGTGGGGGTAGCTAGAGACAGAGCCAGTGGGACCACTGGGATAGAGAGTTATGGCAGCTGACCACGGGGACGGGGGCTGATGGACAGTCGGTGTGGGGTTGGTGTAGCAGCAAAGGGAACTTGGGAGCTTCGGCCCTGCTGGAGAGTTGGCAAGCAGAGAGTAAGTAGTCCAAGGAGACCACGCAGGGACAGAGAATGGCTGGCGGTAGTGTGCGAAGCCTGCCGGTCATTTTTAATATTTCCCGCCACACATTTTCAATACCAACTCTCCCAGACTTAGCCCTAAAAATAAGTTTGTTCTTTAGTGGGGTTTTGCTTGGGATTTCGAATTTGATAAATTCAGAGTAAGGTCCAATCTGAGATAACAGCGAACATTCATGAAGTGACTGAGTTGGCAGCACATCTTCCTAGATCATCTCCTTTGATCCTCGTGGCTTGTGAAGGTGAGAGACTGTACAGCTGTACTACTTGCTTCCTTTTCTCGGGCTACAACTAGAAAGGGTGTTATGGCACCACTACTTAATATTAGTCCTGTCATTATGGAAACCAGTGCAACCACTAAGATTATGAAGAACAAATTTCCATGTGACCCAGCAATTCCCACTTCCAAAGGGAAAAAGCTCAGTATATCAAAGGACCGTTTCACTCACATATTTATTGGAGCATTGCTCTCAACAGCCAGAATAACAGTCCATCAACAGATGAGTTAAGAAAATGCAGACACCATGGAACAGTCTCTTTAAAAGAAGGCAATTGTGCAGCTGGAGAGACAGCTCGGCGGTTAAGAGCGCTGGCTTTGCAGAGATGAAGGTTCGGTTCCCAGCACCTACATGGTAGATTATAACCATCTGTAACTCCAGATCCGGGACATCTGACGCCCTCTGCTGGCCTTTATAAATATTGTACCATGTGGTGCTCACACATTCAGAAAACACTCATTACACATAAAATAAAAATAGTTGGAATGCAGAGGGGGGTGCCGGGGAGGGGGAGGGTGTGCTTTTAAAGGCGCTAGCTGGTACGCTCTGGACCTTGATTGCTGCTGCCTCTGAGCTTGCTCCTGCGCTTTCGGCATCTGTGTCACGTCACCAGTATGTCTCAGGCTGAATTTGACAAAGCTGCTGAGGAGGTGAAGTGCCTCAAGACCCAGCCAACTGATGAAGAGATTCTGTTCATCTACAGTCACTTCAAACAAGCTACTGTGGGCGATGTAAATACAGATCGGCCAGGGCTGCTGGACCTCAAGGGCAAAGCCAAGTGGGATGCGTGGAACAAGCTGAAAGGGACTTCCAAGGAAGGTGCCATGAAGACCTATGTGGAAAAGGTAGAAGAGCTAAAGAAGAAATATGGAATATAAATGACCAGATTTGGTGGCCAGCCAGGCACACGTGTGACCTATGAGGACATAATGCCTTGTTTTTTTTTCTAATGTAGATGATATGGCTCTGATATATTAGGGTCAGAGTTAATCACTCTCCTTCTCCCTGTGTAGTTTTTACCTGAAATCAATTAAAAGTACATTTGTTACTCTGTGCCTGGAAAATAAAAATAAAAAAATAAAAAATAAAAAATAAAAAGAGAGAACACTATTTTGCCCTTTGTAAAAATGTGGATTAGCATGAGGGATGTTAGAGTGAATAAAAAACCCAGGTGGGGAAAAATAAGTACCATCTGGTCTTACTATACAGGGCTCTAAAGATGGTGAGCTCACAGAAGTAGGGAGGGCAGGGGTGTTGCCAGCAGTAGAGGGAAGGGTGTATAGAGTACAGTGTACAAAATTTCAGTTATTCAGGAGGCATGAGTTTATTGATCTGTTCTGTAGGATGGTAACTGTAATAAATAACAAGCTGCATGTCCCTGTGGACTCTCCAACCCTCCCCCCCAAAAAAGAAGGGAACCTCGAGTGTCATTGTCACTAAAGGGTCTTCTAAATTGTCTTTTTTTTTAATACCTAAAATATTGTAATATTTATACTAAAAATATTTCTTCATGTTATAAAACACTACCCAAATGCTTTCTAAATTCAACATTAAAGCTAATATAAAAAGAATCCAGGCTAATTGGAGTGTAGGTAGTAATTCTTTCTAGAACATTGACTGAACACTGAGTACTCTTCTAAAACCTAAGGACAGATAGCAAGCAAGAGGATGAGAACAGTGCTTTCTGACAGGCCAGATCCTTTCTGGAGGAGTCTGCCTACATCCTCAAATCTGTGGTGGTCATGAACCTATCACTAGGAAAGGAATTTCTTGAAGTTTTGTTTTTGTTTTTGCAGACATGGTTTTTCTGTGTAGCCCTGGATGTCCTGGAACTCACTCTGGAGAGACAGAGAGAGAGAGAGAGAGAGAGAGAGAGAGAAGCACAATTTTTAAGGTATTGTTTTTACCACTTCTTTGTATTTCTAGATGCAAACTAATGTCAAAGGAAGGTAGATCTAAGGGAACTTATAAGCTTTCTAGACCACATGTTCCAGGATTCGATTGCGAATGTTCCCTCTCAGGCTCAGATGTCTGAAGACACAGTCCCCAGTAGGTGGCGATATTTGAGGAGGGGGTCTGTCGTCTTTTTGGAGGAAATATGTTGCTAGAGGGAGGACTTCCAGCCGACTCTCTGCTTTGTGCTTATGATTGAGGTGCATCCTGCTCCTGCTGGCACACATGCCCCATGCCACAATGGACTCATCCTCTGGAACCATGAGCCAAACAAACTCCTTCCTCCTGCAAATCGCCTTGGTTGTGGAATTTTTATCACAGCAGCAGAAAAGTAACCAATACCATTTGCCAAGGACATATTTGACACAGGCCACCTCCCTGCCTCAATCTCCTATCTTCAGAGATTCACAGAGACACCTACTTTGTCATGACACTGGAAATAACACGTGACTATTTCTAACACACCCAGGATGCACCTGGCACGCATGTGCACGTATGCACGCGCGCACACACACACACGCGCACAGCAGCCTCTGGAAACCCTTAGCATTTCTCTTCACCTGTTACTGATGAATTCTATTTGATTCTTTACTCTCCACAGAGCCTTAGGTTGCCTTTCTGTCTTCCCTGAATTTCACAATCGCTTCCAATTTAATATCCACCAGGAATTTAATTAAAGTTCTGTTAGCAGCTACCTCTTCTAGACCATTAATGAGGCTGTTAGATCAAATGTAATAAAGATCCCTGGAGCGGACGTCGGACTTTGCTATTCATCATTGTTTGCTTCCCTTTGCCTGTGCTCAGACTCAGTGGTGTGGCCACTCCCATCAACTTCCTCACTGGGGAAATAAAAATAAATAGAGCAGCCTCAAAAAGCCATGAGGAGGACTCAGTGAGCTTCTGGACCACTGTGTCACGGCTTACTTCAAACCTGATTTCTACTGGGGGTGTGTGGGGGGGGAAGAATAGTTGGCATCAATAGGGAATTTTCCAGAGAACAAAGAGAAATGTCCCATAATGAAAATCAACAAGTCTAGTGGGCTGAATTTAAACATCATTCTGATCATTTATACCATCTGCAAGTAAGGAGGGATTGATTCATGGGCCCTATATTCTAATTTCTAACTCTATTCAAAGATCTTCTGCAGCCTTAATACTTACAAAATGGTTGCACAGAAGTCTGTTAGAAAAATGGAATCTAGGTTCCTACTCAAGTATTTACATTTTTTGACAATTTGCATATGTATATATTAAAATTTAAGAATCATTACCCTATCTGATTAATTTACAAGTGATCTGAGAATTGATAGGTAAACAAACCCATAGTGTATTGTGTATGTATGTGTGTGATATACATGTGTGTATATATATATATGTACATATGCATGTGCACATATGCATATGCATATGTGTGCATATTGTATGTGTGTCCATATATATGTTTGCATATGTATGCATTGCATGTATGTATATGTGTATACATTTGTGTGTATATATGTATGTATATGTGTATTTATGTGTGTTTGTGTATAGGTCTGTTTATGTGTATATGTATGTGTATATATGTATGTGTATATATGTATATGTATGTGTATGTTTTATGTGTGTATGTATATGAGTATGTGCATATGTATATATTATGTGTATGTATGTATGTATATGTGTGTATGTGTGTTTGTGTATGAGTCTGTGTATGTGTGTATGTATGTGTATGTATGTATATATTGCACATTGTGTTTTGTGTGTGTGTATATATGTGTGTATATGTGTTTGTAGAGGACACACATGCATGTACATTTGTGAGAAGTGGAGAGGGTACCCAGGTACTAGAGCATTCAAATCTCATAAGCACAATAAGCTTTTTAAGAGATTGTTCTAGAAATACAGGGAAAGCTCATGTTCTTCTGAGCTTTCACCTCACTCATTTGGATCTTGACAGAATCGTCTTAATTCTTCCTTGTGCCTCCTTCTTGGTCTTTAGGCCCCTTGGCTTCCCACTCACTTTCTACATGGGTACTGGAAAGCCACATAGGGTTAATATTTAATCTCACTTGAAACCCTGTTTCTGTATGAGTAGATGTTTGCACCACAGCCAGGGCCCGCATGCAGAGGTGACTTATACATAGACTATGCATCCCAGGGCTTCAACTGTCACTGAAGGTCAGAGCATACTTGGGGCTCACCTGGGTCTCTAGTTTCTACACAGCTATCTGAAAATCAGACTGGGGGTGGGGGGAAGCTGCCAAGTTCTCATAAGTTTGCTGCAGGGATGTTCAAATGAGCAGAGTCTCCTCTGTTCTTCAATATTTTCCAGGTTGGTCCCTGCAGGATGCCCAACCACAGATGTTCCCTTCAAAATCCTTCTAAAGTACACATTGTCTTCAATTTAAAACAGCAACCACAACAAAAGCACTAATTAAAAATCATTATATGTTTCCTAACTAGATTAGAGTTTTCTCAGTGAGCAAAGCCCACGTCTCTTACACCTTTGGGGAGGCAACAAGTAATGATTAGAGCCACCAAGGAACTGTGTATCTTAGATACTCAGACTCCCAGAGCCTCTTAGTCCTCTGCAATGGAGTGGAAATAAAAACCTAAGAATTAAAAAAGAAACAAAAGGCTAAATGCAAAGAGAGTGCTCGGTCAGCTCCATGAGGACAATTGAGTTCATTGCCACAGAAGTCCGATGAGCCTGCAGCCCCAGAGCTCCTGCCTTGACAGAAACAAAGAAAGAAGTTAGTAATGGGGCTGGCCCTCATGACAAGTTAGGAAGCCTGGTTCCCCTGGCACCCATCATTTGATTCCTCTAACAATTTGAGAGAGAGCAGGGAGGGGGAGGGGGGAGGAGAGGGAGAGGGGGGGAGAGAGAGAGAGAGAGAGAGAGAGAGGGAGAGAGAACCTGGGAAAACAACTGCAGCATAATGATGTAATGAAAACTGAAAATCACAACACATTTTCATTTCCCCATTCCCTGGAGTGGAAGCAGTTTCTCTCAGAAGCTGAGTCCTCTCCTGTCTCACAGGGGGCATTGAGCATCCCAGGAAGAGGGAGGTGGGAACGGATGGGATGTAGATAAGATTCCCAACGAGCACAGGGAAGTGAATGAAATAGAAGATAATTAGATGCTTTTGAAATACCTACGTGTCTTCTAAAAACCCAGAGAAAATGCCAGCTGAATGCAGCTGACAGATTGTATCTTGTTGCCTAGCACCAGTCTGGAGTGACTAGGTGTTGCTAGGCAACCCATCCTCCTGGGCTTGGTGATGCAGCAAACACTAGACAGTTGCTTTACCTCCATTACCCTGCAGCCCTCGAAACATTCTCATATGCAAGATTCACACCTGATTAATGTTTCCTAGGGGCTCCCCCCCCCCATTCAGACAGGGCACTGCAATGTGCAGGGTTACTCATGCCCAGGCAAGCCTGGCTGCTTACCTGAAGATGGTCTCACAGCAAAAAACAAATGGTTCTCTGAAGACTAACCTGCCATACTGGGATGGGAGCCCAGGCTCCAGAGGAGGGCAGGAATCTGAATCAAATTCCCATCAGTACCAAAGGCAGATTAGCCTGGTACTTATCAGAGTATCCTGTGCTAGACTACAGAGTGACCCTGGTTTATCGTTATCACTCTAAATTATTTGGTCTGAGGCATGCTCCTCTCTGTGAGGGAGCTTTCTGTAAATGATGATGAGATTTCTGGGTTCAGCAGAAGAGGCATGTGGAAAGAGAAATGACTAGTAATACCCTCCTCCTCTTATCCTATGAGTAAGATGAAAGACCCCCAGAACTGAGGAGATCCTTACTCAAGTCTCGGGACGACGCGACCACCCAATGACTCACGATAGACCGAACTTGCTGCAATCACATGAGGAAGTTTTATTACAAGCAAGACAGGACAAGAGCTCAGGCCAGCATGCTGGGGTCTAGACTCATAGAGGAGTCCGACCCCGACCTGGGGTTTTACAAGGCTTATAAAGGCAGAAACCACAAACCGGGGGGAGAGGAAATGGGGTAAATTCCAAACCATAGATTTATCACCTAGCAAAGAGTCATGTATAGGTTTTTCCGGCAACCTCTTAACCCATTGTCACACCAGCCAGGGCGTTGTGACATTCCATAGAGGGTGTTAGGGCACCCTGTGGTCATTCCAGGAAAGCCATCCTGTGGTTATCTCAGGGCACCCTGTGGTCATTCCAGGAAAGCCATTCTGTGGTTATCTCAGGACAAGAAAGGTGTTTTTTTTTAAGTTCCTGGAACTAGCTATTCCACCTTTTTTTCTTTTTGCTTGTGGCAGAGATTTTCCATGCCTGCTTTTAGGTAAAAGTTATACATTATACATTCTACGATTCTCCAGCCTTTCAAAGAAAACAATGATTTTTATTCTGCCTTTCTTCTGTCTGTTCCTGTTCACTTACTATGAAGTCTATCGGAAGCATCATGGCCTCCTTAGCCGGGCTATGTAATCATTCTGACTCCCCAGGAAGCCCAGGTGATAAAGATACACAACTACATCCAGCTAATGTTGCTGTGCAAGGGAGAGATGCACTCTGCTTTGACCAGGCATCAGGTGTATCTGCAACGTCAGAGTTAACATGGCAGGGCATGCCCCTGTCTCCCCTTCTATTTATTTGTTGTTTGTAACCTTTCTAATCATTCCCACAGCCTCATGCTGTAACACATGCAAGATTATATACTGCTTTACAAAAAAACTGCAGAGCACAGAAGGAGCGGTTTTCATGCCAAAAACTTAGTTGCAAAAGAAAGAAAACTACTCAGACCAACTCAAGTTTTAATTGAGGTTCAGTGCCAACTGATTGGAAGAGAGATTATTATTGTCCCAGAACCCAGAGGTCTTCAGGGGAACCTACAAAACCGGACGAAAGGTCTATGTGTTAATCAGCTTCCATGCCTCCTGCTTTCAAATCCTTCAGGCAGTCATTGCTTGTGGTGACATACATAGCATGACAGTATACGGTAGAGGAGTCTGTTCCTTCCTTCAACTCAGAAGGAAATGAGAAAGGGAGGGAGGGGTCCAGGGTCCCCTTTCAGGACATGTCTCAGTGGCCTGGTTTAAAGAACCTTAAGTGACCAAACCTAAGCAGCTTAAGGAAGGAATGGCTTACTTGGGCTCATGGTCGCAGGGCATTGTCCATCTGCCAGGGAAAGTTCTGCACTGGGAGCTCAGGGTGTCTGGTCACACTGTGATCACAGTCAGGAAGCAGAGAGAGAGGCAACCGCTAGTGTTCAGCTCATTTCCTTCATAGCTGAACATCTCTGGAAATGCTCCAGCAGACACATCCTGAGTGATTCTAAACCAGACAAGCTGTCCGTAAAGATTAACCAGAACAGGGGCGATAGTAGGGGAGGGGAAAGGGAGCAGGTGATTTCTACATACCTAGAAATAACCTGCATCTCTGCTGTCTCTCTAACAGGCTGCAGAGTGACCCCTGACCCAGGACGAAGGTCCCATCATTGCACATTCTCAGCACTTCAGACAGCAGGTAAAATGGAGATCTAGCCCAAACCTTCAGCCCACTAACTGGTCACAAAATCCCTGGATGGCAAGTTCTGCCTCTAGCCTAGTTTTCTGCTGGGTCAGAGCCCAGATGGCTGCAGCTAAGAGGTGGGCAGTTCCTGGTGTGAGCTGGGTGGTCTAAGCCATTGTCAGCAGCAGGCAAGAGGCAAGTTTGCTCATGAGCTCAGCCTGTGTACCAAAGACAGGATACAGTTAACAAAAAATGAGTGAATAGACAGACCTACAAATTGTGGGCTCCCCTACATGATCAAAAGAAGAATGGTCCCTGGGCTGGCTATTGGCCTGTGGCTTGGTGCTTCTATGTAGGACCCTAAAAGGCAGCCTGGTTCCTGGTTAAGCAAAAGCTAGAAACCCCAGTGACCCTGAAGGACAGTGGGCATTTTGCCATGCTCCTGGACACTAGGCTCCTGACACGAGGCAGCAGCCTTCCATAGATTTGTGGCCATCAGTCATGTAATGACAACGTCCCTCCGCAGGTATAGGACCTGTGGTCAGGTAACGTCAAGACAGATCTCCATTTTAATGAGGTACCTAAAGGCCTGAAGGGCTTAGCCAATAAACTCCCCTTCCCAGACACTCCTCCCTGCAAAAGGTATTTAACCTCAGGCCCGCCCTGAGAATTGGGGTATGGTTTTACTCATCCATTTTCTGCCATGACAATAAATGCCTTAAAACCATGGACTGTCTCTTTTCACCGATGGGGAGCCATAGAGAAGGCCTTTGCCTATAGAGCCTCATCTAAACTCCTGTACAAGGCCTCTCTGTGCTCCCAGCCACGACCACCAACTCAAGCCAGCCACCTGCCTACAAACCAAGGACTCATCCCCATGGGACCTAGCCAGATCTCCTCTCTTTTTCCCTTTGACCCCAGGCTAGATCCAGCCCGTGGGCCTCCACTCCATTCTCAGCTCTTCCGCAGCTCCCAGTGGCGCCTGGGTGCCCAAGAACCTGAGAATCAGATACCCCCAGCAGCCCTGCAGGCCCATGGACCCCTGAGCCAACTCCCGCTGTCCCCTGGGACCTCAGACTGCCCTCCCTCACCACAGGAGTGGTGTCCTGTGGCTTCCTGTAGCCTGACACCTGCCTGGCACTGGTGTAGGGTAAGTGCAGTCAAAACTCCTCCATCCTGCCTCCCCGAGCAGCCTGAACCCTATGGCGGAGCAGACATGGGACCCCATTAACCCTACACTCATACTTGGAGGAGAAACCAGGGCAAGAACTAAAGACAGGAACTGAAGCAGAAGCCACAGAGGGGTGCTGCTTCCTGGCTTGACTTCCCTGGCTTGCTCAGCCTGCTTTCTTATATCACCTTGCTGGGAACCGTGATCAAGAAAATGTACCACAGATTCGCTACAGGCTGATCTGATGCCATCGTCTTTCTCAATAGAGGTTTCTTCTTCGAAGATGATTCTGGCCTATGTCAAATTGTCTAAAAGAGGAAAACCACACACCTAACCAACACAAATACATTCATATATAATTGAAATAAACCACTCATAAAAGGACACATGCTTAGTGTCTTAGTCAGGGTTTCTATTCCTGCACAAACATCATGACCAAGAAGCAAGTTGGGGAGGAAAGGGTTTATTCAGTTTACACTTCCACATTGCTATTTATCACCAAGGAAGTCAGGACTGGAACTCAAGCAGGTCAGGAAGCAGGAGCTGATGCAGAGGCCATGGAGGGATGTTACTTACTGGCTTGCTTCCCCTGGCTTGCTCAGCCTGCTTTCTTATAGAACCCAGGACTACCAGCCCAGGGATGGCACCACCCACAAGGGGTCCTACCCCCTTGATCATTAATTGAGAAAATGCCCCACATCTGGGTCTCATGGAGGCACTTCCCCAACTGAAGCTCCCTTCTCTGTGATAACTGCAGCCCGTGTCAAGTTGACACACAAAACCAGCCAGTACACTTAGAATGTAGTGTGTGCTCCAATGGTCTCGCTTCTGGGCTAATCTGTTCCTTTTAAATGCTGGATGTGATCCACTCAGCTTAGTTTTTAAGAAGCCACCCCTAAGTCAAGCCTATGACTTGAAAAACGTTAGCTTAAACCCACCTGAAGGAGATGTGGGCTTTCTGGCAGACAGAATGCAAAGGAAGTTCAGCATTTCTGGTCATCGACATCACCCAGCTTGCCAAGGGACTGCCTGGAGAAGCGGAGGTCCACAGATCCTGCTAGTTCAAGTCTTAAGCTAGAGGGACTAACTCTTCAGCCTCTAAAGGCCTTCATCCACCCATTCAAAAAACATGCATGGGGCCCCTACGGTGTATGTACTGGGTTCTGTAGCTGGTTCTGGGGAAGCCAGAAGACGCAAACAGGATAGTGGTGTTGCGTTTAATTTTGCTTCTGCCTTCTCAGGCACTCTGCCTGTGCTCTGGTCTAGGATCCGAGATCAGACACTGCCAGTCTCACTCAGCTCAGCCAATGGCCAGCTGGCTGTTTTTCCAGTAACTGCGATCACTCCCCCAGCCTCTCATGGCCAGCTTCACCAATGGCCAACTGGCCCTTTGCAGAGAACGCCGGGAGCTGCTGTTTGTGCTCCATCAGCTAGCTATGCCAATCCTCTACCAACTGCACCTGCTGCCCTCTTCCTCCTGTTGATCTTAGCACCACGGATGGAAAACATTAGACAGTTTTCTTATTTTAAAACTAGCCAGATAACTCAATGGCTGAAGAATTTTCTACCAAAATCTTAGCAACTAGCTTCCTCCATTCTCCTTGGGCCCCGCTCGGGGCAGAGCCTACAAACTCTAGGGGCGCCAAGACCTACAAGTCTGTGGCTTCCTGCTTGCTCCAAAGCCTGGACTGAATTCATCGTTCTCTGTGTCCCTTCTCTTCTTCCCGGGACCTGAAAGTCCTACCTTTTTGCCTTAGCCCCACAGTTGGCTTCCCCTTCCTTTATTGACATAATCAAGAATGAATTAGGGAATCAACACCTCCCTTTACACAGTGGGGGCCTCAAATTTATTTCTCAAAAGGGACTGTATTGGTTTGGGTGTTTGGGGCTACAAGTAGCAGAAGATACGCACCAAAATTATTTAAAGGAGAACACTGATCATCTTGTACCTCAGAATGAAGATGGGGAATTCCAGGGACATTTATGCAACCATGGAACTGTAGCTCATTTCTGTGCACCTCTGATTCTGACACATTCTTCCTTTTGGGTGGGGTTAAAAACTGAACTGAAAGCTGGGCAGTGGTGGTACATGCCTTTAATCCCAGCACTTAGGAGGCAGAGGCAGGCGGATTTCTGGTTTCGAGGCCAGCCTGGTCTACAGAGTGAGTTCCAGCACAGTCAGGGCTATACAGAGAAACCCTGTTTCAAAAAAAACAAAATGAAACAAAACAAAACAAAAACTGAGCTGGTGCTATGGCTCATACCTGTCATCCTAGGTTCCAAGCTTGACACTCGTCTTCTCTGGCAAGAGATGCATGGGTGTATACACTAAAACCACGGAATATTTGAAATTTAAAGAGGCACTTGCTTCACCTGGCAACCCTAGCCCAAGTTCACATGGCTTAGCACTAGGCAGTGAATGACAGTTATTTATTATGATAAAAATGACTGAGAGGCCCTTATTCGTTTTCTTTTGTTTAAAAAAAAAAAGGCAGAATCAGGAAAAATCTGGGTTGAAGTATTGGCAGTTATTTTATCAGTTTCCAAATTCACCAAGAAGGAAGCAACTTACACTCAGGAATGACAATAAGATGTTTAAATCTCTCTAAGATACTTAAAATATATCGAGGTCCCAGCTTGTGGTAAAAGTAAAATTTAGATGACTCCAGTGAACTCACGGATCCAGACTTCAAAGATTTTGATTTACTGAAAGACTTGAGAGTCCCAAGGAGGAAGATAATGAGGATTTATTGCATACCTGCCCTATGGGGATCAGTGCTGAGTGGGCCTGAACAGGACAGAGGTGCCCTCTGCCTCCACCTTGCCTTCAGACAGTGCTTCTCAGCCTTCCTAATGCTGTGACCCTTTAATACAGTTCCTCACATTGTGCTGATCCCCAATCATAAGATTATTTTTGTTGCTACTACATTAACTGTAATTTTGCCACTGTTATGAATCATAACGTACATATTGTGTTTTCTGATGGTCTTAGGCAACACTTATCAAAGAGTTGACTCCCTCTCCCCCAGTGATCATGGCACACATGTGGAGAACCCCTGCTCTAGAACATTGAGAGGAGCCAAGATGCCAGAAACACCCCCTTTGGATAAGCAGTCTGGCCTCAGAACCAACAGCCAAGCCATCTGAGCGCCTTAGTGTTTGCTTTGGACTAACCCTTCTCCTTCATGGACGGCATCCCAGGGAGGAGGGGGTAAGGGGACATGAAGAGAGTTCCCTGCCATCTCCAAAAGGATAGAGTGCACCACAGCCCTGCAGCCCACACGCCTCACCAGGAGAGACCCTCACGGCCTCCCACGCTGCTGCTGCAGTCTTTAACACGGAAGAGAAGGGAGACACAGCAAGCATTTTGAGGAAGCTCACCTGGAAATACTCATGCGAGACTCTCAGTTGTACACAAGCATACTTTGGGAGTGGTTTTTGCAAAGGGCAGAAGGTCCTCAATCACAAGAAGACAAGAAGAGATAACGAAGTACACACTATGGTGGTGGCTGAGGCCCCCATTAGTGCCTCTGGAAAATGAGTGTCCAGAGCCTCGAGCTGCACAAGACAGAGAATTACTCTCAGTTATAAACCATCTCAGTTTGGAATGTCACCAGGTCCAATTTTAGCCATGACAATACAGAGTACATGCAGGCTGCTGCTGCTCCCAACACTACATTCTCCTCTTCCTCCTCCTCCTCCTCTCCTCCTTCTCTTTCTCTCCCTACTCCTCTCCCTCCTCCTCTTCCACTTCCTCTTCCTCCTCCTCCCCCTCTCCTCCTCCCCTAGACAGGGTCTTACTGTGAAGCTCTGCCTGGCCTGGAACTCAACCTTGAGCTTATAGAAATCTGACTGCCTCTGCCAACCAAGTGTTGGGTTTAAAGACATGCCAGGTTTATTTATTATCTTCTTAAATTTACTTCCAATAGTTTAAAGCAATTAGTACATTTTTAATCATCCTAATGCAAATAGTCTTTATTGAACCCTTTAAATTAAAGGACAGGGGCTAGTGAGATGGCTCAGCAGGGAAGAGCACCGACTGCTCTTCAGAAGGTCATGAGTTCAAATCCCAGCAACCACATGGTGGCTCACAACCACCCGTAATGAGATCTGATGCCCTCTTCTGGTGTGTCTGAAGGCAGCTACAGTGTACTTACATATAATAAATAAATAAATCTTTAAAAAAAAATTAAAGGACAGAATTTGGATAAGACAACCTTCATATTCATAAATACTGTACTGCCACAAAACAGAAACATAATGAGAGGCCCCTGGGAATTAAATGTAGTCAACCCATCTTCGGGTTTATCTAATGAACTGATCAGGTCTTCACCTTGTCCCTTGCTACTGACATCTTCCAGATGATTAGAGGCAATCTTTTAAGCCACAGAATGGCACATTAGGTACAAGTTTCCCCAAGAGCAATAGACACAAAGAATCCAAAGTAGAAAAATGTCACTTGCTAGTGTTTAACAGAGAAGAAAATTAAAACAGAATTTGTTAATTCACCCTAAAAGTACAGATTGTGCAAAAGACGCCTGCAGTCTGGGATGTCCTGAATCCCTCAGAACATGAAGGTCAATATCTGCAGGAAGCTTATGGAGCACAGCAGTAGAGGTGACTGAGACCCCCAAAGGATATCTGTTCCCTCTTGCATGTGTGTGTTTAATCCTCTACTAATCTGCTGTCCCAAGCAGGCAGCCTGGGTACCATGTGTAGCAAAAGCACATGATGAGAGAGAGATGGAATGTTGGATCATGAAGCATCCCTGACATTAGGCAGGGAGATTACATGGGGTGGGGGGTGGGGGTTCAATGCAAAGCCTCTGCATTATACAGAGGAGTGCGTCCTGAGAGCCAGGGGCACTTTGGCTAGGATGTTCTTTATGATGTGACCTTTTTGGTTTCATTTTTAATATTTATTTTTATTTTATTTATTTTTAATTTAAAATTTTTTTGGTTGGTGTTTTGAGACAGGGTTTCTCTGTGTAGCTTTAGCTGTCCTGGAATTCACTTTGCAGACCAGGCGTGGCCTTGAACTCACAGAGCTCCACCTGCCTCTGTCTCCCAGATGCTGGGATTAAAGGCACATACCACCAAGCCTGGCTTCTGATGTGATCTTTTATTGGCAGCAGGAGTGTTTCCCACCTCAGAGCTGAAGCTGTTCAGTGGGAAATCCTACAGCACTTGAATGTCTGGTACCTTAGCTATTCAAACAACCTGTGTCAGAGAGACTCCGGTTGTTTTGTTTTGTTTTGTATCCTCGTGGACTAAGTGGTTCAGAGGAGATGGGCCCCAGCTTCAGTTCTGAGAAGGGTAGCATGGTAGGCTTAAGCCAATGCTGGCAATTCCTACCCCACCTCCATTGTGCCAGGATTTGTCTAACTCTACCAAAACTCAAGTTGAAAATGTAATCCCCAGAGATGTGCATTAATGTATTTTGGTGACAGGACTTCAAAGAAGTGATTGGGTCCCTAGGGCTCTGCCCTCCCTGACGAACCTATGGACTAATAGACCAATGGATTGTGAATTCCTAAAGCAGTGCCTTTGTCAGAAGTGAGCTTCCTCCTGTTAGTTTGTTCCATGGTGCTGTATGACACTCTATCCTGTGGCCTAGAGAGAAGGCCTGCTCACTGGCACTGAGTTTTCTGAACCATGAATGATAGAGATCTCTCTTCTTATAAGTTACTCAGCCCTTGGTATTCAGTTTCAGCAACAGAAATTGTCTAAGATGCAGTGTGAGGCTTGGATGAGAACAGCTCTGGTTCCTCGTTAATACAGAATTTGAGAAGGAAGACTTCTACCATTGGGTACCGCTCTGTCTCTTGGGTGTGGAGCCTTGATGGCCAACTTGGTATTTACCAAGGACAGCTGAGCCATGAAGACAAGAAAGAAAAGAATAAACTGAAATTCTGGAGATGCCCCTGAATGTCTATGATTTTGTTGAAGATGTTTTCTGGCCTTTTGAACTAGAAAACTCACCTTCTTCTATTCCTATTATTCTTAGGTTTGGTCTTTTCATAGTGTTCCAGATTTCCTGGATGTTGTGAGTTAGGAACTTTTTATATTTGGCATTTTCTTTGATCGATGTATCCATTGCTTCTATGGTATCTTCTATACCTGAGATCCTCTCTTCCATCTCTTGTATTCTGTTGGAGATGCTTGTGTCTGTAGTTCCTGATATTTTTTTCTAGGTTTTCCATCTTCAGGGTTGTCTCTATTTGTTTTTTCTTTTTTTTTTTTTAAAGATTTATTTATTATTATAAATGAGTACACTGTAGCTGTCTTCAGAACTCAGAAGAGGGCATCAGATTTCATTATGGGTGGTTGTGAGTCACCATGTGGTTGCTGGGATTTGAACTCATGACCTTCAGAAGAGCAGACGGTGCTCTTACCCACTGAGCCATCTCACCAGCCCCTATTTGTTTTTTCTTTATTGCTTCCATTTCCATTTTTAGGTCTTAGACTGTTTTATTCATCTCCTTCACTTATTTGACTGTATTTTCCTCTATTTCTTTAAAGGACTTATTTGTTTTCTCTTTAAGGGCTTCTACCTGTTTAGTTGTGTTTTCCTGTATTTCCTTAAGGAAATTAATTTATATCCTGTTTAAAGACTTCTATCATCTCATGAGATGGGATTTAAGGTCACAGTCTTGTTCTTCAGGTGTGTTAGGATTTCCAGGGCTTGCTATAGTAGGAGAGCTGGGTTCTGATGGGGTCATATTGTATTGGCCTTTGTTGATTATGTTCTTGCGCTTGCCGTTTGCCATCTAGTTGTCTCTGGTGTTGGTTGGCCTGAGTGTCCTAAGTTGGAGCAGGCCTCCTGGGAGGCAAGCAGAGCTGTGGGGTGTGGCCTGGTGCTCCACTACTGCAGCTGGTGCAGGCTCCAAGTGGAAGGAAGATGGAGCTCTGACTGGGTGAGGCAGAGCCCACAGCTGCTCTGCTTGCTGGGATCCCTGCAGGGGTGTTGGGACAGAAGGTAGGGGTGTCTCATCTGTGTATGTTGGCTAGAGCCTGCCTCTTAGGGGGCAGGTACTGCTGTGTGTGGTGCCCAGTGAGTTGCTCCATGACCTCCATTGGTGCTGGCGCAGACTGGACACCCCTGAGCTTCTAAACAGCCTGGAATCTGGCCATAATGCTTAAGACTATTACAGGTTTTGCTTTTCTGTTTTGTTGTTTATTTGTTATTTGTTATGTTATCAGCATGCTGTCTGACTTCATCCTTATTTCTGAATTAAGAGGAAGCACTTAATTCAGTGACATTGTGAGCAGTCTGGCCAGCTTTGCTCATTTGTGGCAATGAGGTTTGAAACAAATGGTTGGTGGTATGATTGGCAGATTGTGTGTTTAATATTTCTAGCATTCTGGAGTTTGCCTCGCTGTTGTCACCAGGCCTGACCTACCTGGCCTGTGGATGCTTGTAACACACACTGCTCCTCTTCTTCCCATCCCCGAGCCCCCATGGCCCCGTGGCTTTCAGGATTGATCAGCTGACCCCTAGTGTGATCATGGATATGTTTAAGGTATGACTCTCTGAGAGGATTTTGTATTTTGAAAGTCATTTCCAAATGGAATAAAAATGGCTATACCCCAAAGACTCAAGGCATCCCTGTGGACTCTCTCTGGTTCTCTGTAGCATTAGCTCTCGTGAGCAACTAGGAAAGCTCCCACATACTCTGAATCCTAGTGTTTCCCACTCACCAACACTCCCAAAAATTCCTAGCAACCCCATGCTGGTCTTCCAGCCTTAGTTATTCTGACCCCTTCTTAGCCAGTTACTCTTTTGTCCCTAATGGCCTCACCCATGAGTAGGGCTTTTTCTACTTTCAATAGAAGGTTGTAGACTTCTTCTTTTCCCTTTCTCCACTCACATTCATGACCTCCTACCTCCTACCATACCTATAACAACCTTCAGTCATTTCCACATAGCTGTGCCAAGTTCCCCCAAACCACCTTCTCTTCAAGGGCAGCTCTGAGGGCCATGCCTGCTTCCAGACACCCTGGCTCTTAGCACAAGAAAGGACAACCTGGGCTGCGGCTTCTGCCTCCCTGATCCATTCCTGCCTCCAGGCTCCAAGAGTACCGTGTGAATGACAGATGCAGCTCACATACCCCCTCTACACCCTCCCAGTTGCTAGCTGTGAGCCTGCTTTATTCCCCATTACTCTTGTTTCTTGTTTCTTCTCCTCCTCCTCCTCCCCTACCTTCCTCCTGTTCCTCCACACTCCTCCTCTTCCTCCTCCTCCTCCTCCTCCTCCTCCTCCTCCTCCTCCTCCTCTTCTTCTTCTTCTTCTTCTTCTTCTTCTTCTTCTTCTTCTTCTTCTTCTTCTTCTTCTTCTTCTTCTTCTTCTTCTTCTTCTTCTTCTTCTTCTTCTTCTTCTTCTTCTTCCTGGAAGTTTCCTAGAAACTTCTCCCTTCCTTCCTTGGTACCAGAAATCTGACCTTGTTTGAGATATATCTCCAATTGAAAAAATTGAATTGCCCTATTCAGGTCCCAAGGACAGAGGGGAGCTGCTTCATCAAGCTATGTGTGCCCTGCTTTGGTCAACACTCAGGCTGACCATTTAGGGAAGGATAGGAGGAGATTGGAGTTTTTCCAATTTAAGATAGCTACTACTATCGTCCCTGTGCCTACACTTGCAGATCATTGGTACTTGAGGAATCACACGCCTATGTTCCCATGGCAATGGGAAAGCCTTGGGAAAGAAGTACAAGGTCTGATCAGGAAGCCAGGTATTGTCATGGTGGGTCATGGGCTACAAAGAAAACTAGTCTGAGGTCTTTGCCATTAGGTGAGATCAGAGGAGGCAGTAAGAGAGTCATCTGGACATTTGGATGAGACATTTTAAAATAAGATTTCACCACCTTGTTTCCTCTCTGGCATGAAGATGTGATGACTGCCCAAACTCCCTCCATCTCATACCATCAGGCAAGTTTGAGGATGAAACCCACTTGCAGAAGATGGAAAAACAAGAAGGCACAAGGAGCTTGTGTTCTTGGCACTGCCTGAAGCCACCTGGCTTTCGAGAACACCCATCTCCATGGGAGATTCTCTTGAATACATTAATTGGTGTGGGTAGACCAGCCCTCTGTGGGTGGCACCATCGCCTAGCTGGAATCCCGGACTGTATGCATGGGAAAAGAAAGCTGAGAAGTAGTGTGTATCTATTCCTCTCTTGTTCCTGACTATAGATGTGACCAGGACCTTGAGCTCCTGACACCACTACAATGGACTATACCCATGAACTCCAAGCCAGGATAAATCCTTTCTTGCTTAAGTTGCTAATCACAACAGAGACAGATACTGTGCTGTAAACACCTTTCCTGTGCTAATGAGTATGGCGAACGTAAGACCTAGGAAATGAAACAATTAAAACAAAAGTACCTACTGGCTGATAAGAGGACCGTAAGCTTGGTCTGAGGAAATAGTTTAATTAGCAGAGTGCTTGCTGTGCAAGATAAGGACCTGAGTTCCAGTCCCCAGCACTCCAAAAAGAGCTAGTGTCAGTGGCACACACCTCAAATCCCAGCACTGGGGAGGCAAAGACAGAAGCCTCCCTAGAGCTTGCTGGCCAGGTCAGTGGAACCAGTGAGTTCCAGGTTTAGTGAGAACCCCTGCCTCAAACACTAAGGTAGAAAGGGACAGAATAAGGCACCTGACATTACCTCTGCATGTGCAATATTGCCTCCACACACACGCACACATACAACTCTTCTTTTTCACAAGTCACAGGTTTCTTCCCTCCTGTGGTGGTTTGAATGAGAAACGTCCCTGTACTGGCTGGTTTTGTGTCAACTTGACACAAGCTGGAGTTATCACAGAGAAAGGAGCTTCAGGTGAGGAAATGCCTCCATGAGATCCAACTGTAAGGAATTTTATCAATTAGTGATCAAGAGAGGAAGGCCCATTGTAGGTGGTGCCATCCCTGGGCTGGTAGTCCTGGGTTCTATAAGAAAGCAAGCTGAGCAAGCCAGGGGAAGCAAGCCAGTAAGGAACATCCCTCCATGGCCTCTGCATCAGCTCCTGCTTCCTGACCTGCTTGAGTTCCAGTCCTGACTTCCTTTGGTGATGAACAGCAGTGTGGAAGTGTAAGCTTACTAAACCCTTTCCTACCCAACTTGCTTCTTGGTCATGATGTTTATGCAGGAGTGGAAACCCTGATTAAGACAGTCCCCCATAAGCTTTGGCATATGGACACGTGGTCCTTAGCCAGTGGTGCTGTGTGGGGAGGTCTTGGAGACCATTGCCTTGCTGGAGCAAGGACATCACTGGGAGAGGGCTTTGAAGTTTCAAAGTCTCATGCTACTCTCAGCTTGCTCTCTCCACTTCATGCATCCTATTCGAGCCACCATACCTCCCCGTTGACAGACTTGTGCCCCTCTGGAGCTGTAAGCCAAAATAAATTCCTTCTTCCATATGTTGCTTCAGCCTGGTGTTTTATTACAGCAACTGAAAAGTAATGAAAACACCATCCAATTTTCAGAGAAATCACTTTGCTATAAAATCCCATCTTTACCCCATTGTTTGTTCATGAAGATGAAGGTTTATGAAACAGTGTTTAAGTTGATAGTGAGAAATCATGAAACATGGCTAATCCCAGTTAAGGGATAATATATGCATTTCATTTGATGTGGATTGTTTCCTACATAATTAGCTTAAACGAACTTACCAATTTCCTTTCCTACTTCCTGCCTAAAATTGAGTCACTCATTTCACACTTGCTGCACAAATTCTAGTTGAACTCTTGATGTTTGGAGAAGGCTATTATTCTGTACTCAGTGCTTGCCACTGTTATTTTAACAAGCTCAAATCAAATAAAAAAGCACCCAACAGACTGAAAACCTAAGTCAATGTGATATTTAATTCTGCCCTGGTGTAGATACAAGAACAAACCACATTCCTTTGCAGATGTATCTAATCAACTATTACATTTGCCCCCAGCTTCACAATTCTGAATACTGACCTCAGACTGCTGTCTGCCAACATCCTGAGTAACAACAGCCCTACCCCGGTGTGTGTGTGTGTGTGTGTGTGTGTGTGTGTGTGTGTGTGTGTGTGCATAGAAAGGTATGCATTGTGTATATGTGTGAGTGGTGTGTGTGTACATTGTATGTATGCGTACACTAAACTAGTCATTAAACTATACACATATACGTGTGTGTATGTGTGTGTGTGTGTGTGTGTGGCCACTAAACTATACGTTTTAAAGCATAAAAATGAAAACACAGCCCTGTCAACATTAGTCAAGGTTCTTTAAAGGAATGGAACAGACAGAATGACTCTCTTTATATATTGGATTCATTAGATGAGATGACCGAATTCCATCCAGGCAGTTCAACAGTGTCTGTCTCCCACTGGAGAGGCTGAGAGGCCAGTAGTTGCTCAAGAGCCTTGCTCACCAAGACCCCTCCTGTCCTGTTTTAGCCTTTGCCATACATTTTCATTTGTCTTGCCTGCCGGGAAGCTGTGGATTTTTAAGCCAAGCTAATTGGCGTTTGGCATCGCCTCGGCCGCCAGCCATTAAATGAGCCAGCTAATTATTTGTGATCCATCAGGTGCCCGTCGTGGGGCAGGCCAAAGGCCCAAGAACACTAGATATCCACCCTGAAGAAAAAGAGAGGTGCACCTGCCATCCTCAGAGCATTGCTAAGAAGGTTCTCAGAGCAGACAGCAGGACACAGCACCCGGCGTGGCTCTTCCTGTAGCAGGGACTGCCTTTGCACTAATAATTAATGGAGCACTCTCTTTGCAGATGTGTGGTCATATGCACAGGAAAATGGAGATCAGAGCAAGGAGGACAGACCCACCCCATCCCCACCCGCCTGTCAGCTGGAATGCTGGCTTCCAGACTGTTTGTTAAGCTTAATAAGAAATCACTCACAAAAGAGTTAAATAGCAATTGTCTCCCCTTGGGGTGACTTTAGCACTCCTTTAATTTGACAAATAAAGCAGTTAGCAATCCAGAAGAGGGTTTAATGGCTCCAACTCACCCATCCACGTCACTGGTTCATAACAGCATTCATCATCCTGTGGCTTTCTGGGAAGTGTTTATAAGCCTTGAGTTTCTATCATCTCTCAAGGGTCACTTTGCCTTATAAACTCACAAACACCATTATAGACAGGAAGTGGGTTGTATACATAAGAAGAACGAGTCAGACACAGTCAGGAACAGGATTTAAAACTCTTGGGACACCTCTTGTAGAAACCTGGAAAGAGAAGCTCAGCAGTAACTGGAGGTATTCTGAGAACGGTTCTATGATGTTCCTATCATCCAGGTGACAGGTCACAGAAAACCTGTGAATCATTCCTTTGTGTGACAAACACGTGCTACTCAGCATGGAATGCAGGCATACATCAGAGAGATGGCTAGTTTGAATCCAGACCATCACAACAAAGGGAAAACCACATTAAATGAATCGTTGGTTTCCCAGAGCATACCAAGCTATGCTTATACTCCACTACAGACCACTGACTGTAGTCAATTACATTACTGACTGCAATGTAATTATGTCTAAAACATACATATCTAATTTAAATTTACTTTGACTTAAAAATGCTACAGGTACCTGAGCATCAGAGAAAAATGGAGACACCAAGCATAGAGTCAAGGTCACAATGATTCTGATGTGAGCTCTGGAAAGACTATATCCCCACGTTCAATGAGTGGGACTCGGGAATCAACGTAACTGTAATAGATTGATACTGTTCCCCATACATTCATGAATTTGAACAGTTGGTCCCCAGTAGGTGACATTACTTGGAGATATCTAGATGCTTGTGGCCTTGCTGGAGGATATGTGTCACCAGAGGACAAGTTTTTAGAGTTTAAAGACTCATTCCATGGGGCTGGTGAGATGGCTCAGCAGTTAAAAGCACTGACTGCTCTTCCAGAGTCATGAGTTCAATTCCCAGCAACCACATGGTGGCTCAGAACCATCTGTAATGGGATTTGATGTCCTTTTCTAGTGTCTCTGAAGACAGCTACAGTGTACTCATAAAAATAAAATAAATAAATATTTAAAAAAAAGAAAAGACTCACTCTGTTCCCACTTCTCTCTCTGCTTTATGTTTGCAGTTTAGGACGTGAGCTCCAGCTTTCCACTCCAGCTGTTGCACCTGCTGCCTGCTGCCACACCCTTTCTGCCATGGTAGACTCTTACCTCTCTGGAACCATGAGCCAAAATAAACTCTTGTTGCTGGAATTTCCGACCTCAGTCAGCCCATATAAAAACATACAATCCAGTTATTATTACTATAAGCTGTATGCCTAGATTGGGTAAATCTATCACCATACTAACTTACTCCCCAGCTGTGAGACCCCTTGTTGCTTGCAGTTTCTCCCAGCCAGGAGGTTCTGGTCCATCGAAGCTTCTCCTCCTCTTCCTCCATCCTCTCTCCTTCTGTTGGTCCTCTTGTTCCATAAGTTCTTATATCCTCTGTTCAAGGTTCTGCTTCCACATTTTAAGTTTACTTTTTATATTGTAATTCTGATATTCTGACATCTATCTTATTTTGGTTGATTGATTTTAAGAGATTCTCCTCCAAGCCTTGCTTCCCATCCTCATTATTTTCTCTCTGCTGTTCACTCTGATCTGTGAGATGTCTCATCCTTTGTTCTAGTGCCTACTCCAGCTCCCGTGTCCAATCTTCATTTTCCTCTCTCTGTTGCTTACCGTGACCTATAAAACCCTGTACTGTTTGTTCTAGGATTTCTTCTAGGCTGCATTGCCAAGTCTTAAATTTCTCTGTTGCTCAATCTGATCTATAAAGTTCTGCACTTTTTGTTCTAGCATCTTTTCCAGTTCATATTTCCTATATGTTATGTTGGCCTGTGATGGTGTTTTAATCACAGCAGCAGAAAGGAGACAAATACAAGGGCAGGGGTGGCTTCTGGGGTGGTATATCACAGGAAGCTAAATGTGCAAAAGACACTAGCAGAAGAAATGGCACATGGCATCCAACTGGTGCCAGTTTTCTGTTCTTGTTGCTAACAAAGAGAAGAAGAAAGGGGGACAGTGATACAGGGAACTTATACTCTACCTTTGTGGGTAAGTGAGGAGGGTAGACAGCTCTCCTGTGTGCCCTTTTTAATTGCCTCCAGCTCAAAATAACTCATAGCCACTGTTAGCATTTTGTCTAAATTCCACCCCACAGTTACCTGGCAGCAGCCAGGTAGGCCTGACCCACTATAAAAGGGGCTACTTGCCCCCTCCTCCCTCTCTTATTCTCTTGCTCTCTTGTTCTCTTCCCTTCCCCCTCCCTTCCCTATTCCCTTCCCCCTCTCTCTATGTGTTCATGGCTAGCCTCTATTTCTCTACTTCTCTCCCTCTCTCTGCCTTTCTCTGCCTCTACTACCCTCTTAACTCCCCTCCCCATGCCCTAAATAAACTCTATTCTATACTACACCATCATGTGGCTGGTCCCCCAGCAGCATGGACCCGCTGAGGCATTCCCTTTCCCCATACCTCACCACACCCCCATAGAACATACCCCCTTTTTCTTTATCTTTTTATAAATATATCAGCCACGAAACAGCTTCTTCATTTTTCATTGCTATATTCTGATCCCCTCACCACAGTCTGGTCACAGTGTTCCCAGAACAGGAACTTGGAAAATCTTGGTTCCTCTTAGCATAGGGAATGTTATCAAAGGAAGGTACAGCTAAGCTAGTTGTAAGAGGTCACACTGCATTGGGAAAATGAGCATGAGAGGTTGACCAGGCAGAAGGAACATGCTGAGAAAGGCAGGCAGTGTGTGAGTGTTTGGGACACTGGTGTGCTTATGCAGGGAGGTGACCATACCAGAGGTCAGGGGAGGCTCCAGGGACACAAGAAGCAGCCTCATGGCATGTGAGTGGTGGAGATGGAGGAGCAATGAGAGGAGAGGAGAAAAGGATCATTCTGTAGGTTCTGGGGAAATAGCAAGAATTAAAAACAGTCGATGTGAATCATCCTCTCAAGAGCTTTGAATAAGGAAGGAATGAATTCAACTGAGTCTCCTACACACACAGGTTTGTCTGCATATATATATATGTGCACAACATGCATGCAGTGCCTATGGAGGCCAGAGAAGGATGCCAAGTACCTTGGAATTGTAATGATAGATGGTTGACAGCTTCTGTGTGTGCTAGAAACCAAACTGGGTCCCCTGCAAGAGCATCAGGTGGTCTTCACGGCCGAGCCATCTCTCCAGCTTGGGGTGGTCTCAGTTTTGATTCTTTAACAAAGTAAGAAAGGAAGAAAAATAGCCACTTCTCATTATTGTAGAATTCAATTTTTAAAAGTATAACTCACAGGGTCAGTTACCAGTCTCCACTTTCCAAGAAAATCAATTTTCGTTTGACCTTGGCTCTTGCCAACTCAATAAAAATGAATTTTATGATGCTACAAAATATGTACAGGGCAAGCCAAGTAGTGCACACTGCTTCTAGCAGTCAGAGCAGCTGAAGAAATTTTACGTGCAGAAAGCCAAGAGCCACATTAGTGTACTGTGTTTTCATCAGAGCTAACCCTATAGGTCCCAAAGGTCTGAGAATGACAAAAATTATGCAGAGTAAATGTTGGTGTCCTGCTTGGGTTTGAACTCTGCACACACCACAGGAGCTCCACAACACCTGTGACCCCCAAAGAGCCAACTGTATGGTCCTTCCACACTTTCAGAGCAGACGCAAACAAACAGAAAGTGTTAGCATTTTGTCTAAACTCCACCCCACAGTTACCTGGCAACAGCCAGGTAGGCCTAACCCACTATAAAAGGGGCTGCTTGCCCCCTCCTCTCTCTCTTGCCTCTTGCTCTCTTGCTCCCTTTCTATCCCCATTTCCTTACCCCTCTCTCCACGTGCATGGCCAGCCTCTTCTCCTCTCTCTCTCTCTCTCTCTCTCTCTCTCTCTCTCTCTCTCTCTCTCTCTCTCTCTCTGCCTTTCTCTGCCTCTACTACCTTCTTAACTCCCCTCCCCATGCCCTAAATAAACTCTATCCTACACTCTATTCTATACTCTATTCTGTACTCTATTCTATACTCATTCTATACTCATTCTATTCTATTCTATTCTATTCTATTCTATTCTATTCTATTCTATTCTATTCTATTCTATTCTATTCTATTCTATTCGTGTGACTGGTCCCTCAGGGGGAAGGGATGCTTTGATGGGCCTGCCGAGACACCCCCTTGTCCCATACCTCCCCACACCCCCATAGGACATATTGCCCCCTTCATCTTTTTATAAACACATCAGAAAGAAGCATGTGTGCTGGGCTTTTATTCTCTCCTCAAGCCTCTTGCAGCTGACACACATCAGTCGTCTCTTCATCTATTCATTTAAGTTCATGTAAAGTCAACCTATCCATTGTTTCTGTTATAACTATTTCAAAAGTATTGGCAGAGTCATAATGGCCCCATTTTCCTACCATTTCAGGAGCAACCATAAATAGGCAGATGTGCAAATTTCCCAGTTACCCCACAGAGCCAATTCAGGAAATAAATTTATGGTATTATTTATGTTTATAATTAAATTATATATAAAATTTGTCTTAGTAGACATATATATGTTCTAACAAAAATTAAAAACAAAAAATAAAGCTGGACTCCAACTTTTATTTATTTATTTATTTTATAGGATCTCATTATGTATCTCTGGCTAGCATGGAACTCACTATGTAGACCAGGATGGCCTCAGACTTATAGAGTTCTGCCTGCCTCTGCCTCCTGGGTGCTGGAATTAAAGGTGTGGCCTGCCACACTCAGCCAAATTTTAACATTCCCACACCAGTAGTCAAACCTGGGTTGCATGGTTAACTCACTCTTTTACTTAACATGTCTATATACCTTTGCAGAAAATTCTATAGATTGTTTTTCTTTTCAGATGGTTGCATCATATTCTGTAATACAAATCAAATCATTGATTCCATCATCACATTAACAATGTCTGTTTACATTGATTTGCTCCAGTGCTGTGCTAACCTACCCTGTGGCAATGAACAACCTTGCAAATGGGTTTGTATCAGACCCATAATAGTGAAATGGGAAGAAGATCCCCATCGAAAGCCGCTGCTCTGTCTCCCCACCCCCTTGACCTTGCATCCAAACTCAGCATCCCCATGACCTCCCATCAGCAGTCCATATGGATGGATGGTCCACCTTCTTACATGGTTTCTATGACAAGGACAGCTCCTTGCTGTCTTCCTACTGACACCTACTACTTTTAACCAACAATTTGCTCCCTCTCAACTATCTGTTGGAGGTTTACCATGGGACAGCACTCCGCTAAGCACTAGGAATCTGGTTGTGAATAAAGTCCCACTCTTAGCAAGTTTATTAGTGTAGAGGGAGATAGTGAGTCAATGAACATGCAAAGCAACAAGAAAACTAAAGCAGGCCCTGAGGAGAGACTGCTGGGTAGTGAGGAGGTTCCTTGGGTGGGGGTTGTTATTAGGATGGGGATCTACACAAGGCAATAGATGGAGCCCTGGAAACATCTAGAGTAGGTTATTTCAAGCATGTGTGCTGTGGCCTACATCTTAAATGATCCACAAAGGCCATATGTTAAAGATCTGTCCCCAGCTGATGGGATTAGGAGGTGGTGGGGCCTTTAAAAGGTAGAGCCTAAAGGAGTTAGGTCATTGGGCAGGCTCTTGAAGAGGATATTGGGACTGAGACAAAAACAAGGACAAACTAACAACCTTTTCTCTCTAAGTTGATTCTCCCACACACCCCAGTCATTTTATCACAGCTATGGAAAGCTGAGTAAAACTGTCAAGTAGTATGTGCAGGTGCTCTGAGGAACACTCCTGTGTTCAAAACAAGAGGATATGTACAGCAGGAGCTTAGAAAGGAGTGTGGGGCAGCCAGAGAGGAGAGAGAGAAGCTTGTGGGGAGGTATGGGAAGGGGCTCCTCCACACTGAAGCTGCCAGCTGTGTGGATAACCTAGGCCAGCACAGGGAACACAGACTCGCTCACATGTGAGCTGGGGAGAAAAAGAAGAGTTGCTGGCATCCTTTGACAGCTCTCTCTCCTTGACTTTAGGATGTGAAAGGAACATGAGTGTCTTCCCTTTCTCCACTTAGATATTTGTTAGGAGTGATGGCATCTGATATCAAGATTGGCACACTACCTAGGTGCTGACCATGGGAAATTAGTACACAGATTCCTTTTGGAAGTACCATTCAGGTTCCTGGTAGTCTACCTCAAGCATGCCCTTGGCAATGCCACCTTGAAGCCACCCCTACCTTGGTTAGAGGGGTTGGAAAGGAAAGGTGGAAAGCACAGGACTTGGCATTCAGTATGCTTGGGGTCCCATATTGACCATTTGTGTTCCCTGTTATCTATGTTGAAATCCAGCCCTCCCCGCCCCCACCCTTCCGCTCTAGTTGCTTCCTGTTGCTATCACAAAACACTGACCAGAACCAACTTGAGGGAGAAAAGGGCTCATTTGGCTTATAATTCCATGTCACAGTCCATCATTGAGGAAAATTGAGGCAGGAGGAACATGGAGGTAGGATGCTGTGGGTTTAGTCTAATGCTGCTTGTATTATGTTAACTGGTCCCCAAAACTGCATGAGAATTCGCACACCCACATGTAAGACACTGAGGGACCCTGTCCCCAGTTGGTTTTGATTGGTAAATAAAGTTGCCAGCGGCCAATGGTTGGGCAGGGAGACAGAGGCGGGACTTTTAAGATTCCTGGGCAAGAGATCAAGGAACAAGCAAGAAGAGAGATAGCCACCATGCTGGGGAAGGAAGAGAGACATCAGGCTTGAGGAGATGCAGAAGACAGAGAAACCGTTGTCATGTAGGTGCCAGGAATTTCAGCTGAGGGGACTACAGGTCTAGGTCCAAGGCAACAAAGGAAAATAGATGTTAGTAAGTAACAACTCAGGAATATCAGAAGAGGGTACATCAGCCACGTGGAAGTTAGGTAGTGTCCCAGCCATTGAGCTGTTTAAGCTCTAAGGCTGAGTGTGTGTGTGTGTGTGTGTGTGTGTGTGTGTGTGTGTGAAACGCGCGCGCGTTTCATTCAGGAACCCAGAACATTGGGTTGGATAACAAGGAACATGCCACTGCCAGTATCAATTTGAATGTCGATGATTGGGTTCTGCTACAGTAGGAACTGAAAGAGGACCCTTGGAGGAGTACCATTTACTGGCTTGCTCAGCTACCTTTCTTAGACAGCTCAGGATGCCAGCCTAGGGATGGCACCGCCCACAGTAGGTGGGCTGGGCCCTCCTACATCAATTAGAAATCGGGGAAATTCCCCATAGTCACAGATAAATCTGACTGAGGCAATTCCCCAACAGAGAATTCCTTCTTCCCAGATGTGTCAAGCTAAAAATGAAGCTAACTATGACACACACACAGAGTAGAGGTTACAGCAAAAGCACTTGCCTCCATGCCTGATGGCATGAGTTCAATCCTCAGGATTCACATGGTGAAAAAGAGAGAATCAACTCTCCCAAGGTTTCCTCTGACATGGTGTGGTGGTTTGAATCGGTATGGCCCCCACAAACTCATGAGTTTGAAAGCTTGGCCTATGGGGAGTGGTACTATTAGGAGGTGTGGCATTGTTGGAGTAGGTGTGGCTTTGTTGAAGGAAGTGTGTCACTGTAGGGTGAGCTTTGAAATATGCTCCTAATCTCAAGTTCCAACCAGTATGGAAGAGACCTTCCTCATGGTTGCCTGCAGAAAAAAAGTCTCCTCCTAGCTGCCTTTGGATCCAGGTGTAGAATTCTTGGCTCCACTAGCACTATGTCTGCCTGGATGCTGCCATGCTTCCTGCCATGATGATAATGGACTGAACCTCTGAGACTGTAAACCAGCCCCAATTAAATGATGTCCTTTATAAGAATTGCCTTGGGGCTGAAGAGATGGCTCAGCAGTTAAAAGCACTACTGCTCTTCTGAAGGTCCTGAGTTCAAATCCCAACAACCAGATGGTGGCTAACAACCATGTGTAATGAGATCTGACACCCTCTTCTGGTGTGTCTGAAGACAGCTACAGTGTACTTAGATATAATAATAAATAAATCTTTAGGCCGGAGTGAGCAACCTTTATTCCCAGCAACCATGTGATGGCTCACAACCATCAGTACAGCTATAGCATACTCAATAAATAAATAAATAAATAAATAAATAAATAACTCTTTAAAAAAAAGAGTTGCCTTGGTCATGGTGTCTCTTCATAGCAATGGAAACTCTAACTAAGACACATGGACACACAATTAATTAGTTGATCATGAATGGACTATAGGATGATGGCAAACTTCTTGAAGGCAAGAAGGTTACTGGAGGTATACCTTTGAAAGGAATCTTGTCCTGGCTTTTTCTTGTCTGCTCCCATTTCCATTTCCTATCTGCCATGAGGTGGGCAGCTCTGCTTTGGCTCACCCTTGACCTTTGGCATCACCACAGGCCCACAGCAATAGGGCCAGTGCATCACAGACTGGAGCCATGAGCCAAAATAAATCTTTCCTCCTTCTTGGATATCTGAGATGATGGTGATGATGATTATGATGATGATGATGATGATGATGATGATGATGATGAACAACTTAGTTAAGGTTATTATGGGGTGAACGAAAGTTCCAGGAAAGAAGCCAAACCTGGCCTTGTTGGAGTGGGTGTGGCCTTATTGGAGTAGGTGTGGCTTTGTTGGAGTGGGTGTGGCCTTGTTGAAGTAGATGTGTCAATGTGGGAATGGGCTTTAATATTCTTTTCCTAGATGCCCAGAAGCCAGTCTTCTCCTGTCTGACTTCAGATGAAGATGTAGAACTCTCAGCTCCTCCTGCACCATGCCTGCCTGGAGGCTGCTTTGTTCCTGCCTTGATGATGATGATGGACTGAACCTCTGAACCTGTAAGCTAGTCCCAATGAAATGTCCTTATAAGAGTCGCCTTGGAGCTGGGCAATGGTGGCACACGCCTTTAATCCCAGCACTTGGGAGGCAGAGGCAGGTGGATTTCTGGTTTTGAGACCAGCCTGGTCTACAGAGTGAGTTCCAGGATAGCCAGGGCTACACAGAGAAACCCTGTCTCAAAACAAACAAACAAACAAAAAAATAAAAAGAACAACTACTTGCTGCTGAGCCTTCTGCAGGCTTGATTGACTCACAGAACATCAGTGAGTATAGATAGGTGAGCATGTTACAAGCCTAGAGCCAAAGTGTCTTGGGCTACCACTTAATGGCCATTTATTTCCCTTCTCTGTGCCTGACCTAACATCTTTGTGACCATTAGGTAAATTCCTTGGAATGGAAAGACACCAGGTCCCACCAATCAAAGGCCCCGAGCATCGTCTGATAGTTTCTAGACCTATAGCAGAAGTTTCCCCTCCTGCTTTATAGCTTGCCTACTTAGTGTCTCCACCAGTGTGTCTCAATTTTTTTGTTTTGGGGTTTTTTTTTTTTTTTTTTTGGTTTTGGTTTTGGTTTTTCAAGACAGGGTTTCTCTGTGTAGCCCTGGCTGTCCTGGAACTCACTCTGTAGACCAGGATGGCCTCGAACTCAGAAATCCACCTGTCTCTGCCTCCCAAGAGCTGGGATTAAAGGCGTGCACCACCACTGCTCTGCAGTTATTGACTTTCTTTGTTCTGTTACTAGAAAGACTTTAAAGACTTCACAACTTGGAATGTGAGATTTGGAGTGACCTAAATCTCTGTGGGGGGGGGGCATTGTCACTCACATTGAGCTCCAGAATAAGCTGTCACTTGTGCCCTTTGATGTGAGAGTCATTTCCTTCACCACAGAGAATTCCACAATTGAACACTCATAAGACACCAGGACTTGGTCAAAGTGCAATGTCATCCTTTTCTATCAGGTTAATGTCACTACTCCAGTGACCCACACTCTGAGATCACACACCACTCCCTCAAAAACAAAATGCAGGTTTTCCAACCAAGTAAAGTCATGTCTCCAGGGGCCCTGTCAGCCATGGTAATTTAGTTGGCCAAGCAAGGCACTAATTAGACAGGACTTATTATTTGGAAACAGAAAACTGACTACAAACTTTCATTACAAGCTGTCCTTAGAAAGCCAGTATGTCTAAACCTGGATCCCTCGTATTTAAAACCAGAATTTTATGCCGTGCACTTCAAGATACTTTAAAGACTTTAAAATAGAATAATGAATACAAAAGTTAGCTCAATGCCAGACAGCAACTACTGAGAAGGGGGGCGGAGGGGGCAGCCTTAGCTTTCTGAGCCTTGGGGTAGTGTTGTGGTATCAAACAGAAAAGAAGCAATTGACCACAGATTTCTAACAGATCCATCAGCCATTTGGAGCAAACAATTTTTCAAAAGCTGCTTTCAAAATAGTTAAGTCCCTAGCTGCTAAGGACAATATCGCCCAGGACCCAGTGGGAACGGTGTGCAGAGGATGGGGTGCAGCCAATCCTGATCCCTTGCCAGTTCCCAAAGGTCACCTTAGCCATCAATCTAGACCTCAGGGCAGAGAGCATGCTGTGAACCCTTTCCCAACTGTTTGCCTTCAGTTCTCAAGAGCAGAATGAAACCATTAATGTTTAATATTTAAACGAAAACTTTCCATCATAAATCACCCTATAGCTGGTGAGTGTTATTAAAACACAATTCATAGGGCCTTTTCTTCTTAGAGCTTGAATTTTAATGACTGAGATAGAAATCACAATGGAAATCAAACTTAACTCCCTAGAAATTGTTCTGTCTGTCAATCCGAGCCTCCAGAGCTTTGGGGCTCCTGTAGGAGCAGAGAAGGCCTTTCTGACCCCAGCATCTTTCATTTTTATCCAGCTTGGAAGAGTGTACCCAGAAAGGAGTCTTGGAGCTTCCTATGAGACACATCAGCACTATCTTGGCCTGGAGCCAATGGAGAAACCAGAACTGCTTCAAGCCGCCCCCCCCCACCCCCCAGCCTCAGCTCACGTTCCCTGCTGGCAAAGGCACAGGACACTTTACCTTGCCTTGCAAAGCTAACCCCAAGCCACCTAGGATCAAGCCCCTATTTTGCTTCAGAGCAAGGACATTGCCTGGACAGACAAGAGTCACAGCCGGGAGCATGATAGCTCTGTCACCGCTCTCAATAGGCCAATTAATGCCACAAGCAAGGCGAAGGCAGGAAAGGGAGATTTATTCA
Source organism: Mastomys coucha (assembly GCF_008632895.1). Taxonomy (NCBI): domain Eukaryota; kingdom Metazoa; phylum Chordata; class Mammalia; order Rodentia; family Muridae; genus Mastomys; species Mastomys coucha. The sequence goes on along the minus strand of NW_022196905.1, from coordinate 145,435,723 downwards.
GTGTGTCAGAACTGTGTGGAATGTCTTCCTGGGAGGCAAGTTCCTCTTCTGGGTGGGACCAGGCTCCAGCCTGTTCCTTCCTTCAAAAGGAGATTCCTGGGGTGGATTTCAGTTCTTGTGGGGCCATTGTTCTAGTCTAATAGCCTTAGAAGCTCTTTAGATCATTACCCCTCCTGCTGGGACAGTTACAAGAAAGAGAGGGGTGAGCCAGAGCCCTCCCCTTAGTTAGTATCAGTGCCCAGGCTTGAGCTGCTCTGTAAGTGAAGAAATTGAGAGGAGTGGCTAACAAAGACAGAAAGCTGTAACTGGTGTTAGGGTTTGATCTGTTACTGTGTATTGTAAGCTAAATACTGGTCCTTGTTGCCTCAGGGATGAGGAGGTCCTCACTTAAACCAAGTGATGCTGTATAACCTCACACCCCCAGTCATCCCTGACTGGTCAATAGAGATGCCTACAGCCTATAGTTGGGCAGAAGAGAGGTAGATAGGGCTTTGGTTGCCAGGCTTGGGATCTGAGCAAAGGCAGATCCCGAGGGCAGAAAGAGGTGAAGAGAGAGGTGAGGACAGAGAGAGGTGAGGACAGACAGAGGTGAAGAGAGAGGTGAGGACAGAGAAGATGCCCTGGGGTAAGTGAATCATGAAAACATGGCCATGAGAGCTGGCAAACTGCAGTAAGAGCGGCCCAGGTGGAACATGGCAAGTTACAATTCAGGGTTATTAGTAGGAAAGTAGATACTAAGAGCTTAGAGGGTAGATATCTGCCCAGCTCTAGTGCTTTAAAGGCTTGTCATAAACATAAAGGTTATGTGTCTTTTATCTGGGAACTAAATCATCTAAGGCAGGGTAGAAACCCCCAATTAATATTACATTTTTACCACCCCGCTGGGGATGCAAGATTTAATAACAATAATCAAAATATATTAGATTCCCAAGCTGACATGGTGGTACAATAATCTTATTATACCACCACTGAGAAGGCTAAGGCAGGAGAGTCACAAGTTTGATGCAGCGTAGACTGCAATAAGACACTACCTCAAAAAGAAAAAGGTTGTGTGTGTGTGTGTGTGTATGTATACATATATATGTATATATATATATATATATATATATATATGGTATGGTATGTGAGTGACAATATGAAGGCAACAAAATTTTACTGAGACACAAGATGTTAGAATCCATAGAAACCTACAATCTCTTTTTAAAATATATATTTCATGTTGCAAAAATGTCAGTTCTTCTAATACAAGAAGTAAATCCAATATAAATCCAGTGTAAAGCATCTTGAGATATCTTTGACATAGAAAAGCTGATTTTACATTTCTTACCTAAGAATTTCTATAAACAGAAAGTAAAGTATTTGTCTTACTGAATATCAAGGCACACTCTACAGGTATAACTGTTCAAACAATGAACAGTAATTAACAGAAAGCTTGATAGTACAAAATCGAGAAACATGGTTTCTGGTCTACATGTGTTTGAGAACCTGACACATGGTAAAGGTGAACCCTTGGACAAAATGGTATGAGAAAGACAGTCATTTGGAAAATCAAAAGGGGTGAATTTTCATGCCAAAATGAATCTCAGATGGGGCAAATATCTAAATATAAAAGCGTACATTTTAATTAAAGTGTGGGAAGAAAGTGTAAGTCATTGACTTATAATCCTTCTGCTTACCTTTTGAGATGGTCATTTTGAAATATGACCCCACAGTTGCTTGCCTTCATGGAATTTTCCCCAAGGACATAAAAAGCCATCCTAAAGTCCCAGAGAAATATATATATACACATATGTATATGGATATTCATTAAGCTCTGTTGATGATAGTGGATGGGAAGTAGAAACAGTTTAAATATTGATTAAAGAAAATGAATTTTAGCCAGGCGGTGGTGGCGCATGCCTTTAATCCCAGCACTTGGGAGGCAGAGGCAGGCGGATTTCTGGTTTTGAGTCCAGTCTGTTCTACAGAGTGAGTTCCAGGACAGCCAGGGCTATACAGAGAAACCCTGTCTCGAAAAACAATACAAAAAAAAAAAAAAAAAAAAAAAAAAAAAAAAAAAGAAAGAAAGAAAGAAAGAAAATGAATTTTAGAACATTTATCCAAGGAAACACCAAATAGACAATTAGAACAATGGTACGTAGCTGTATTGAAACCCTACTGCCTAATCATTTTAAAGAAGGAACCACTATAATATTTTAAAGATTTGGTTTATTTTAATGATCTGTAAGTGCATGTGAGTACAGGTGACCACAGGGGCCAGAAGGCAACAGATCCCCTGGAGATGGAGTTGCTGATGGTTATGAGCCACCATGTTGATGCTGAATGCTGAGGTAGGTTCTCTGCAAGAGCAGCCAGGGTTCTCTCCACATCTCCAGTTCTCATGGTTCCTGTGTGTGGAGGTTGAAGCCAGGGCCCTACCCTTTGCACTCACTGTGCTAAGCCAGAGCACAACCACTGACTCACTCATCCAGACTTCATTGCTCTTACTCACAGCCCCAGGAACAGCCTAGTTGTTCCTCTGGGTTTGTTCTCACCAGCACCAGGAGTCATGGTCTGTCCGTGTGCCGCTGCCTGCCCACAGACAATTCAGCCATATGTGTATGTGCCCTCTGTCACAGCTATGCCTGCCTGTGAGCATAAGGCCAGCTGAGAGCAGTGGTCGTCTACAGGAGAGACCCTGCAGTCCCTGATGCTCAGGCCAGAGACTCCCAGGTCCCGATGACCCCCCTGGAGTTGCAGGCAAGGTATTGGTGCTCATGCTAATGATAGGATGATGGCAGGACACTGCCTCTGGGACAGAAACTTAGGACATGTCTGTCTCCTCTTCCATGGCTGGAATTAACTGAGGTCAGGCTGTAGGAGCTGTAAACTGCTGCTACATAAAGGGCAAGGCTATACAGCTTCCGAATTTAAGATCCTGCCGATAGCCTTGGAACTGCTGGGCCTGGAAAAACAACTTTTTCTTTCATCTGACTTTGATACTTCAAGACTGAGCAGGTTTTTGGTTTTGACCTTGCCCTGTCATACTGAAATAAAGTCTTGGGGGGAGGTGCTGTTGTTGGGGTGGGGCGGGCTGACTACTACTCACCAAAGCTCCCTCCAGAACACGGGGAACCAAGAAAAACCCTTAACAAGCTGGCACGAATGCCTAACACTCATAATTCCAACACTAGACAATTAGAGATAGAAACAAGCTATAGACAGAAGCCAAAGGCCATCCTCAGCTACATAGCAAGTTTGAGGCCAACCTGGGCTAGGTGAGACCTTGTCTCAAGCCCCTCAAAACAAAAACAAAGCAGAGAGCAACAACAACCACAAAACCTCTCTGAGATTTGCATACAGAGTAGGGTAACAAAGTGCCTGGCCATGAAGCCATGTGGAGATGCCACACTACAGTTTAAAGTGGGGTGCAGGGTGGCCTCTCATAATGGACAAAGACACTCCTCTGTTTTTTTCTTCTAGGAGACATGGAGTAAAGACAGTGTGGCAGGCTTGGCAGAACCAACCAGAACACTTTGCAAGAAGACATCCCAGCTTGGAAGTTATGGTTGAGACATATAGTCACACCTCTGTGTGACTTTTATTTTCTTGTTTACCTGACTTGCCCAGCTTAACAGAAAAAAAGAATTAGTGTACCTATTAGTATTCTAATGCTAATTATGTCCCCCAAAGCTGTTTACACCAGAGGATCTGCACATAGCTTCTGAGAACCTGCCCCCACTTAGTTCTGATTGGTAAATAAAGATGCCAGCAGCCAATAGCTGGGGAGAAGAGATGGAGGCAGGATTTAGGGTTCCCAAGCTTGGGGTAGCAAGGAAACAAGAGAAGAAAAAGTAGGGACACCATGCCTGCAGTGTGGACAAGAAAGAAGAGCAGAGCCGTCGTGTAAGGAGGCCAAGAGGAGCAGCCCAGAGGGCTCCTCAACTGGGTCTAGAGAGGCCAAGCTAGAACACAGAAAGTAGTAAGCAGTAAGGGGATTACTCAGCAGGAGGGAGCTAGGCAGCTGCCCAGCTACTGTGCTGCTTATGGCATATTAAGTTAAAGGCTGTGTGTGTGTCTTTCATTTGGGAACATAAACCATTGAGGTGGGAGGCAACCCCACGTAGATTAAAAATATTAATACTATATATTGGAAACATAAGGATGTGATTCACTCCTGTGGATTTTTAACATGTGTGCAAGTTCAGGAGTAAAAGCATATTGAGACCATCATCCTGTGGGAAAAAAAATCTATCCTAGACCACTAGAGGATAAGAAATATGTGAAAGAGAATAGACCCCCAGACACTCACACATGTACACAGACATACATATACACACTCATACTCACACACACACCCACCATACATAATTACACACCAATGTAAACACACACCACAAACCTCTACCTACACACAACTTCTCTTACACAGCACCTCCACTCTCACGTGTACACACACACATACCAGCATACCCTACACATACACTCACTCATACATGCACATATTTGCCAGAAATATACATATACGCACACCATGCATACCTCTTAATTCCCAACCCTCCCACTCTCTCCTCAACATCTGCACATGCATTGCCTGCTTTATGCCCCCCCACCCCATGCACACACTACAATCCTCTCTCACCTCACACACACATTCTCAAATAACCCCCCCCCACACACACACATACTCTTCCAGAGGTCTTGAGTTCAAATCCCAGCAACCACATGGTGGCTCACAACCATCTGTAATGAAATCAATGCCCTCTTCTGGTGTGTCTGAAGACAGCTACAGTGTACTTACATATAATAAATAAAATAAATTTTTAAAAAAAGATTCATTAACATCCTTGTGCTGATTGTCTCCCAGCCCTGGCATATAAGAGTTATACTATATACATTCAAGAGACAACAACATGACACTAAGCATTCGCTGTGGGGTACTTCTCCTATGGTTTCTCTATAATCAAAAGAAGTTATCTTATGCTCAGACTTCTGCCTGTGCACTTGTTGGAATTTGTGTTGCTATAACTAGATACCTGACAAGAAAAAGGTAAAGGAAGGAAGAAGGGAGGGGGAGACAGAGGGAGGGAGCAAGGGAGGGAGGGAAAGAAAGAAAGAAAGAAAGAAAGAAAGAAAGAAAGGAAGGAAGGAAGGAAGGAAGGAAGGAAGGAAGGAAGGAAGGAAGGAAGGAAGGAAGAAGGGTTTATTTTGGCTCATGGTCTAAAGGGGTAGGGTCCATCATTGAGGGGAAGGTATAGCAGCAGGGCTCTCTGTCAGCAGGAGAATAGAGCTGGGGGCTCTTGGCCTTCTTACCTGTTAGAGGAACAGGAAGCAGAGAACCAACAGGAAGATGAGTCATACTATACAACCTTAAGGCCCGCCTCCAGTCGCTAACCTCCCTCATTGAGGCTCCACCTCTTCTTTTTTTAAAGATTTATTCATTTATTGTATGTATATGAGTACACTGTAGCTGTACAGATGGTTGTGAACCTCATCTGGTTGTTGGGAATTGAGTTTGGGACCTCTGCTCGCTCTGGTCAGCCCTGCTCACTCAGTCCCTACTCGCTCTGGCCCAAGGATTTATTTATTATTATAAATAAGTATACTTATTATACCTATTTATAGTATAAATAAGAAGAGGACATCAGCCAGGTGATGGTGGCCCACACCTTTAATCCCAGCACTTGGAAGGCAGAGGCAGGCAGATTTCTGAGTTCGAGGCCAGCCTGGTCTATAGAGTGAGTTCCAGGACAGCCAGGGCTACACAGAGAAACCCTGCCTGGGAGGGTGGGGGGGAGAAGAGGACATCAGATCTCATTACAGATGCTTGTGAGCCACCATGTGGTTGCTGGGATTTGAACTCAGGACCTTCAGAAGAGCAGTCAGTGCTCTTACCCGCTGAGCCATCTCACCTGTCTGAGGCTCCACCTCTTAAAGGGTCCCTAACCTTCCAGAACAGCACTACCAACAGAGGACCAGATGTTCAAATATACCAACCCACAGAGGATGTTTCACAATCAATTTGTAACGGCCTGTTATCAAATGTTTGAGGGAAGGAAAAAAGAAATGACTTGTGTAGGCTTAGATTTTTCAAAACCTACTTGAATAAGGATTCTTAAATGCTTCAACCTCCCTTCAAGCCCACCGATCAAAGGTAGGGGAGAAAGATGGTTAATAGGACAAGGAGGCTGTGGAGCTGTTTAGAAGTAGTTCTTTGGGGGCGATTTCAGTCTTCATTGTCAGGATTTCAGCAGTCCACTCCAAAACATCAAACACAAATCTGTAGCGGCGGCTTGATCCAGAAGAAACTGCGAGGCCCTGACAAATCGGCACAATTCTGCGGAAGTGGCAAGAAGCAGCCAGAATACCACAAGAAGGTCTTTGGCTCGTTTTTCTCTACAAAGTCACAACAAGTGAACTGTTGCAAGATGAACCAATGCAAAAGCATCATTCACTGTCTGCTGGATTCTACTTAGACTCTTTCCAAACATCACACATCTTACGTGTCTGCTTCAGCAAAACATCCTCTCATAAGAGAGCATCCAAAAAAAAATCACAAGACACAAATGAATCTCCAAAGAAATTAGAAATTTCCACTTTAGACGTACAATTGTATCTTGAAGTGGGAGGAAAGGTTTCTTATGGGGAAAACATTGGATGTTTCTCTTATTGGGGCATAATGCTTCGGACTCAGGTAATTTCCCAAGTTCAAAGTTGTGCTATAGAAACCCTGATTAGAATGAAAGTCTTCCAGGTAGTCTTAATAAGATTGAGAAACAAGATTAGCTATCATTCTGGGAGAATTCTTCTGAAAAAATCCGGGTTCCTATAATGAGAGTTGAGCGTGCACAGACCCTGAACTAATTAGATTTTTGTAGCACATGTGGTAAATAATTAAGAAGTAAGTTTTGTGTTGTTGTTGTAAAAATCCTGACTTTTGATCCTTAACAGTTGGTAAATTTTAAATGTTAAACCACAGACACCCCACATACATCTAGAAGCAATGCTCAAGTTGAAACCACTATAGGGACTAGCTGGGTGCCATTGAAACAAATTTCTAACTGGGACTTCTCTGGGGCTTAGTCTTGTGCTCTATCTGATGGGGGATGTTAACTATCACTCCGCTCTTGGGTTTCGGTTGGGTTTAGGTCGGCTGGGGATTGAGTTTTGGTTTCCAGTTGTTCACAGTGTTCAGAAGCTTTTCTTAGGCTGCAGCCAGATAGTGATTGTTAGTTAGTGCGGCTCCCTACAGAGCTCTTTGACAGTAAAATGCAGAGCTCCCACCAGTGCTGCACAGGCATAAAAATGAGTTTATTAACTTGCTGGACCCAGAAGTGCAAGCCATAAAGGTAACTGACAGGATACTGGTCCATTCGCCATGCTCACGACAAAATAGCTGAATCGGTATAACATACCATAAAGAAGGGGTTTGCTCAGCTTACACTTTCAGAGGGCAAAAGTGTGAACAGTGGGAGGTAGCTTTGGAAAAGCCTCTTCACTCCCTGCCCGCACTGCACCGTGACAAATGGCTTCATGGCAGGAGAATGTGTTGGGGGAGGGTTGTTGCATGGTAAGACAGGAAGCTACAGAAGGCAGGAAGGAATCAGCCTTCTCTTTTAAAATAAACCTCTCCCAATAACAAGCCTGGGTCCTTCCCTTGAGAGCTACTTAATCCTCTCCCAGGGCAGCATCCAGTAGCTCCCAGCTCTTGGAAGTTCCCATCACCTCTCAAAACTGCCAAACTGAAGACCAAGTTTCCCATGCATGAGCCTTTGGGAAATATGTCATATTCAAAGCACAACAATGGGAGAGGTAGGGGGTTTTAATCTAGAAAGAGGCTAAGACTATACTAGACTAAGACTAAACTTTGGACATGAACCCTCTAGAGATGGCCCAGGGAAACACATTTGTTCATTGGTTAAGAAATGGTTGTTGGGCTGGAGAGATGGCTCAGTGGTTAAGAGCACTGACTGCTCTTCCAAAGGACCTGAGTTCAAATCCCAGCAACTACATGGTGGCTCACAACCATCTGTTATGAGATCTGACACCCTCTCCTGGAGTGTCTTAAGAGAGCTATGGTGTACTTGCATATAATAAATAAATAAATCTTTAAAAAAAAAATGGTTGTTGCCGGGCATTGGTGGCACCTGCCTTTAATCCCAGTACTTGGGAGGCAGAGACAGGTGGATTTCTGAGTTCAAGGCCAGCCTGGTCTGCAGAGTGAGTTCCAAGACAGCCAGGGCTATACAGAGAA
>NW_022196905.1:145423828-145427458 GCF_008632895.1 Mastomys coucha | reverse complement strand
AAAAAAAAAAAAAAAAAAAAAAGAAAGAAAGAAATGGTTGTCAGCTGGTCCCACCAATATTTGATGTCTGTGTGTCTGCATCTGCTTTCAACTGCTCAAAAGCCTGTTGGGAGAAAACATGTCCATTTTGAGATTGGAGGCAAGTGGAGCTGAAAGTGGGCATTTTTAACTTTTTAGATTTTAATTAATTAGGCTGGAGAGATGGCTCAGCAATTAAGAGCACTGACTGCTCTTCTGAAGGTCCTAAGCTCAAATTCTAGCAACCACATGGTGGCTCACAACCATCCATAATGAGATCTGATGCCCTCTTCTAGTGTATCTGAAGACAGCTACAGTGTACTTAGATAAAATATAAATAAATCTTTGGACCAGAGCGAGCGGGGACTGAGCGACCGGGGCCAACCAGAGTGAGCAGGATCGACCGGAGTGAGCAGAGGTTCTAAAAATTCAATTCCCAACAACCACATGAAGGCTCACAACTATCTGTACAGCTACAGCATGTACTTATATACATAAAATAAATAAAAATTAATTTATTACAGATTTCAGTCTCTATATTGGGATTATAGTTACAAGCCACCACACCCAGCGTGAAACTCCATTCATGACAAGTAAATGCTGCGATGATCTGTGTCCTCTTACTGAAACCTTCCAATTATCCTTGGTAAATGTACAGTATGTCTCAGGTGGCCCTCCATATATATAGGGCATGGGCTGAGAAATTGTAGCCAATGACAAAATCTGAGGATGCTCAAATCTGTTGTATAGAATAGCATGGTGCCTGCATATACCTGTGTTGAGCTTGAGTCATTTCCAGATTGCTTGTAATGCCCAATATAAGAATGCTCCCTAAACAGTCACTAGATTATGCTCTCTAAACAGTCATTAGACTATGCTCCCTAAATAGTTGTTAAACTGTGCTCTTCAAGGAAAGTGATGAGAAAATCAAAGTCTTGCCTATGTCAGGGGCAATTTTTTTTCAAGTATTTTCCATCTGCAGCTGGCTGAGTTCACGGGCCTGAAAGCAGCAGGTACTAAGAGCTAAGTCTGTGTGAGCACAGCTCTGGTGCTCAGCTGGCTTCCAATGTTCTGCCCTGGTTCTGCCTGGCATCTACCCTTCTTCCTGAATTCTACTTGTCTTGGTTACTGTTCTGCTGCTGTGATGGAACACAATAAAAGAGAGCACTTAATTGGGAGCTTGTTTACAGCTGCAGAGGATGAGTCCATGATCATCATGGTAGGAAGCATGGTGGCAGGCAGGCAGGCAGGCAGGCAGGGTACTAGGGCAGTAACTAAGAGCTCACATCCTAATCCACAGGCAGCAGGCAGAGGTGGGGAGTGGGGTGAGAACAAACCTGACATGAGTTTCTGAAACTTCAAAGCCCACCCCCAGTGACACCTCCTTCCAAAAGGCCACACCTCCTAATCCTTCCCAAACAGTTCCACCAACTAAGAACCAAGCATTCAAATACATGAACCTATGGAGTCCATTCTCATTCAAACCACCGCACTTCTCTTCCGATACAGGAACAGTGCTGACTAGTCTGAGAAAGTAGGCCAAACACATGCTGTGAACTCCAGTTTGAGGAGCAAGTAGCAGCAATTAAAATACTTGCCTGTGACTCTTTAAGACAGTTGTAACTGAATTCTCAGGTTTCCAGGATAATAGGCAAAGGTGCACAGTGTTTTTCAGAGTATGCGAGCAAGAAAGGAGGGGGCAGCTGTAGAGGCGGAAGGAAAAGAATGCAGTAGTGAAGAGCAAGAAGGAGCTAAAGAAAACTTGTTTGAGGGGCAAGAAATAGAACCAAGAGCAACTGACCGAGCAGAAGGAGGGGGGAGCTTGAAGGTAGGAAGGAGTCCAGTAGCCCAGGAAGGCCGCTCAGAACAGCAGTTTGATTTGCAGAGTCTGGGCAGGAGGTGTTGGTTAATTGAAATAACAGGAGTTCTGGTGTCCTGCCAAGGTTCTCTTCTGCGGAATCAGAAGCTAAATAACCTGACACATTTTCCCCCTTGGATTCTCTCCCCAGAATGCTGTCAAGCCTGCCCAGGGTCTCAGACATTTCGGAGCATTTGGATGACAAGGCATTAGCCAGCACAACCACCCCACAGCACCCGTTCCTAACAGTGAGTGTCTGCAAATGGTTTCCATGAAATGTGACATCCCATGAGTCTCCTCAGAGTGTTCCCTGAGCAGGTAACAGAGAGGAGGCACAAGGTGAAACGGAAATGAGAAACCCACCATTTGCAATGCAGCGTAGAGCATTGGCTACTGAACATGATAGCCTGCCCCTTTCACAAACAATCCAATGTCTTTCAAAACCACTTGCGAATATTTGCTGTGGTACCTGGAGCCCTCCCCGTGCATTCAGAATCATGAGAGAACATCTAGTTGGAGACATCTAGTTATGTGGCTCTCCTCTTGGAGGGCATTGCAGTCAAGAGAGGGTTGGCTAACTCAATGCCACACTGCCCCCAACAGAAGGCTCCTGACTCCCCAGACAATATTCATTTCCCCGTGCCCTGACACATTCTCCTCGCTCATCTCCCACACTGTTCTTCTGCATCTTCAGCACGTCCCTTGCTACCTAAGAGTGTATTTGACTGCTATACACAACAGAAGTGTGGGCATTGGTGATTTAAGCCATAAGGACAGTTTCTGTACTGGAGGAGTGGAGGGAGATAGTCCCAGGGTTTGTGCTAATGCTCAGTAATAAAAATAAGACATATCCATCTTTTCAGCCTTCCTTTATCCAGAGCATGTAGACCTTTCATCCTTGAACCTGTAAGTCCATGGTGACAGGATGGCTATAGGTCTGAGCATCATACAGTCACTCCAGTGTCCCCAGAGAAAAGAAAGGGGAAACAGCAGGGGCTGGGAGATTTTGGTTCCATCAGGAAAATGTTCCCCCAGAAGTAAGATTTTACTTTACACTTTATTGCCCTAATTAGATCCAGGATCACCTCTAGCTGTGAAAAAAATCTGGGAAAGAAGGTGTCTGCCAATAGGGTAATGAAATAGACTTGATTGGGTTAAATGAATGGCAACAGACAGTATTAAAAAAAAATCACTATTTCAGAAGATAGAAGAAAGGGTTAGGAAGGTAGGACATTTGACAAATACAACAAACACCCTCCAAAACTTAGGGACTTAAATCCACACTCATTGTTTCCCTCAGGTCAGAAGGTCACTGATGGCTCTGCACAGCTCAGCTGTGGATCACTGGGATACCCAAACTGATGTATGCTCTGTTCCACATGCCTTAATATGGAATGATTCCTGGCAAGAGATGAGCAAATGTCTGTTTACTCCAGATAGGGAACACATGGCAGACCAAACAGATACCACCAAAGTCCAACTTGGCAAACCAATGCATTTTACTCAAAGTGAGGGGTTACTTAGAAAAGCAAAAATGTTTCACAGAGAGCTACATCACCAAAGCCTAGCCTAGCACAGGTAACAGCTCACAAAGCTAGAAGCCTGGAGTTCACTACACTGCCTACAGCCAGCTTGACAGGTTGGAGAGTGATCTTCCCAAGAGGCTCAGCAAATCTGAACCTCTTCTAAGGATCTCAGATGGTCTGCAAGTGACTGTTCTCTCTCTCTCTCTCTCTCTCTCTCTCTCTCTCTCT
>NW_022196905.1:145422196-145423742 GCF_008632895.1 Mastomys coucha | reverse complement strand
TATATATATATATATATATATATATATATATATATATATATATATATATGAATGTATATATTCATTCATTCTTAGGAAGGCCTGGTGAGTCTGGTCAGTTTCAGGAACTTCCTGAAGCTATTATGAGTTGTGTACTTCCTGTCTTAAGAAGCTTCCCTGCAAAATAGAGGGTACCACCTGCCCTTAGGACATCCTGCTGTTTTATCTCCCTGTAAACAAACTTTCTTAAAATACTCTGTTGTTTCCCTTCCCTTTTTGCAGGCACCCTATGTCTTAAAGAGCTACCCTCCAAGATGGAAGGAAACTACAACATAGCCCCTTGCAGGTGAGGGTGAGGGACACCATTCCCAGGGCCTAGGACAATGATCTAGTGCAAGAATGCAAGAAGAACTACGCCCTCAACCACAGTGAGGACCTTCTTGCTTTAGTTGTATGCATTGCATTGGCCTGCCATGTGGTCCCCAAAAGTCAAAGCTGAGGAAAGAGATGAATTCTCTGGACACAGGGTGCAGGGAAAAATGAAGCCCTACCAGTTTTATTTCCCCATCTGTTCCCCTTCTGTCTCCTTACTCTCAGCACCTTCCCAGCCCCATGCCCTTCACTTTCCTGTTGCTTCCTTCTTGATCCCAGACCAGACATGTCTGAGCTCACTGTGGGATGTGCAGAAATCTTGGTATAAAGCCAAGCATTGTGACAGGTCCAGAACTCCCCTCCACTTTGCCAGCCCCAGGTGCATAGCTCTGTCCCCACAGGTGCAAGAGACATGGGGATGAGCTGTGACCTGAAACCTCACAGTCTGGAAGCTTGGTCTGCCTGCAGTTGTGCAGGGTCTGCAAATGGCCACAGGGACTTTTCAGAATCCAGTCCAGTCCCTGCCTGTCCACATGGCCTGGGTTATATGCTGCTTCCTGAAAACAAGAGACAGCAGCCAAGCTGATCCATGCTTCATTCTTCCTCAATGCACTTGTCAAAGGAGAGCATTTTTATGAGGAAGACATCTTTGACCAGATTTGTGGGCTTTTCTGTCTTTCAGACAAATCAATCATGAACTTGCCTTCTTGGCACAATTGCTAGGTACTGACATCTCCTGCCTGGAAAAGTGTGTGCCCTTAATAATTTATTATCTCTGTCTCTCCACCTGCCCTAAACTTCAGTGGCTAGTCCCACCTAGGCCCTGCCAAACATCCATGACCATAGGCCTGTAACAGTGGCCACAGGCCCCAGCTCCCCCTGACACCTTACATGGTTCTTCTTCCTCCAAAGTATGACAGAAAACTCCTCCCTCTCCTTCCTTGCATCTGCCTTTTCCTCCTGGGACCCAGAAGTCCCATCTGTATCTTCTGCCCAACAATTGACCCCCAGCCTTCTTTACTGATAAATCAAGAACCAATTGGGCAACAGGACCTTAGCATCAGAACTGCCCCCTTCATGCATGCGCACAAGCATGCACCCAAGACTTCCAGCCCAGGGATGGCACTACCCACAAGGGGCCCTACCCCCTTGATCATTAATTGAGAAAATGCCCCACAGCTGGATCTCATGGAGG
>NW_022196905.1:145406838-145421492 GCF_008632895.1 Mastomys coucha | reverse complement strand
GCATGACACCTTCAGTCCTGGGCCATCAATTGCAAACTGAGGCTGCACCTTCACTTATGGCCTTCCACGGCCTCTCACTATGCCAAGCCTCAGCTGCTCTTCATGACCCCTTTGTGCTGTCAAAACCAGTACCACCTGGGTGACTCTTACACGTTACCAAGTCCTGCTACAGCACAAGGTACAACCTTGGCTATCTCCAGAGCACAGCCTCTTTGTGCTCTCAGAAAACACTTCCCAGAAGATGTCACCTCAATGATGCTGGTCTCTTGTTAATCACCGCTAATTTCTTAGTTCCAGCTAACCAGCATCAATAGTCCCAGTAATGCAAAGTTTTCACTTCAGTAGTTCTGGCATCTTGTTAATCACAGCTGATACTTCAGCCCCAGCTAACCAGAACCACAGAATCTTCACAATCAAAACAACATGGCCCTGATAAGAGTCTTTAATCTTCCCTCTGAAATTTCACAAGCCAGGCCTCCATCTTCTGTGCTGTTCTCAACATGATCTTCCAAGCTCCTACATAACATCCCATAGAGCTCTTAACCAATGGCTCTTCTAGCTCAAAGTTCCAAAGTCCTTCCACAGTCCTCCCCAAAACATGGTCAGGTTGTCACAGGAATACCCCACTATGCTGGTACCAATTTGTCTTAGTCAGGGTTTCTATTCCTGCACAACATCATGACCACGAAGCAAGTGGGGAAGGAAAGGGTTTATTTAGCTTCCACATTGCTGTTGATCACCAGAGGAAGCCAGGACTGGAACTCAAGCAGGTCAAGAAGCAGGAGCTGATGCAGAGGCCATGGAGGGATGTTTCTTACTGGATTGCTTCTCCAGGTTTGCTCAGCCTGCTCTCTTATAGAACCCAAGACTTCCAGCCCAGGAATGGCACTACCCACATGGGGCCCTACCCCCTTGATCACTAGTTGAGAAAATGCCCCACAGCTGGATCTCATGGAGGCACTTCCCCAACTGAAACTCCCTTCTCTGTGATACCTCCAGCTTGTGTCAAGTTGGCCTACAAAACCAGCCAGTACAGGTGGCAAGGGATGGTCTTTGATGCTATTGTGCCTGGGACTCTGGCTTTTGAGAGGTTTGGTTTTTGTTTGTTTTTGTTTGTTTGTTTGTTTGTTTGTTTGTTTGAGGCAAGGTTTCTCTGTATAGCCCTGGCTGTCCTGGAACTCACTCTGTAGACCAGGCTGGCCTCAAACTCAGAAATCCATCTGCCTCTGCCTCCCAAGTGCTGGGGTTAAAGACAAGTACCACCACTGCCCGGCTTCTTTTGAGAGTTCTTAAGTAAAAGGAGAAAGACAACAGAGCAATGAAATGATCCCTCTCCAGTCAGGATTTCAGGCCAAGCTCCCCACCCCATCCCACCCTGATACCTTCACATCCTCATCAACATATGAACTAGGAAAGAGAGAAAAATCCTCACTGGTCACAGCTCACAGCTGGCTGTGTGAGCAAGGCCTATGCTGCCCAGTTGGTTTGCTGTGCAGATGTTTAGAGCCAGGAAGCCCCTAGCACCATACCTGTCCTTGCTGTAATCACTTTTTCTTATGGAGGGAGTGTGTCTGCAACTCCATGGCTTTAGAGAAGCAGTTCTCAACCTAAGGATCATTATCCCTTTGGGAGCCAAACAACCCTTTCACAGATATCTCACACATCAGATATTTACATCGGAATTCATAAAAGTAGCAAAATTACAGTTAAGAAACAGCAATGAAAATAATTTTATGGTTGGAGGTCACTGTAACATGAGGAACTGTATTAAGGGGTTGCAGCATTAGGAAGTTTGAGAACCACTGGCCTAGAGGATCATGCTTATGAGATGGTTCATTTAGCAAACAGAAGAACAAACTCAGCAATCTTTTTTTTTTTTTTTTTTTTTTTTTTTTGAGACTTGGAGCCATTCTGGGACATGGTTGGAAGGTCAAAGACAATCAAGATCTTCTTTGTGGGATCTAATACAGAATAACTGGGTGGAAGATTCAACACATTAGCAAGAGTGCAAAGGGCTGAATGACACCTTACCCCAGATTTCTGAGTTAAAAACTCTGGTTCTGGAGTTATGGCTAAGTCACTACAAAGTGTTTGCCAGCCCATCATCTAAACTGGCATATTCCAGCTTCGGTGCAGACGAGGAGGGCACCCAACATAGATCATTGACCTGGATGTATGGATGCATCTGAGTGCACATAGACACACACACACACATTCTCTCTCTCTCTCTCTCTCTCTCTCTCTCTCTCTCTCTCTCTCACACACACACACACACACACACACACACACACACACACACAACCTTTAACCCCTTAACCTGCAGATGGGGTCTTACAACTGAATAAGTATAAGACACCAAGGAGATTTGCTTTAGTCTCCATGGGAAGCCTCAGAATGAGGGTAACCATCCGGAAGCCAGGGGGAAAAAAAACTCTGTGAAATCCCAACGTGGTAGGCTAGACCTGTAATCCCAATGTGGTAGGCTAGACCTGTAATCCCAGAAAGGCAAAAGCAGGAAGATCATGATTTTGAAGCCAACCTGGCCTATCTGGTAAGACCTGGTCTCAACTAAAACAGAACAGGAAAAAAGAAAAGAAAAAACTCTTCACCCTGTGGCGTGTAATTATTAAAAACCAATCCATGCTCTGCCTGGCTAAGCTCTGGCACTGTGGTCTCCCCTCCCCTATGGTCTACCCAGTTTGCCAAATCGCTTGTAGTTCCCAAGCCATCTGCCCCTCATAAAATGAAAACTCTAGAGGTTTGTAATTTACCAGCCAGATTTACAACAATAAATTCTCAGCCCCCAAAGTGGCCACACAAAAACCTCAAAACTCAATTGATATTGATAGAAGCTGCACATCTACATTAGACAAATTGTGGCTATTTCAGGCCACATGGTTCTGACTCATCATCCTCTGCTTCAGGAACCTACCATCTTGTCTCTCTCATCTCTGTCCAGCCTCTCTGTCTCTCTATCCCCTCTCTCAAACTTTCAGCTCCGCCTTCTTTTTCCACTGCCCAATCACAGGCTCTAGCCTTAACTGACTAATTAAAAATTCACCTGACCTCACCTTGTGCAGATAGCACTCTACAGCAATCCTAATTCCTAGGACCTGGGAATACATCAAATCAGAAATCGAAGAACCAGAAAAGATGAACCAGCTCAGGACACCCCAAGACAAGCTGTCAGCACAGAGATGTATTTGTCCCAAAGGGTCAAAGGAACAAAGACAGGAGATAGAAGATGAGGGAGACATGGAAGGAAACAAGGGAGAGTAGGGCAGGGATGTTTGCCCAGGAGGGACAGAAAGGAGACAGATGTGGCCCAAGGCCAACAGCAGTTTAATAAAGGAGGAAAGTCTGTGTTAGGATGAGGTGTTTAATTTCAACTGGACGTGTTAGTTAGGTGAGCCAAGGTGGGCTTTTGATTGCTGAACTTCAATAGGTTGATAGCTGGACCTTGGTGGTCAGCCGCAGGAGGGTTTTAGAGGGGGAAGTGGCCAAATAAGGGAAAAGACCTTTGTGGCTAGCTTTAGGAGTGTAATCTAATGGTTTTTAAGCAAGGCAGAGGGAATTGGGGAGAAGGATGAGGCCTGCCTGAGCCATGTTTACCATGCTGGGGCCTACTAGATCCCCTTTAAAGGCAGGCAGTGGAATTCAGTTTGCTCATCGGCCTTATGTAGAATAAGACTGTGGTCAATTATCCAGATGCACCCAATGTAATTACTGAGGGAGGAAGTAGAGAAGTCAGACTTGTACCATGAGAGAAGCACCTTTTCTAAAGACTGAAGAGGGGTCGAGAGCCAAGGCATGGGGACAGACTCTGGAATAGAGCCCTACCCATGTTGGTGCTAGCCTGGTGAGACCCTTCCCAGACTTCCAAGCCCCCAAGCCCACCCACCTATCCCTAACCCCCACCCCAACCTGGAGCTGTGAGTGCCCTTGAATTTTGTTTACAGCATAAACTGACTTGCCATCAGCGTCTGGTGGTATGTGGTGGAGAACCATAGAAACCACACAGTGAGTGGCCTTGACCCCTGCCCTTTGACCCCTGCCCTTCACCCAGACTCTTGTACCATTCCACGATACCACCCTTAAAGGACTCACTGAGAACAACACAGAAGACAAGCTAAGTAAGTCATTCCTTCCTGGGTTAGCTGGCGAAATTTAATCCCATTCCCTCTCGTTTTATCAGATGACTCAGATGGGGGTCATCTCAGGCTAATGCTCTTTCAGCCAAAATAAGGTTATCATTGAAAAGACGGCAACTGCATAGATGCCTTGCGGGCAGTTTTGAGAGCAAATCTTACTTCATAGTGATTTCTGTTCCTGTAGTAATTATAGCATAAGGAAACTAGGAAGGGCTGGGGACACCCCCCCAATATGGCCCCTTGTCCCTCTCCCTCTGGTCAGCATCCTGATCCCATGATGCCTTTATTTTACTGATGTCTCTGACATCAATCATGGATTCCCCTCTCAGAAAGCCTTAGCTCCTCCTGCACTGTCATATCTTTGTCTCAGCCGCTCAGAAAGCAAAGGTGTATATCATGTGCTTCTCCTGGAGAGAAAGGTCACCACCTAACACCAAAGGATTGTCCCCAGGTCTGTTCAATACCTGCTCCCGTGCAGTAAAAGGAGCCAAGAGAAAGAAGAACCTGGATTTCATTTTAGTTGCTTCCTGTGGTCAGCCAGCTGGCCAAAGCTATTTTCCTACTTGTCAGTGTGCATGTGTAAGAACCATTTACAAATGGCTCTGCTCGCTCCTCTTGAGTGGAAGAGACAGGATGCTAAGTACAGTGTGTTCTTTCTCACTGGTAACATTTATTTATGTTCTCGGCACTTGAAAACACTATTTTACTTATTCCTTACAACCCTATACAGACACAGAACTGAAGCTGAAGTTTAAAGGAAAGAGATAATTTGTACATAAAACCACTTGGAAGGTGGGTGGTGCCTGAAGAACGCTGCCCCACCCCCACCCCATATTGTGTTCTGACCTACATATTCTCTCTGCCTCTCTCTCTCTCTCTCTCTCTCTCTCTCTCTCTCTCTCTCCCTCTCTCTCTCTCTCAAACACACACACATGTATATCTACACACATAAATAATCATGCACACACACATGCAGATCTGCATACATACATCATTATGCACACATATATACTTGGTTGGTAAATAGCAAAGTCAAGCTTCATATTAAAACCTAACAATCCCAAGATAGCACACATGGCATGTTATGCATGATACCTAAGAATAATAAATATATAAATTATATGGCCTCCAGTATCTTGCACTTGTTAGAGTATTGAGGCCAGTCTGCTCAATGTATACTCATTTGAACTATATAAAACTGCCTTTTTGTACATTGGAAATAGCCATACGCTGGGATCTTGTAGAACTAGGATGTTGTGATAAACGTAACTATTAGGACAGGCAGCAAGTAAAAGCAGGACCTTTGTGGGCTAGCTATCTGAATTCAAATTCTTCCTTTGTTGCTTGCTCGCTGTGTGATCTTGGGATAGTCACTGAACCTCTGAGTCTTTGTCTCTTCGTCTGTAAATAGGAGTACTATTGTAGAGAGCCATCCTCTGAGCCAAATGGCTGCCATCTTCAGGAATTCTGCTGGGCCTGCTCACAGAAAAAAATGCTGTTCTGTTCATAGCCTGTGAACTGTTGACCTTCTCTCATAGAATGGAGGGCTGGATAGGATCATGGGACCTCACCATGAGTATCCCCCCACCTTTTCCAACCAGTTGTATATACTTCTGTCTAATTGTGTATGGGCTACTGGAAGGGGCTAAAGGACATATGTGTGGGAGGATAAGGTGGTGACCCACCCAGCCATGAGGAACCCACATCCCTGCTGGTGCAGACCCTCCAGTGCATCTACTTTAAAGTCACCCCATGCCTCTGCCTCTCAACCCTAACCCATTACTCTGTAAGTAAGCCCAAGAAACTCATTGGTTCCCAGGCTGAACTCTAGTGAGTCCTGCCTTAGTTTATCTTTGGGATTTCAGAAGGAAGGGCAGATGTTGTTTCTGTCTCCCCTAGAGAAAGAATTCTAGCAACACAGGGTTAAAGGGCTTGCTATTTATAAGTCACTAACTAGATTGTGTGACACCAATACTTCTTTTTTTGTTGTTTCGTTTTTTGTTTTTGTTTGTTTTTCGAGACAGAGTTTCTCTGTGTAGCCCTGGCTGTCCTGAAACTCACTCTGTAGACCAGGCTGGCCTCAAACTCAGAAATCCTCCTGCCTCTGCCTCCCAAGGACACCAATACTTCTTAACAAACATTAGCTATTGGCATCGCAATAGCATGATCTAATTCTGTGGCTGGGGAGTGGTGGTGGGCAGCTGAGAATGGGGTTCAGGTGACAGAGAACAAGACTGGAAGGCTGAGGCACAAGCATGACAGAGCTCATAGGATGCGGCTGTTTATCATGATGTTCTAGACCATTTCAATTCCCATCGTCACGGGATGCGAGAGAGCAAGGCTGAACATTTTCCTTAAAAGCCCCCCCTGCCTTTCCCACCTGAAAAAACAAAAACAAAAAACAAACAAACAAAAAGATGTCTGTGCTGAAATAGTTCTTCTCTGGAATCCCTCCTGAGCAAGATGAAAACAAGGTAGCTGTGGGAAGAGCAGGCAGAAATCCAAAAGTGACGGGGTTCACTTTCAAGCCATGTGAAAAGCTGGGAGGCCCCAGGAGCTGGCATTAGGAGCACTATACATATGAGGGCTACCTCCCCATTTACCATTTGTACCCAGCACAGAAAGCCACATGTGCGTCCACTTCCTGTGGCTCCCTTAACCACATGCCACAGGCTGAGCAGCCTAAGTGAACAGATGTCAGAGTGACAAGGTCAGAGGGCAGCTCTGTGGCAGCTCCAGTACAGGGCCCGCCTCACCTCTAGTCAATCCTGACAGTGGCTGGAGCTGTGCATGTGCCTGTGGCTCACTCTTCTCTTCCTCCTAGAGCCCCACCCATTGCATCAACAGCCCCTTTAATCACATCCAGCCTCATCTTCAGTAAATGCATCTGCCAAGATTTTTTTTTCAAATAAGGTCACTTGCTTTTATTTGTTTTGCCATTGAGATTTAACCAATTATAATTATGCAGGCTCATGAGGAATGAGGTCATGTTATAATAGAAGTGTCCAATATAAAATTATTTAATCAAATTAGTTAGCAAATCCATCTCCTCATGTATATATTGTTTGAGACAACAACATTTGAAATTTTATTCTTCACAGTCTTAAAAGGGAAGCAGTTCATCATTATTAACTATAATCACCACGCTAGGCAATAGATCTCAAAACTCATTTCATTTTATGCATATGGGAGTTTACCTGCATATATGTATGTCTGTAGATTATATACATGCAATTCCAATGGAGACCAAAAGAGAATGTTGGATCTCCTGGGGCTGGTTGTATCCAGCATCTTTCCTTCTTGAACTATGACCTTAAATTGGGTATGCTCCAGGACGAACTTACCCCTAAAGTAACTATCCTATGTAAATATAGAGTTGCCTAAACATCTCCCTCACCTTTGTCAGGAGTCAGGGCATTGTTTTGGAAGTAACTCCTTATTTTTCTTTACACTTAGGTTTCTTGGCCAACACCAAGGCGGCCTGAGTTACCTTTTTATATCTCCATACCCCCTGGCATCTGGCAACCACCATTCTACTCTCTGTATCTGGGAATTCAATTGCTTTCATTTCTACATATAAGTATGTCTTTTTCCCCCCATAGGTGGGAACAAAACCCCATTCTTTTTTTTATTATTAGATATTTTCTTTATTTACATGTCATATGATTTCTCCTTTCCCAGTTTCCCCGCCATGTGTCTTAGTCAGGGTTTTACAGGGTAAACATACGCCATGACCAAGGCAACTCTTTTTTGTTTTGTTTTGTTTTGTTTTTCGAGACAGGGTTTCTCTGTATAGCCCTGGCTGTCCTGGAACTCACTCTATAGACGAGGCTGGCCTCAAACTCAGAAATCTACCTGCCTCTGCCTCCCAAGTGCTGGGATTAAAGGCATGTGCCACCATTACCCGCTCCAAGGCAACTCTTATAAGGACATTTCATTGGGGCTTGGCTTACAGGTTCAGAAGTTCAGTCCAGTATCATCAAGGCAGGAATATAGCAGCATCCAGGCAGGCATGGTGCTGGAGGAGTGAGAGTTCTACATCTTCATCTGAAGGCAGACAGGAGAAGACTGGCTTCCGGGCATCTAGGAAAAGGATATTAAAGCCCATTCCCACAGTGACACACCTACTTCAACAAGGCCACACTTATTCCAACAAGACTGCACCTCCTGATAGTGCCATTCCCTGGGTCAAACATATTTAAGCCAACACAAAGTAAAAGCATGTTAAAAGAGTCCCACAGGCTGGAGAGATGGCTCAGTAGTTAAGAGCACTGACTGCTCTTCTGAAGGTCCTGAGTTCGGATCCCAACAACCACATGGTGACTCACAACCACCTATAATGAGATCTGATGCCCTCTTCTGGTGCGTCTGAAGACAGCTACCGGTGCGAGCTGAGCAGGAGCAAGCAGGGCCAGAGCAAGCGAGGCCGTCCTGAGTTCAATTCCCAGCAGCCACATGATGGCTCATGGCCATCTGTACAGCTACAGATAAAACACATAAAAATAAAAAAATAAAAAAACTTAAAAAAAAAAAAAGAGTCCCACAGTGAAGCACAAGGCCATGTACAAGGCCCAGGGTTCTAGTCCCAGCACTACACAAGAAACAAAAGCAAGCAGTATTTGGTTTTGTGCTAGCTCTTAGCACACTTAGCAGAGTGTTCTCCAAGTTCATTCAGGTTATACTGTAGGTGAACAGTATTCTGTTGTTCTATGCAATGCTTTTTTTATCCACCCCCACATCCCTCACACCCGCTCTGCTCATCAGGGGGTCTGACTATCAGTGCTTCAGTGAACATCAATCCACAGAGGGATACCATTTTGGAGGGATACCATTAAACACAACACAAACAACAAGTACATAAAAAACATCAGGAACTTCCAGCTGCTACCTGACCCTAGGTAAATTCAGGCCTCCACTAAGAGGGGACAGGATATCATGGGCAGGAAGATGGAGTGACCATAGAGTACAAACAGAATCTTCAAAAGCATGGCCATGAAAAGGTGGAACAGTCATCATCGAAACCTGTGTCCAAGCAAGCGAAGTATTACCTGATTCCAGAGAAAGGGGGTTAGACTACTGGAGGAACTGGACATGAGAAGCTAATTACAGTAACACTTCATACAAGGTTGGCCACTCCTTCCTTCAGTCTCTCCATTCCTGTGTAAGCAAATGCCTGGCACTGAAGTGTGAACACCAAACAGAACATTTACTGCCTGGTCTAAGTTCAGCCCTGTCTTTGTGGCCTTACTTCTTAGCTGGAGATGGGGGGGCGTATAGGGGGATAAGAAGAAACTGGAAAATACAGAGAATTCCAACAAAGTCCACAACCTAAAGTGCAAATGTAAAAGTATGCATGAGAGGGGCTGGAGAGATGGCTCAGAGGTAAAGATCACTAAGTACTCTTGCAAAGGACCGGGGGTTTGATTTCCAGTACCCACATGGTGGCTCACAACCATCTGTGACTCCAGTTTTGGGGGATCTGACGCCCTCTTCTGGCCTCCACCAGCTCTGCATGCATGTGACTCGCAGACATGCATGTAGGTACACACCCATACACAAAATAAAAATAAATCTAGAAGAACAAAACAAAACAACCAAATGTTAGACACAGAAGTCTGTGGGCTTGAATCTAAGCTCCATGAGGGTAGAGCAATTACACTAAGCCATTTGCAGGGTTTACATAAGAAATTCCATTCTCTCTGAACCAGAAGCTGCTCCTCCTTCGAGATCAGCTGTGGAACTCTGTCTGTACACATTTCTCATCTCCAAAGCAGGCCACCACTTTATCTCTGACTATTCCCCTAGCAAATTCTAAAGTGTGTAGAGCAAGCAGGTTTTACTTAGGAAAACCATCTTTTTTCCTATTAATTAATTTATTTATCTTGCATCCTGATCGGAGATTCCCCTCCCTCCTCTCCTCCCAGTCCCTCCCTCGGACACCCTCTCCCCCATGCTCCCTTCCTTTTCTCCTCAGAGAAGGAGAGATCTCCCATGGATATCAACCTGCCTTGGCATATGAAGTTGTAATACAACTGGGCACCTCTTGGAAGACCATCTTTTATAAAAGATGTCTGGCACCCAAGGAAATGTCAGCAGAGGTGATGTCATTCTCTGGCAGAAGCGTCAGATTCTACAACCTATAGTATTCTTCTTTTCTCCCTCTGTCCTAGTGATCACTCATGCCAAGTAGTGGCTATCTTCATCAGCCTGGGTCCAGAGAGAGGAGGTGTGGAGCAGAGCACTCATATGACCCATCAGAGAGGAGGTGTGGAGCAGAGCGCTCATGTGACCCATCAGAGAGGAGGTGTGGAGCAGAGCACTCATATGACCCATCAGAGAGGTGTGGAGCAGAGCACTCATGTGACCCATCAGAGAGGAGGAGTGGCAGAGCGCTCATATGACCTATCATGTACAAGTTACATTTACTGGAATGCTGGTGTCTTAGTCAGGGTTACCATTGCTGTGATGAAACATCATGACCAAAACGACTTGGGGAGGAAAGGATTTGTTTTATTTATGCTTCCATATCGTTATTCACCATCAAAGGAAGTCAGGACTGGAACTCAAACAGAATGGGAACCTGGAAGCAGGAGCTGATGCAGAAGCCATAGAGGGATGCTGCTTACTGACTTGCTCCTCATGGCTTGTTCAGTCTACTTTCTTATAGAACCCAGGACCACCAGCACTGGTATGGCACCACCTACCATAGGCTGGGCCCTTCCCTATGAATTGCTAATTAAGAAAATAGCATTCAGGTTTGTCTGCTTATAATCTGATCTTTATCAATTAAGGTGCCCTCCGCTCAGATGACTACAGCTTGTGTCAAGCTGACATCAAAGTGGCCAGCTGGCCTGTGTTTTGAGGCTCAACTCCATAGCCTCAGTCAGAACAAACCTCCCTGTAGCTTTCTCTGGAACAGAATTAAGAAACGGTCCATGCTGTGACTTAATCAACTCTCAGTTCATGGCTCCCCCAGGTTTCTTGTTGCCAATGCTGAACTAACTCATATGTGATACTTCCCGTCCTCACTAAAGGTTAGACAAAGTCAAATCTTTCCTTTGCTCAAGGAATTTAGTCCTAAAGGGGATTTGCTGGGAGCTGTGCTTTGAACGATGCTGTCTGAAGAGGTCCCTCTGCCTCCTCACCCATAATCCCTTTCATGGCAGCTCCCCAGCCCCCATCCAAGCCTTCACATCAAATTACTATACAACACACTAAGAACCTACTAGGGCATTACCTAGCCCAACTTCTGTTATGCATAGTTGATTTGGCCTCCATTAGAGCCAGTGGAACAGCTAAGAGCTAACTAACATGTTCTTGCTCTTCTTTGCAGCTTTGGCAGCCTTTCCCTCTTGACCTAGAATGCTAGGGAGGTCAGAGGTCACAGGCTTTATTATCTTTCTAAATTCAGCACACGCATGGTGCAGGCACAAAGTAGGACAGAGATGTTAGCAAAGGGTGTCCCAGACAGGTGATGGCGGAGAGGCTTAAGAAAAGAATCTCCCAAGCATCACAGTAACAGGAAGAGGAGGAGCAAGCAAAGAAGAAGGGGAAGAGAAATAGGTAGAGCATTGGGAGACAGAGCTTCAAAAGAACAGCAGAGAGTGAGGGATAAGGAGTAGATGCTGCTCCGTGGGAAATGTCACAGGTGTGTCCTGTAGGATGAGGGTCACGGACAGAGCTGGGAAGCAGGGGTCACCGCTGATCTTGAAAAGAATGGAGTACTGACCCAAGCCCGAGCAGTGAGGTCACACAGACACAACTTCTCTCCCTCCAAACTTTCCAGGATCAAGGAAGAAAGGGAAATAGACAATGGAAGAGAAGGGTGAGTTGAGGGAGGAATTGCTTCATTGAGAGACACCTCCTCTGGTGTTTGTACAGCCTGAACCAACCCATAAATTGATCAGGAAGCAAAGCGCCTGTGTTCAGGGCTAAGATCTGCAGCCTCATCTAGTTGATCCCATGCCCAGGTGAGCATTTTCCGAGCTTGGGCCTCCCGTTCCAGGACACTTGGATAAGACAGAGGAAAACGTACCATCTAGAAGATATATCTATATATATCTATATAGCCCTGGCTGTCCTGGAACTCACTCTGTAGACCAGGCTGGCCTCGAACTCAGAAATCCGCCTGCCTCTGCCTCCCAAGTGCTGGGATTAAAGGTGTGCACCACCACCGCCTGGCCTAGAAGATATATCTTTAACCAGCCCAGCAAGTCTCAGGTCCAGTAACTCCAACTAGTGACAATGTATGTGGGATCTCCTTATTTAAGCCTCTCTTGTATCTCTACCCAGTTTTACTAAGAACAACAAAGTCACTGGAACAAAATAGTCCTTTTTAAAAAAAAAACCCTCCTCTGAATCTGTCAGCTCACCGACAGTCTGGAACATTCTGGGTGCGTGCACATGCTGAGACATTGAAGGCAGTAACCAACTTCTGGAAGGCAGGGGTGAGGCCTGCGCTGGCCCCTCTCCCTCAACTGATGAACCTTCTGCTTCTGAGGAAATACTTCAGTCATTTTTCTCCAAGCGGCCTGGAATTAGTCATTTCTTCTCATTTAAAATGATATACTATTAAGGCAATCTCTTGAGTGGTTACTGAAATTATCCAAATTGCACCAGATAGAACCATGATCACTCACGATCCGCATATCTCTTAGCAACTGAAGAATATAGGCACTCTTAAAAATTAGGGTAGAAAAGTGAGGCGACATCTTTCCTTCAAAACTAGTTTTACAATGATCCTTAAAAGCAATCAGTAAATCTCTGTAATGAATAAGGAAATGATAACAAGATTAACTTTAATTACATATTTAGACTCTGGGCTCAGGTTCTTAAACAAGCCTGAGCTGGGGAACAAACAGTGACCCCATATTTCTACTATTTTTTTGAGCAGGAGAGAAGTCTCTGTTCACTCCATCCTTCTACCTGGCACCCTCATCTCAGGACATATTCACAGAACCTACCTTTCTTTTTCTTTTTTTTAAAGATTTATTTATTTATTTATTTTATGTATATGTGTACACTGTAGGTATACAGATGGTTGTAAGCTATTATGTGATTGCTGGGAATTGAATTTAGGACCTCTGCTCACTCTGATCAGCCTCACTCACCATGGTTGCCCGGCTCCCTCTGATCGGCCCTGATCACTCTGGTCAGCCCTGCCTGCTCCAGCCCAAAGATTTATTTATTATTATACATAAGTACACTGTAACTGTCTTCAGACACACCAGAAGAGGGCATCAGATCTCATTATGGATGGTTGTGGTTGCTGGGATTTGAACTCAGGACCTTCAGAAGAGCAATCAGTGCTCTTAACCGCTGAGCCATCTCTCCAACCAGAGCCTACTTTACTTACTGTGTCCAGCACCACCACCTCCACTGCATTTTTGTGTAGATGCCCCCAGGGGGTAGGGATGGAGCTCCAGCATGCCTGATTTCAGAAGGTCATGGTCACCTTCACATAGGTTGGTTAGGGAATAATTTTGGGGATGGGGTTCATCTCCACCAGCTGTTTTATCAGAGGTGCCCTTGGTCAAAAGGGAAGACTACCGAGTTATGTGTGATGGATAAATAACTCAAAGTTTGTGCCTCACCAGTAGGAAATGTCTGCACATTTGTATAGAGGTCTATGCTCTGTGCTAGACACTGAACTCGTTCTAGCAAAGCAAGAGTTGGCATATCTTCACTTTGGGTTAGTTATATACTGAAGCTTAGAGGACTGTACTGGGAAATCCTGCATGCCCTCTCTGCCCTCCATGATAGCATCTTATCCAACACAACAGAAGGTCACAGTCAAGAAATCAACTTGGCTGCAACCATAGACTGTGCAGATCTCCTCAGTTTAATATGCATAGACAAGACAGGCATTAGACTTCCTTCTTGGCCACCAGTTAGTTAGTGTAGGGACTTGTGGAAGGTCTTAGATTCATCTGTCTAACTGTGGGACTTATGGGCATGAGCAGTAGCCCTATCTCCCAAACCCAGAAGTACTGTGCAGTAGAAACAGGATAGCAGATCAATTAGGCGCACATTACTCTATGTCTTAACATACAGGGGAGAAGTTAGACTATAGGGCATGAGTGCCAGCATCAAAGACTTGAGAGAGAAAAGGATAGCGGTTCCTGTCTCATCCCTAATTACTCTTTTGGTGGGAGCAAACATCAGATCAGTCATGAAGAATAACTGTGGGTTGTGCAGTGTGCAATGGCCAGAGCTACAGTTCTGTCTGCAGGATCTGCACTGACAGTAAGCTCCACAACCACACTGAATGTCAATATGCACCCAAGATTTGTGTCTCGATGTGTCATAGATCTTTGTGTGATTCTATCATATTGATCACAGCAGGCTAATTGGTCATGGCGAGAAGATTGTATCAAGTTCCTTTTATGTCTAAAACTATGTCTGCACTCCAGATCTCAGGAGAGAGAATCTCTAAGAACATCTATACTGAAGTTTCTATGAGTCAAGGACAGGGAATAGTCTCTCTCTCTCTCTCTCTCTCTC
>NW_022196905.1:145390097-145406828 GCF_008632895.1 Mastomys coucha | reverse complement strand
TCTCTCTCTCTCTCTCTCTCTCTCTCTCTCTCTCTCTCTCTCTTTCTCTCTCCCCCACCCCCCTCTTCCTCTCCCTCTTAAGTAGTACATCCACCACTTACTACAAGGAAAAACCCATGAACCTGGGTCAGCTTTTTTTAGGAAAGCAACACACACACACACACACACACACACACACACACACACACATAAACTGAGAAACCAGAATTTTAAGAGTTGTGAGTAGACATCACGAAAGGGTTTCTCGGCAGATTTAGACTGTGGTTCAAGCCACTCTGACATTATTTAAATCATATCAGAGCATGCTCAATGGTATAGAAGCGTCAGAGGAGCCCTAGTGCAGTGAACAACAAGGCCAACACCCTATCCCCCTGCTCCCCGTCCTAAAAGCAAGCCAGTTTTGACTACTGGTTCCCAAGAGAAGGTTTATATCTTACTAGGGAATATGGAGTTGAATGCAACTCAATCTCCCATCGTGAGTTTTATCTACCAGACTTTTGAACTGAATACTCATAGCAACACTTGCTTGCGAACTGCTAATGACACATAGGAATAGTCCAAATAGATGGAGAAAACACAGGCAAAGTTGGTTCTGACTGCCAGCTCTTCTAGCTCTGTTGCTTCCAGACTCCCCTGAACTCACACCCATGGCTCTGAAGTGAGTCCAGTATGTGCAGAAGATAAAGCACTGGCTTTATGTAAGGGTAAATCGAGTTAGTATGTGGAAACACCCTAGAAGTGACTACCCACAGCACCACAAGACCACAGGGGCGAGATAAGGTGGAGATGAAGGGTCATTACCCTGTGGGTAGAATATTGAGCGGTACATCCGGTCACACACTTCATGCAGAAGGAGAAATGGCCCCGGGAACAAACCCCTAATGACTCATTTGACTGCCTGCTCAAAGAGTAGATGACAAAGAAGTGCGGGGTGGAGATGTGTGGGTGAGCACAGAACAAGAACATGTCTGCATCCCACAGACACATCTGACATCAGAGTTGGAGGAGATTCCTGGTACGAAGGTAAGGGAGAGTAGCACACTGGTGCCTGTCAGTCAGCTGCTCAGGACTGGCTCCTCAGAGCTGGCATGCTGCAGCTCTGAACCTCTCCAGAGTATCCAGTCACCACTGTGAGAGGAGCCATGCCTTGACGTCATGGGAAGAGCATACATTACCTCTCCTCTCCCAATACTTTTTTTGCACGCATGCCCTTCTTAGATGCATGGAAGGCTTCCTGCATCCTCTGCTGTTCTCATCCTGAAATACGTAAATGCATTTCAACCAAGTATTTTTTTTAAAGGAACCATTATTGGCCTCTATTTGAATTGGATATTTCTATGAGAAATAAAAAATCAACACCTGCATTGTCTCCTGTGATTGTTCTCAGGGTTTCACCAAATGTCAAGACTGCAAAGTCAAAGACTTTCTTTGATACAGAACATAAAATTTTAATTAAAGTAAGAACACCATCAAACATCTTTGTGCAATTCAATACATTCCAAGGTGAAAATAGAGTAATCCAAACCCAAATTTTAAAATGTGAGATGTCATTGTCTATTTTGTTCTAGTTCTCCTTTAGAGTGACATTTAAGATCTTTCTACTTGTAAACTGTTTTCTCAAAATTAAATTTCACCAAAAGTTTCATGAGGATACAGTTGCTCATAAGTCATCATTTAAATAAAGGAATCAAAAATTACCAACTAATTGTGAACAAAATTCAGAAAGTTCAATGCCACTGTAACACAAAGCCATCCCTCAGTGGCACAGATGTCACCAAACACTGGCTCCCAGTTTGAAGCAGAAAGGAAGTTTCATGCATTTTTGATGAACAGTAAAAAAATAATATAATAATCACAAAAGTCTTATAGCTCAATTACTGTAACTGTGATAATGTATAAATATTGACACTGTGACATCCACAGCTTCTTTTTCAATTAGAAAAATATTACAGTTTAATTGGATGAAGCAATACAATGAATGCTTAACAACCCATTCTGTTCAAGCTCCATATGTGTTTCTTTGTATGTTTGTTTTTTAGTAAAAACTATTGGGACTGGAGAGACATCTTAGCAGTGAAGAAGACTGGGTGCCCTTCCAGAGGACCTGGGTTTAGTTCCCAGCACCCACATAGTGGCTCACAAATTCTGTAACTCCAGTTCCAGGGAATCTGATGCCCTTGTCTGGTCTCCGCCAGTCCTGCATATACATGGTGCACTTACACACATGCAGGTAAAGCATCAAATAAAATCTTTAAAAAATTAAAAACATTGCTTTTGTCACAATACTTGTGGTGATTTGACTAGAGATGGCACTCACAGACTAAAGTATTTGAATATTTAGTCCACAGGGAGTGGTGCTATTAGGAGGTGTGGCTTTGTTGGAGGAAGTGTGTCACTGTGGGGATGGGCTTTGAGGTCACCTATGCTCAAGCTATGCCTACTGTGGCCCACAGTCTCCTGCTGCCTTCGGATCAACATATAGAACTACCTGCTCCTTCTCCAGCACCATGTCTGACTACACAATGCTATTTTCTGACACAATGATAATGGACTGAACATCTGAAACTGTAAGCCAGCCACAATTTAATGTTTTTCTTTATAAGAATTGCCTGGGCCATGCTGTCTCTTCATAGTAATAGAACCCTAAATACTCCATCCCACTAAAAGTGATATTTGTCATCCTCACCACAAAAATAAATAAATTTTATCACTGATGTTAAATAATGTTCCCTTTACAATAAGGAGTGTCCGAAAAGAAATAGATGGTAAAGCAAATGTTTCTGGAATGAACCAACTTCTTGAAGCTCTAATGACCCTGACATGAAAAAGTCTTCATTTGGCTCTTTATATAAGTCTTCTACTGTTGGTGTGAGCATCATCATCCCAGACAACCCCCACTGTTTCACTCTCTATAAGTGACTAACTCCGTTTGGGATAGAAATATCTGAAGACAGATTAATCTAGATGAAAAGTCATGGTCAACTAAGAGACGTTGCAAAGGCACCTTTTGTGACTGGAGTTAAACACATGGAAAAAACACAACCTCCTTTAGAATGTTCATTTTTTTTAAAGCCACTACAGAGGCTTCTTCATGAATTCTATGTCTCTTGGTCTTTATTGATTTCTACTATCAAGCTGGTTCCATGATGAGCAATACATATTGACAAACATGGAGGAGCAAGGTTTGGGGGTTGGTTGGTTGGTGTGCATGTGTTTACACATGTATACACTCATGTGCGTGTGTGTGTCTACACAGAAGCTAGAGGCCACGAGAGGCCACCATCAGATGTCATTATCATTCAGTTTCCACCTTGATTTTTAAGACAGAACCTCTCACCTAACCTAGGGCTCTTGATGATTCAGCTGTCCTGGCTTTCCAGCAAATCCGACATGTTCCTCCTCTTCTGCCTCCCCAGCACTGGATTACAGACATGTGCTGCCATGCTCTGCTTTTTAAATGGGGGCTAGGGATCCTAAGTCAGGTGTCCACGCTTGTATAGAAAGCATTTTGCCAACTGAGCTATCTCTGCAGATCCCAGCATGCTGTCCCTTGAAGGAAAACCTCTCGTTTGACTCTAGTGAAAGACCTCCAGAACTGGGGAGATCCTTACTCAAGTCTCGGGATGACGTGACCACCCAATGACTCACGAGATACCAAACTTGCTGCAATCACATGAGGTTTATTGGGGATACCGGTACCGGGTCGATCTCGTGACCATGCTGGCCAGAGTTCGACCCCGGACACAAGAAGTGTCGGGTATTTAAGGGAAGCTGGGGGCAGAGAGAGAGTTACCAAGGAAACAGACCATAAAAACAGTGGAAAATTTCAGAGGGACCTGACCCAAGGTTGAGTTCAGTTAGGGAGGGGAACATATTCATTCTAGGAATGTAATCTCCATCTACTGGTTGACAGGGTGGAGAGTCTCATAAACCACTAGACCTTCATTCTTAGTTCCGCCCTCATTGTGGATCATTCAGGAGGGGCAGGTATCGGGAACCAGAGCCCTGAGGCTCTGGGTTAGCAAAGTTCCTGGAACTAGCTACTTCACCTTTTTCTTTGGCTTGTGGCAGAGGTTTTCCATGCCCCCTTTTAGGTAAAACTTATACATTATACATTCTAAGATTCTCCAGCCTTTCACTAGCTTGATTGCATCTGCAAGTGGGTGATCAAGCGTGCTCAGTTAGTCACCAGGTTCTCCAGCGCAGGGGTGAGGATTAAAAAGAAAAAGGACAGTTAGACAATATTGTAGCATGACCCTAGCCAGTCCTGAGGCTGAGGCAGGTTTATTTTTTCTCAGTGTGCTTTTATACCATTTAAATTACATGCAAGTAATAAGGTCAAGCAGTACAATAAACACAAGTAGTCAAGGAACAAGCAAGGCAATAAACAAAGTCTCATGATCACTGTTTCTAAGGGTTATCAGGAGGACCAAGATGTTGGAGCCTACTTCCCTGTCTTAGCCTAAAATTCATGCCTGAAGCATACTTCTTTGTTCTAGCCTAAGATTCCTGCCTGAGCTTACTTCCTTGTCATGGCCCAATGTCAGATTCCTGCCAAGTGGTCCCAAAAGCTCTCCACAAGTGGGTTTTGTCTGGTTGCTTCCAGGCTTAAGGACTCAGCTATGCATCACTGAGCACATGCAGAGGTGCGAGATTGATGGAAGCTGGAAACACAAGGCCTTCTTTGCTTACGCTGACTAATAACAATTTAAATAGGGGCTGGAGAGATGGCTCTGTGGTTAAGAGCACTGACTGCTCTTCCAGAGGTCCTGAGTTCAATTTCCAGCAAGCACATGGTGGTTCACAACCATCTGTAATGAGATCTGATGCCCTCTTCTGGTGTGTCTGAGAAGAGTGACAGTGTGTATTTACATACATGAAATAAATAAATAAATCTTTAAAAAAATAACATTTTAAATCAAAAGTCAAAAACAAATGGTAAACCAGTCCAGCTGTCCATACAACCATATGAAATAAGATTGACCCTCCCAGGAACTCTATTGCCCTAACAATGAGAAATCTTCTCACCTTTTGTCACCTTCTGAAGGCTTGTATCAACATTGTCTGTACTAAAGTGGGGCAGGCAGGCTACACAATGCCTCATGAAAATGTGACCAACCACCCCATTTCCTGTCTTCGCCTTCCTGAACTTTTAGTTGGAATGTCTTTGCTGCTGTGTGCTTTGGATCATGGGGTTTCAGCTACTTGGTATTCATGTTAGCTTACATCACTGGCTCATCTCTTCAAGAAGCCGGCTACAACCATAGGCAATACATCTAACTGCCTGCACTGCCTTAGATTTTCTCGATTTACCTACCAATCTCCTTTCTGTAGGTTTCTGGGGTCTGACCACCTGAGTTTCACTTACCAAACCTGAAAAGCATCCCCGCATCTTTGACTCTCCCTAGGGTGTGTCTGGCTATGGGACCCATTCTGGATGGCTCCTTTAAGTGTTTGTAAGATGCTTTGCTAACAGACAAGCATTATAATCAACATGTGTGTGCTCTTCTCTGACCAGCTGGACCACAGCCCCCAAGTCCCTGCAAACATCATCTGTCTGTCTGTTTAGAATTCACCCTTTTCCCTGTTGGTCCCCAGAACACCCTTCTTGTCACGAATATGACAGTCTTCTTGGGATTTCTAAATGTGTGTGGCATTATTATGGTCATAGTCTATGCTGTCAATGGTCTATGTAGTCATAAAAATTATCTAAGGCCAGAGGTGTTCCTAGTTGTTAGCTCTTATAATAGCTGGAAGCCCACATATTATCTTTCTTCAGCCTCATGCAAGAAATTTTTGGTGGGGAAAGCAACACACCACATACCAAAGTAAGGACTGCACACAAGTCCAGCTTAGTGAATTGTTGTTGTTTTTTTTGTTTGTTTGTTTGGTTGGTTGGTTTTTCAAGACAGGGTTTGTCTGTATAGCCCTGGCTGTCCTAGAACTCACTCTGTAGACCAGGCCGACCTCGAACTCAGAAATCTGCCTGCCTCTGCCTCCCAAGTGCTGGGATTAAAGGCGTGTGCTCATTGTTTTTTGTTTGTTTGTTTGTTTTTTGTTGTTGTTGTTGTTGTTTTTAACTTGGGATGTTAACAGCAGCATGGGTAAGGGATGGTTTACTGGAGTGGAGATGACTCGAAGCAGCTATATCACCAAAAGCCCACCCCAGCACGGGTAAAGACTCAAAAGCTGTGTTCCTTGAGCTCTCTGCGTGACTTGGAGGCGGCTCCGCAGGTCAGTGAATCTCTTCTGGGTAGCTCCTCTCAAGCTATAGACAGTTTCCATAAATCCAGGGAAGGGCCTCTGAGTATCAAGCAAGTTTCAACCTTGGTTTACCTCCTGAGTCTAAGAGCCTCCCCTTCCCTGGGAGAGCCCCACCCATCCACCCCCACTTCCCTGGATGGGAGTGGTTCAATATTTGACAACACAGCTTCTTTCTTCAGAGGTTCTAGAGGCCCCTATCCATAGCAGATGTTGCATCAATGTGTTTGCTGTAATCAGAAATAGTTTTCATTTCTCCCCAATAATGCTAATATCAAGAATGTAATTGGCTCATTGTGGAGGGCTTTGGGGTCCATTTTGCAGGAATCTGACATTGGCCAAGGACAAGGAAATGGGCTTCAGGCAGGAGTCTGACACTGGGCCATGACAAAGAAGTAAGTTCAGGCAGGAATCTAATTTTAGGGTGGAACAAAAGAAGGAACATTCTTCAGGCAAGAATCTGATTTGGGGCTTGGACAAGGAAGTAGGCTCAGACATCTTGGTCATCCTGATAAGCCCTTAGAAACAGTGACCACAGGAGGGATCATGGGACCGTCTATTGCCTTTCTTGTTCCTTGACTATTTGTGTTTATTGTCTTGCTTGTTCCTTAACCTACAACTGACTTTACTAGTTGCATGTAATTAAAATGGTATAAAAGCAGTTTGGAAAAAAAATAAACCTGCCTCAGCCTCAGAACTGGCTGGGGTCATACTGCAATGTTGTCTGATTGTCTTTTTTCTTTTTAATTCTCATCCCTGCGCTGGAGAACCTGTTGACTGACTGAGCTAGCTTGGCCAGCCCATCTCTTATCAACTATAGTTCCCTCATCTATTGAGCAAGATTTTAGCGTTTAGCCTACCTTGACTCCACCCTTAAAATGAATCTCAAGACACAGATCAACTTACTTCTCTTCAAACAGATAGTATCCACCTCATAAAAAAAAAAATCAAATGAGTCTGTCTGTCTGTGTCTGATGCAAGACATCTCCAGTAAATGCTAAGTATTATTGTTCATGCCACGAAGTTGCTGCTGATTTACTCCATTGTTTTAGTTTTCGGTGTTGATTTTTTTTTTTCAGCAAAGATATGTTAAGGTAACAGGAGGCAAAAGAGCCAAATCTAAAATATGAAGACAACATTAGCAAAATTCCGGGATGAGAGCCAAGAGACCAGGAGGCTGCACCAGCATTTTATCCCTATTAAAAGGCCTTGCTAATCTACAAAGTGATTCTGCAGGCAACCCAGAAATCAGCTGTAGGTCAAGGCTCAGCATTAAAGGTTACTTGGTGATGGGAACACCCCAACCCCCACCCCTGGACCCAATAGTTAGGAAAGCAGGGTAAAGAACAAGCAACTCCAAAAAGCAGAGGGAGGCATTTTTTTTTTTTTTTTTTTTTTTTTTTAGAACTGGTCCAAAATGAGAATTTTAATCATCGCTTTTGGTGCATACTATTTCTTCAAGATAGAAAGGATTGTCTAAGCGTTGTGATGCCAAACACCCAGTACGGAAGATGTGGCATTTTGATATACACAGTAAGAAAAGTGCTTAGCCTTCCAGAAACAGAACTGGAAATGTTGGGAATCTAGGGCAACAGAATGCCCTTGGGTCGTTCACTTCTTTCTCTTACAAGTGAGGAAGCTGGGTGAGTCCCAAGTCTACTTCAAGTCTCTTTTGCTGCTTTAAGCAGCGGGTGATGTTTCCATTAGACCAAAAATATGTTCATGAATAACCTTATTTAATCCTTAGTGAAAAGAAAGCTTTTGTAAGCTCAGGGAAGAAAAAGATACAAAACTACAGTCGGGCATGGTGATGCATACCTTTAATCCCAGCACTGAAGAGGCAGAGGCAAGTGGATTTCTGGGAGTTCAAGGCCAGCCTGGTCTACATAGTGAGTTCCAGAACAACCAGGGCTACATAGAGAAACCCTGACTATATATATACTATGTATATATAAAATTATTATATATACAAATTAACACATGGAATGGGATGCAGAACACTAGAGAAAACTCCCCTTCCAAATACAGTGGATGCAAGGGTTTCTAGAATGTTTAAATGTAGAATCAGAATACCTCAGACATTCTGCTCTTGGTTTTTCAGTGAGCTCCTCACCAAGCTTGTTATTTCTGCAGATGTTCTCTGCCCAAGCTAATAGCTAAGAGCAGCTGGACTAAAAGATGTAATGTCTTTCTTAAAGCCATGGCCATTTTAAATAATCTATTTTTTTCATAGGGAGTTTAGATTACTGAGGGGCAAGTGGGCATATGTTTAAAATTATTTTAAGTTCTCCTATTGCGTTTCAGTTAAGAGTATGACCCACAGAGCCAGATAGTCTAAGTTTACATTCGTAATTTCGTAACTGGCTAGTGTCTTAGTCAGGGTTTCTATTCCTGCACAAACATCATGACCAAGAAGCAAGTTGGGGAGGAAAGGGTTTATTTGGCTTACTTCCACATTGCTTTTGATCACCAAAGGAAGTCAGGACTGAAACTCAAGCAGGTCAGGAAGCAGGAGCTGATGCAGAGGCCATGGAGGGATGTTACTTACTGGCTTGCTTCCCCTGGCTTGCTCAGCTTGCTTTCTTATAGAACCCAACACTACCAGCCCAGGGATGGCACCACCCACAAGAGGCCCCTTGATCACTAATTGAGAAAATGCCCCGCAGCCGGATCTCATGGAGACATTTCCTCACCTGAAGCTCCTTTCTCTGTGATAACTCCAGCCTGTGTCAAGTTGACACACAAAATCAGTCAGTACAACAATCCATGTCTCCTGAGCATGGTACTTAATTTCTACACATCTGAATCTCCACATCTGTAAAATGTAAGAGATTTAGCCTCACCTGCAATCCTTGATTAAATGAGTTAATGCACAGTCTACAGAATGTTTTCTGCCCAATAACCACGTAAATAAGTCTCACTATGATTCAGAAGTCATTCAAATGGCAGCCACTACAATCTGAGAAATGCCAAACAAACCTCCCAGAGACCTAAGCACCAGAACACACTAACTTCAAGATCAGCCTCATCTTGTTTTGCAGTGAGTTCTCTTGAGTGTATCTGCTCTTCGTCCACAAGTAAGAAATAACAGGGACCATCTTCCTCCAGACATCAGTCTCAGGAGCCTGTCAGCTTCTGTAGCACAGCCAGTCTCCTACACGTCAGGAAGGGGTCATCTTTCCTGCATCCCTAAAGTCCCAAGGTGGTAGAGAAGAATGAGCCATCCACAAACACAGGGGGCAACACAAGACCCGAATAAGAGGGACCAAGGAGAGCCGAAGTTCATGTATGTTAATGTGTTTCATGTATATGTTAATGAGGTGATATGGAAAAGACAAGTGTCCTTTTGGGGAGGGGTGAGGTAACCAGGTTACAGACAAGGCTGCCCTGAGGTTCCATAGGCCTCTATGAATGCTGGGAATCCTCTTGACTCTCAGGTAATGTACAGACACCGTGTGGCCCTGCCTGCTCTTCTGTGAAAGTTTCGCATTCCCTAAACTCATTCCTTTAATGCCAATTTGTTCACCACAATCTGTGTGGCAACTTATGGCTGAGGAGGAGGCAGACAACAGTGAAGCAGGCTGAGTAAGTTTGCCCAGGTCTCCCTTCTATTAGCTGAGTCTGGATGGGCAAGGGCTCTAGGAAAGCTTTGTTTGTTTATTCATTCATTCATGTATTCATGTATTCATTTTTGTTGTTGTTGCTGCTGCTGTTTGGCTGACGTTTGACTTGCTGTGTATCCCAGACTGTGCAGACACTCACAATCCTGCTTCAGTCTCTGTAAGACCCCGACCCTTGGTCAGTGGTACTTACTTCGAGACACAGCTGAGTGAGACACTGAAACAAAGATCAATGCAAAAGCAAGAGGTGTATTTTCCTGCATGGCATGTCGGGGTCAGTCAATTAGTTCCTCAAGGTGAGTGACTAGAAGGTGACCATCCTTCCAATGGCTATTACAAGCAATTTTTATACTTTTCAGGGGCACAGGTTACATCAGCAAGGTTACAGTTCAAACTTATTGGCTAAGCATATTGACCTTTAAATCTATTGGCTAGCAAGCATGGGCAGATCATAACTTGCATTTGAACTCTACCTGGGACTTTCCAGAGAGGGTCAGGTGACTATCAGTCTGTACATTCTGAGAATTTTTTTACTCAAGAATGTTCCTGTAGGTGGAGAATGGAACTTGGCCTATCCTTGACCCCGGGCAGGAGGGGGAAGTTGTAGAGGGTGGGCAGTGTAAGACTGGCAAACGCCCTTAGGGTCCTTCCACTCCAGATCACGAGATTACAGGTGTGTGTAATCACCTCTACTCTGGCTGCTTGAGAATGGCCCCCCATGGGCTCATATCAGAACACTTGTTCCCTAGTTAGTGAACCCCTTTGGGAAGGATTGGGTGTAGCTTTGATGGCATAGGAGTGGTTTTGTGGAATAAAAATGTGTTACTGGAGTTGAATTTTTGAGGTTTTAAAGATCACAGGGTCCTAGTCGCTCTTTGTCTCTGCCTCCTGCTTATGGGTCAGAAGTAAGCTCTCGGCCACTGCTCCAGTTCCGTGCCTGCTAGCCTACTGTCTTGCTCCCCAACAAGAAACTGTGAAACTGTAAGCAAGTCCCCAGTTAGATGCTTTCTCTTCTAAGTTGCCTTGGTCTCTTCAGAGCAGTAGGACAGTAATTAAAACACCCACGTTACAATGCAGGTTTTAACACTCATAATGAAATAAATAACTTTCTTTCCAGAGTCCATTGGTGTGACTCTCCCTGCCCTCGGGGATTGTCAGGCAATATAGGTCCATGCGGACAGGAAGGCAAAGGGAGCAGAGGCGACAAAGAGGGAGCGGTGTGGAGTACTGAAGGCCTGTGAGTACTTATGGTAATGACAACTGACAACTCCGGGCCCAGCTGCAGGGAGACAGATCCATTTTTCTTGGGGTGATTCAAGGCTTAGATAGTTTTGGAGACTGGTAGTAGAAACATCCAGGGTGGGCAAAGGTCACTAACTGAAGGCTACTGAAATGCCTCATTAGGATGGAGAAGCATTTCAGGAATCTCAGGTGCTAGCAGAGCGGGTTCTTATCTGGGGAAAGGTAGTTGAACCTGTCATCTAACTAAGGCTACATGACCTTCTGTAGGTGTGTGGAGGGGGGTGGGGATGGGAAGTTGAATTCTATAGACATGGTCAGAGAAGGAGAAGCTCTGCCAAAAGAAGGGAGCCCTCCATATGGTGCAGAGCCCCTGAAGGCTATCTGATCATGGTGGACTTCGTTCGACCTTAATTAGCAGAGTTTTCCCATACATTGGAGGAATGAGAATGGTCTCCAGAACAACTGTGTAGAATTAGCCCACTGAGGAAGGTGCCATGGAGTCCCTGTGAGCAACAGTAGCCATCAACTCTGCCTTTTCCTGCCATTATCACCAGCACTGAGACTGGTCAAAAAATGCCACAATCATGAACTAAAGATCTAGGAGGGAGAGCCATGCTCCCAGAGGCTATACAAAGGACAGCGATGTCTGGACTCATAGGTGGTATGCTGAGCTTGGAAAGGGGACATCTTTCAACTTTTGACACAGGAAAAAGGAGTGTGAAACTTCAGATGAACAGGTCTTCTGTTGGTATGAGGAAGATGGTATGAGGAAGAAACCAAGGGAATGTTTCTGTGATTGTGACGTAGCTCACACATAGCCGCCTGTGGCCACAACACAACAGGGTAATACTGAGATGCACCCAATCTAGCCTGTTCTGCTAGATCAAGTTAAACATAGAGTTACATTATTTACTGGTTACTTGGTATTCTTCTCATTGATTCTTCCTTCCTACTAATTGTTGTGGTATAATTTTGGAAGAGTCTTCATTCTTTTGTATGTTTGGTTGGTTGGTTTAGTTTATGTTGATCATTTTTTTTTTCAAGACAGGGTTTCTCTCGACAGCCCTGACTGTCCTCTTTAGACCAGACTGACCTCAAAATCAAAGATCTGCCTGCCTCTGCCTCTTAAGTGCTGGGATTAAATGTGTGTGTGTTAGCCCACTCAGTTAAGAGCCTTAATTCTTGAATCCAGGTCCAAGGCTGAATTGTCAGCTACAAGTCCCACCCCCAGTACCTCACAGAGAGCCAGAGAGGAGAGGAAAACTGTTGCTTTTGTTAATTAAAATGGGGGAGTGCAAGGCTTCAGGCCTCTCAAATTTGTTCAAACCATCTCTCCACCGAATCAAGTGGCCTTCCCAAGCCCCAGGGATGGGCAATGGGGGATCAAGGTCTGGGTCTCAAGATTCTCTTCTGTCATGGAGACAAGAGCACACAATACCAAAAGCAGAGTAGATGATAGGAGTTTCTGTCTCACAGTGGCATGGTGCTGCCGGTCCTTCCTCACACCCTTCTCTGGGGCCTTCAAGCTGTTCTGCATCTGAGATGCCCCTGGAAAGGTCCAATGGGCTGAGAGGGAGAGGAGCGTTCAAAAGTGTTGTAGCGCTACAGACAGACAAGATGAGAAACCCCAGGCCTCAATTTGCTGAGCTCCTACAAGCACGGTGCCCTTCCATCCACAGAAACAGGGAGAAGTGTCATAAATGACAAGCCTTCCATTGGAAGAAGCAAGGGAGACTCGGCACCTGACCTTCTCTGTATTTCCATACAGAGACCCAGCCAAATGCTCTTCAGCCAACTACTTCCCCACCTCCATTTTCCAGACCTGGCCCTAATCTTCAGCTCACTAAAGAGATCAAACCAACCCCAGCTTCATCCTTCTCTGTCTGAGTCACACGAATCTTTAAGCTATTTATAGGATAATTAATTAATGATGATAAATATCTCTTTATCTTGTAATTCTCAGCAGTGGTTCATTTTTTTCACTCTCTGTCCTGAATTGTCACCTTGGGGTTTGAGAAAATAAGCTCCGAGAGAATAGTGCTAGAAACTGGCCTCTGCCTCCATCCCTCAAGGAGACTTGATTGCTTCTGTGGAGAAAAAGATGTATTAAAATGACAGGAGAACACACTTGACTCTGCCCCAAGATGGTCAGCCAGGCATCCTTGCAGAGCGGGCGTGGGAGGAGAGCGATGCTTCTGTAGACAGAACCTGACCCCAGGGCAGCAAAACCAGAGAGATTCCTGCTTGAAATTACAAGGTCACTGACACCCACAAATAACACTCAGCTGCCTCCTACTCTCTTCAAAAACTAATGTAGTTTTTCTTGAGCTCTGATGAAAAAGTCATCTTCCAGGCAGCTGGATGTGATGGATGGAAAAGGCAAGCCTTATCCCTCATACCTGCGATAAAAATTATACTCTTTCCCCTAGTTAAAGGGAGCTCTGTAGCTTGTCCTGCATCCTCATCTCCCTGGCTTCTGAGGGCTCTGCAGCTGGTAGCCCTAACTAGAAGGCTGTTCTACCAGCTAATACAGGGTCTTTGTAGTGGTTTGAATAGGAATGTCCCTCACTAGACTCAGGTGTTTGAATGTTTAGTTATTAAGCAAAGGACTGCTTATTGAGCCTTGTTGGGAGGAAGTACGTCTCTGGGGGTGGGCTTTGGGGTTTCAAATTCTCAAGCCAGGCACAATGTCTCTCTTCCTGATGCCTGCTGATCCTGATGTAGAAACCTCAGTCACCTTTCCAGCACCATGCCTCCCCGAGGCCACCATGCTTCCTGCCATGGTGAGAATGGACAGAACATCTACAACTGTAAGCCAGCCTCAATGAAATGTTTTCCTTTATAAGAGTTGCCATGGTCACGGTGTCTCATCACAGCCATAGAACACTGACTAAGACAGTCCTGTGTCTGAGAACTGAACAAACTATGACAAAAATGCCTGAGACTAGATAATTTATAAGTGAGCACTTTATTTGGCTCATGGATTTGGAGGCCAGAAAGGACATTATCAAGGCCTTCTTGCTGCCTGGTAACAAAATGGAGGCACAGTGAGTGTGCCACAAGTTTGCTTTGATAGCAAAGCCACCTCTATGTGGGTTCATCTATTCACTCCCTGAAAGGTACAGCCTCCACATTGCACTTTCATCTGGATTTGAAAGAGGTGGGGGAAGGATAGAGGGGTAATCAGTAGGCCATTGCAATCGCAGGTAAAATGTATACGTGGTAAGCTAAGAGGCAAAAATATGAGAAGCTGCAGGGTGTTTGTATTATCTAAAAGTATTGCCTTTCTAGATATTTAGAATGTGTGGGGGGGGGGGGGCACAGATCAACATCAGATGTCTTCCTCAATCACTCTTTACCATAGATTAGGAGACAGAGTCTCACACTGAAACTGAACTTCACTGACTCAGCTGATAGCTGGCCAGTAAGTCTGAGAACATCTCCTCAAAGTTAGGATTACAAGGGCTCCTTGGCACACCCAGTTTCTTTTTTTGGGAGGTGGGGGAGGTCAAGACAGGGTTTC
Organism: Mastomys coucha; assembly: GCF_008632895.1. NCBI lineage: Eukaryota > Metazoa > Chordata > Mammalia > Rodentia > Muridae > Mastomys > Mastomys coucha. The sequence continues at coordinate 145,392,182 of NW_022196905.1, read as the reverse complement.
TCTGAGTAGCCCTGGCTGTCCTGGAACTCATTCTGTAGACCAGGCTGGCCTCGAACTCAGAAATCCGCCTGCCTCTGCCTCCCAAGTGCTGGGACTAAAGGCATGCGCCACCACCGCCTGGTGCACACCCAGTTTCTTTACTGGAAACTAGAATCCAAATTCAGGTCTTCATACTTATGCAAGAAGCACCCAATTAACTAACCTGTCTCTCAATATCTCAAAATGTATTAAATGAAAAGAGAAAACAGTAGCCAGTTAGTGGAGAAATTTGGCAGACAATGTTTTTTTGTTGTTTTTTTAATATTTATTTATTTATTATATATGAGTACACTGTTGCTGTCTTCAGACACACCAGAAGAGAGCATCCAAGCCTATCACAGATGGTTGTAAGCCACCATGTGTTTGCAGGGATTTGAACTCAGGACCTCTGGAAGAGCAGTCAGTGCTCTTAACCACTGAGCCATTTCTTCAGCCCCAGGCAGACAACATTTTAAACAACTGACCAGATCACATGTCACCAGCTGCAACTCTCGGGAGAGCTGGTCCCGTGCCTAACCCCAGGCAACACAGTAGAGCTGGCCCTGATGGCAAAGGCACAGGAGAGCTGGCCCTGAGGTCATGAGAGTAGGAGAGCTGTTTCTATCCCTCAATGGCTGCATTGGGTAAGTTAGTCAGGGCAGTACTGGAGAGCCTGTCCTGGTGGTGTGGGCATGGGAGAACTGGCATGCTGACCAACTCAGCTACTGCCCAGGCCCAGATCCAAGGCTTTGAGTTGGTCCATCCCAACATCTACCTCCTCTATGAAGTGCTGAAGCATGTCAAAGGCCCAGGCCTGAAGATCCAAAGCTCCATGACAAAGGGCACCAGGATAACCTCGAGGAGTCACTGTGACGATTCAGTATTAATAATGTAGCCAAAGCCAAAGGCTTTGAACCAGAACAATGACTCATTGTAATGACCATTGGCAAATAAAGATATATGGACAAAAGGGTATACTGTGGAATACACTGTGACACACTACAGCTTTCCACAATGACATGGTTTTCATGTTTTGTTTATTTTTTATTTTTGTTTTATATTTCCTTTTGGGGGGGTAGTTGCAAGGGTGGAGGGTGGATACAAAGGGACAAGGGATGAGTAGAATTGGGGTACATGATGTGAAACTCCAAGAATCAGTAAAAAGTTAAAAAAAGGAAGGGCACGTCAAAAATACCTGCCTCTTGAATTGGTGGACCAAAAAGTCCCAGTATCTTGGTGGTGTCTTGTCAGACACTCACAGCTTTCATCTAACCACAACACAGAATCTAAAAGCCTAAACTGGGAGATATTCCTCAAAATAGTTGATGAGGCTCTGTAAAACCAACAAAGCCATGGGACCCAAAAGAAGGGTGACATATTAGCCAAGACTGTGAAAGGCAGAGAACATGGCAGTTGAATGAGAAAAGGGACCTTAATTGGAGGAAATTTTACTATATGTTTTACTATATCTCCAATCTGGAGATTTTGTGTGTGTGTGTGTGTGTGTGTGTGTGTGTGTGTGATTTTTTTTTAAAATTGGCCACTGCTGAACACTATATATAAATTTTACTATATATTTTATTATAATGTTAGCATAATATCCATACTAGGTTTCCCAGTTTCCATAACTATTCTACAGATACGTTAGATAGTTAATAGTAGGGGGTGGCCATAAAGAATGGGTGTAAAAGAGCTGCTAATTTTCTTTTAATCTTTTCTGAAAGTCTAAAATTGCTTTAAAACAAAAAGTAAGAAAAACGTTGGGTCTAATTTGGGTTTCTTAGTTGAGTTGACTGTTAACTGTTATGTGAACGCTCCCTATTGCACTAAGATTGGGGCATTGAACCCTTATAACACAAGGCCCAAGGCTATAGTGGCTTAAAGAATGAACTTTTTCTCTCATGAGTGATATCTAAGCCAGATTGTCAGGGCAACTCTCTTCCAAACACACACACACACACATACACACACACACACACACACACACTCACACACACACACACTCATGCACATACACACACAAATAGATAGATAAATGTAATTTTTTTTGGTTTTTCTTTTTTTTTT